>NC_080393.1:30470768-30840881 GCF_028751815.1 Salvia miltiorrhiza | reverse complement strand
TCTTAATTGCATCCCTGAATCTTTTCCTTTTGAGCAAACATATGCATTAACCTTTGACAAGTGCAGCGCTGCAGAGTCCAGATCTACCGAACCCAGCTCCACCGAATGCAGCGCTGCCCAGCCCAACGCGGCTCAATTCATCCCTGCGAGCACCGAGCCCTGGTATGCTGATATTGTCAATTACTTAGTTTGTGGTATTCTACGACCTGAGCTGACATCGCAGGAGAGAAAGAGATTTTTAGCTCAGTGCAGGCACTACTATTGGGAGATTCCTCACCTCTTCAAGCTTGGAAAGGATGATGTCATTAGACGGTGTGTGCCGGCAGAGGAGCAACAACAAGTGTTGAAGATGTGCCATGAAGATCATTGTGGTGGACACTTTGGGGGGCAGAAAACAGTACATAAAATTCTTCAATCAGGTTTGTTTTGGCCTTCCATTTTCAAAGATGCACATATTTTCACTCTTGCATGCGATAGATGCCAGAGAGTAGGAAATATCGGACGCAGGAATGAGATGCCTCTCCAAAGCATATTAATTGTCGAAATTTTCGATGTGTGGGGCATTGATTTCATGGGGCCATTTCCTACTTCGCATGGGTTTCAATATATTTTACTTGCTGTAGATTACGTGTCCAAGTGGGTTGAGGCTATTCCCACGCGAACATGTGATGCTAATGTGGTACTTAAGTTTGTGCAAGAGAACATTCTTTCTAGATTCGGATTTCCTAGAGCCATCATTAGCGATGGAGGCAAGCACTTCTGCAACAAGTTGTTTGCAAAGCTCATGAAGAAGAATGGGATCACGCACAAGGTAGCAACACCTTATCACCCGCAGACCTCTGGCCAAGCCGAGACGAGCAATCGGCAAATCAAGGGAATTTTGGAGAAAATAGTTCAACCCTCGCGCAAGGACTGGTCCGCAAAGTTGAATGATGCTCTTTGGGCGTACAGAACTGCCTTCAAGGGCGTGCTTGGGATGAGTCCGTACCGTCTCGTCTATGGCAAGGCCTGCCATCTGCCGGTGGAAATTGAGCATAAAGCTTATTGGGCGATCAAGGCTGCTAACTATGACTTGGACTCTGCTGTGAAGCAGCGCACGCTACAAATGGAGGAGCTAGATGAGCTACGCAATGAGGCGTATGAGAATGCGAGAATTTACAAGGACAAAGTGAAGCGACTCCACGATCGCCGCATTTGCCACAAGAAGCTTTGCCCTGGAATGAAGGTGCTCTTGTTCAATTCTCGACTTAAGTTATTTCCGGGAAAGCTGAAATCCAGATGGAGCGGTCCATTTTTACTCAAAGAGGTGTTCGAGCATGGTGCGGTAGAGCTGTTGAACGAGCACACAAAGGAGAGTTTCCGAGTGAATGGCCATCGAGTGAAGCCGTACTACGAGCACCAGAGCTCGCCTATGGAGGTGGAGTCTCAAGCTCTGCACAACCCTAGCTGAAGTTCAACTCTGAAGTCGGGCTGGAGACTTTAACTCTAGCGCTTAGTGGGAGGCAACCCACCTTTGGTTTGTTTTTAATTTTTATTTTTCTTTCTTTGTTTTCGTTGTTTGTTTTGAGTCTTTCCTCAGTTTTGGTCGCCATGTGGATACTTTGATGTTGGCGTTCATGTTTTGACTCCAGCGCTGCCAGCGCCTTAGCTCCAGCCCGCCCATTCGGTTGATTTATGCTGACCAATTCCATCGGCATTGATTTTTGCCACCCGCATAAATCAACCGAATTGGTCAGCGCTGCAAGAACTCCTCCGCCACCCGCCACCCGCACCCGTCAGCGCCTATAATGGCACACTTACCAAGCTAAGGTCAAGAATTGCCAATAATGGCTAAGGGAGAAAAGACGCCATAAAAGCCAACGCTGGCAAAAGAAAGGAAAATAGCTGAAGGAGTCAGCGTTGGCAAATAAAGGCAAGGCCGATTGAGTGAAGCAGTCAGCGTCACAAATTTTGGGGGAAAGAGTATCTTCAAAAAAAAAAAAAAAAAAAAAAAAAAAAATTGGGTGGCAAAATAAGTGAGCGTTGAAAATGAACGATGGATAAGGTTGCCAACGCCGACAAAGGGAAAAAGGGAGCCAACACTAAAAAAAAAAAAAAAAAAAAAAAAAAATTATTAACTCCTCCGTCAACGCCCAACCACCCGCTGACCAGCTCGCCCCGGAACGCCAGCGCTGCCAGCACCTACGCGCCAGCCCGCCCTGCCACGCCCCCGTCAGCGCTGCCACCCGCCAGCGCTGCCAAACCGCCCAGCCCGCCCAGCCACGCACCCGTCAGCGCTGCCACCCGCCAGCGCTGCCAGCACCTCCGCCAGCCACTCCCGTCAGCGCTGCCAGCCCGCTCAGCGCACCCGCTAAGCCTGCCCAGCCACACCGCCACACGCCAGCGCTGCCAGCCACCCCGCCCAGCCACGCAACCGTCAACGCCGCACACCCTGAACCGCCCAGCCCACCCGCCAACCGCAGCCCACCCCGTCAGCGCTGCCAACACCGCCACCCGCACCCGCCCAGCGCTGCCAGCCACCCCCGTCAGCGCACATGCCAGCCCGCTCAGCCGGCCCAGCCACGCCAGCGCTGCCAGCGCTGCCAGCCCGCCAAGCCCGCCCAGCCACACCAGCGCTGCCAGCGCTGCCAGCCGCCAAGACCACCCAGCCACGCCCCCGCCAGCGCTGCCACCCCGCCCAGACACGCCCCGCCCAGCCACGCCCCGCCCAGCCCACCCGCCAACCGCCAGCACCCCGCACCGCTCAGCCACACGCCACATGCCAGCGCTGCGAGCCCCGCCAACCGCACCCGTCAGCGCTGCCTCATGCCCAGCGCTGCCCAGCGCCTTGCTCTCGCGCACCATGCCTCATGCGAAGATTAGTCTTCTATGCCAGCGCCTTCGCTCTCCAAATTCAACAAGGCAGAACGTCAGCGCTGCTACATGAAAGCGCTGCCAGCACCTTCACTCTCCATATTCAGCGCGGCATAACGCCAGCGCTGTCAAATGCAAGTACCTTCACTCCCAAAGATTCGGCCCTGCTGCGCCCAACACCCGTCAGCGCTGAACTGCCCTAGCGCGGGGAACTCGTTAGGCGACTTGATTTCAAATTTGGCGATGGCGTTGAAAGGCGGGGCCGACAACACGAAGGTGGCGATATCTAGCTGCTACGTGGAGCCGCTCTTCAACACACTGAGTCAGCGCTGCCTTTCTAGTCTGCAGCTATCAATGCTGCTACTCTCCACACTTGCAACAGACCGCAAAGCCCTTTCTTAACCGCCTCTCACGATGCTTCAGTTTTTCAATGCCGATAATCAGGGACGTTTTCTAAACTATTCGTATTTCTTTTCTTCCCTGAGGACATGGCATGCTTTAAGTGTGGGGGTGTTTTCTTGTGCTTATATTTTAAAAAAAAAATAATAATAATAATAAAAAAAATATAATAAAAAAAAAAAAATTGGCGAGATTAGTCTTCTATGCTTAGTTTTTGGTCTTTGTCTCATGCGAATTTTTATGAATTTGTGGAAGAGAAGATGGTTTTCGATGTGCATTTAGGGTTTGTGAATGAATGGTGGTTATTCTTGTTTTATTTTTAATATGCGTCTCTTGATTATGCAAAGAATTATAAGTTTTGTTGCAACATGATTGTAAGTTAGTAAAACGTGATTTGTCCGGTAGATACTAGAAGGAGTATTGTCAGTGTGATTACCTACGATTGTATCTTATCTGTGAAATGTGAAAAATGTTGGACGAATTGCCAACTCTGAAAATTCCAGCTCTGAAACATCTGGCCTGTTCTGAAAACGTGACAGCTCTGAGTCTCTGCTCCTCTAGACTAAATCTATGAGCATGGGAAACCACCTGAAAAGACTTTGGATTACATCCAAATGGTTTTATTTCATGAATTATGGCTCAACTATTGAAAATCTTAAGCACAAAAAGTGTGAAAAATGGGGATATTGATTATAAAGGTGATCACATTAGGGAATTCACTTCTAGCGGAGAATCGGGTCTGATCGAATTACTTGCATTACTCTTTTGTTGCGTCTTAAACTTTGAGTTACTTGCATGATCGAGAGATGTGTGTTGTTGATAAAATTTTGAATTGACTTTGTGAATGTTTGGATGGAAATTTGCATTGTTGAAATCAATCTCTTCCTAGGATTCATATGGATTTTGCTTGAGGACAAGCAAAAGGCTAAGTGTGGGGGGGTTGATTTATGCTTAATTGTTCTAATTTTAGGGGTTTGCATGTGCATATTTTAAATTAAATCTTCTGGAAATTGGTGCGTTTTATGGTTTGTTTGATGCTTTGCAGGAGATTTAGGTTTATAGTTGGAAGAATGCAATTTTGGAGATTTTTGGGCTAAAAATGGTGTTTTTAGCAGACATCGACATAGCAGAGCTAAGTGCCAGAGTCAACTGCCAGCGCTGACCATTTTCAGCTCAGCTCATAACTGCCAGCGCTGACCATTTTCAACTTAGCTCAAAACTGCCAGCGCTGACTATTTTCAGCTCAACTCATAACTGCCAGCGCTGACCATTTTCAGCTCAGCTCATAACTGCCAGCGCTGACCATTTTCAGCTCAGCTCATAACTGCCAGCGCTGACCATTTTCAGCTCCGCTTATAACTGCCAGCGCTGACCATTTTCAGCTCCGCCCATTCTTGCCAGCGCTGACTACTTTCCAGCTCCGCCTATTTCGCCAACGCTGACTACCTTTCCCGAGCATAATCATCGGAGTTCACTTTCCAGAGCTATGTTTATTCTTTCCAGCTCCGCATATTCTTGCCAGCACCATTACTTTCCAGCTATGTTTATTCTTGCCAGCACCGATTACTTTCCTACTTATTCTCACCAGAGCTAGGTCTATAAATAGGGTTTCATTTCTATTGTAAAATCATCTATCTTTTGCTCTAGTTTTAGACTCCATCTTTGAGATCTCTTGGCATCCGAAATTTAGAATTTATTGCTTTCATAGCTCTTTTTCATAGTATTGAAAATTCATTGTTTTTAGTTAGTTTTCGATTTAGTTAAGTTTTTAGTTATTTATTGGATTGTGATTGCGTGACACAATTACACGTTCAAGACATTTACGGTATTTCGTATTTCAATTCAATTTATTTTCGTTTAATCATGTTTATGTTTTTAGTTCATGTTTATGCTTTCTTTTTAATTATGCAATTTAAATTATGCACTTTAGTTTCATGCCTAGATTAGTTTTATTTTTAATTTACAATTACTTAATTTCTTAAGTTAGATTTTATTTAAGTTGTTTTAATTCTGCCTAGGGTTAATAATTTAATTCGCCTAGTAATTTTACAATTCGGTTTTAATTCAGTTTTAAGTTTCAGTTCTAGATTAATAATCAAACTCTTTACTGCTTTCTTTTATTACTTTTTCCCACGATACTACTAGAAGCCCTTTAAGACTTTCCTTGAGAGATGACACTGGGTCAACTTACCATCACTAGAATGTCCTTGTTCTATTGCAAGTCAAACTAGAGGTGTTCTAGGTTGAGTCAATTCACTTAGCCGGCTTTTCAAAATTAAATGAATAAATAATTGAAAACATTTTTCTTGAGTTAAGAACACCAACAATATTCTTACTCATCTTTCTCTCGTAATTGAAATTATAAAAACCAATTAAAACATGATGCAATGCATGACTCCAGAAACTGAACACGAACAACAGCCTAGTTCATGTAAACTCTAACATTTTAACTCAACTGCCCTGTCGGCGCTGATTTGGCAGTCAGAGCTGACTTGCCCGCCAGAGAAATCGGCGCCAGAGGAATCGATGCCAGAGGAATCGACGCCAGAGGAATCGACTGTCAGAGGAATCACTCGTCAGAGGAATCACTCGACAGAGGAATCACTCGCCAGAGGAATCACTCGCCAGAGGAATCAACTGCCCGAGGAATTAACTGCCAGAGGAATCACTCGCCAGAGGAATCAACTGCCAGAGGAATCACTCGCTAGATGAATCAACTGCCAGAGGAATCACTCGCCAGAGGAATCAACTGCCAGAGGAATCAACTGCCAGAGGAATCACTCGCCAGAGGAATCACTCGCCAGAGGAATCAACTGCCAGAGGAATCACTCGCCAGAGGAATCACTCGCCAGAGGAATCACTCGCCAGAGCTGGAACGAACCCGCTGGAACGCCAGAGCTGGAACGAACCCGCTGGAACGCCAGAGCTGGACTTCACGCACCAACTCAACAAAAACAACACTCATGCTTCTCTCTCGATCTAACATTCCTCAAAACCTTAAACTTAACTTATCATGCTCAACATCAAAGTTAGAACACAAATCTCAAGAAAACCCTAAGATGCATTTCTAAGTTCACGTACAACAAAACCATTTGTACAACCTACAATCTATCATGCTTGGTAAAAACAATGATAAACAAAGAACAAACCTAGCATGCTCCTAAAACACAAACACAAGTTACATCGATTAACAAAATCGAAGAACAAGTGACGACGACGAAGAACATAGCCGGGCTGCCCTCTTGGGTTCCATTGCTATGGTTCGAACCAACCTTAACTCCTTCATTAAATATGCTCAACATCTACCCAAGAACAACATACTAAACACGCCCAGCCCTCGTCCCTTGTCGACTCCAGCAGCAGCACTCGGCGCACAGCGACAGCAGCGGCAGCAGGTCCCTCGGCGTGGACAGCAGCAGCAGCGGCAGCGGCAGTGCGTCGCCTGCCGGGCACGCCGCGCGCACAGCGTGCAGGCACTGCCCGAGGCGCGCGCTGCCCCCATCGCTCGCCTCCTCCTCGCCTTGACCCGCACAAACAGCAGCAGCAAGGGCGCACGGCGCCTGCCCAGGCGCGCGACGCACAGCGCGCAAGCGCTCGTGCGCGCGCAGCCCTCGGCGCCGGCGACCTTGCTCGCTCCGTGCCCGTTGCGCCTCCGTTACTCCAAACACCATTCCTCGTTGTTGATTCGTCGTCATCCTCGTTTCGTTCCTCGGTTTTACAGATTTACAACAGAAAAACAAATACAATTGAAATTCTAATCTAACCACAGATTTTCTCGTGGTGAAAAACGATTACAACATCAAACCGACGTATCCCACGAATCAACAAGCCACGAAGAACAACAGCAGTAAAAACAACGCACATTATTAATCGTACATAAATTAATAATAGAGCCAAGAAATTAATCCTGGGCTCTGATACCAATTGAAGGAATATTAAATTGAATTAACGTTTCACTTTGCCCGATGATCGTTTCTTGGTTATTATTAATTTACCATACAACGATTAATTCCTAACATGCTCCTATGAATTTAACAGCTGCACATAGGTGTTAGGAAAACTTACTTGAGAATCGGATGCACAAACTGTTGATGATCGCGTCGAAAGAATCTGACTCCAGCTCTGATCTTCTCGACTGTATCCCGCTCAATTCCCAACGTTGGATGGACAACGAGCTATGGAAATTCCCAAGACAGAATGGCCACACACGTTTCTGCGCCTCTCTCTGCTCTCAAAAACCCTAATTTTTATCAGTGTGTTTTCCTGAGAGCTGACAGCTGTATTTAATAATACAGAAAAGAGGAGGAGGCGCCAATCACTATGTGAGGGCCGAAAATCTGTCTTCTTGGGCTAGGAGACATTGGGCCAGCCCAGGGACCAGATACAAGGAATAAAGATGGGCCTCAAATAAATTAATTTATCTATGGTCAGCCCAGACCATAATTAATTTATAAATATCAGTTCATTCCACTATAGAACCGATACTGACTTACCCCTTTATTTCCGGTGATGAGTCGGGGCTTGTATTTAGACTTATTAAATCTCCGTATTTAAAATATCCGGCATCCATTAATTAATTAGAGCTCTGACAGCTTAAATTAATTAATCTCTTAATAATTCCTTAAGCAGTACCACTCAAACTTTAATATTACGCCTGAACTTAATCAACCTGCAGGGTTTAGCGTAATAAACCTTATTGAGCTCCTTAAGGGGATGTCATTATCCTATACCGGATACGGGTACTAATACAGATAATCAAATATCATATATTAACCGCTATCACCCAAGATACAGAGTACTCGAGTTAGTATATAACTTTCACCCATAGTAAGTCAAAGTGATATACGAATTAATATATATATCTGAATACTTATTAGTATTAAGATTTATCAGTCACCGAGATCTTGATTCTTCACTTAAGTCAGATAGAAGAATACATCTCAAACTATGGTCCTATCAATACGTAATGACGTACCAGTATAGACAAGTAGCCAAGACAAACTACTTCCATCTATACTGCAGCCTAAACCAATAACTTGTCCTAGAGTTATTTCGGCTGTGATCATATTATATCTCTTAAGGTTATTCCAATTATATGGTCTTCTGTGATCTACAACACACCATATAATCTACTTATACAGAGATAAAGAACATACATATGCAATCATGAACACAATCAGATAGGAGATAAGAATAGTGAAAAACATGAATCATTGTATACAAGCATAAAGTTCTTGCTTTCAGTATACAAATCCAACATCAACTGCCAGAGGAATCACTCGCCAGAGGAATCACTCGCCAGAGGAATCAACTGCCAGAGGAATCAACTCACTCGCCAGAGGAATCAACTGCCAGAGCTGGAACGAACCCGCTGGAACGCCAGAGCTGGACTTCACGCACCAACTCAACAAAAACAACACTCATGCTTCTCTCTCAATCTAACATTCCTCAAAACCTTAAACTTAACTTATCATGCTCAACATCAAAGTTAGAACACAAATCTCAAGAAAACCCTAAGATGCATTTCTAAGTTCACGTACAACAAAACCATTTGTACAACCTACAATCTATCATGCTTGGTAAAAACAATGATAAACAAAGAACAAACCTAGCATGCTCCTAAAACACAAACACAAGTTACATCGATTAACAAAATCGAAGAACAAGTGACGACGACGAAGAATATAGCCGGGCTGCCCTCTTGGGTTCCATTGCTATAGTTCGAACCAACCTTAACTCCTTCATTAAACATGCTCAACATCTACCCAAGAACAACATACTAAAAACTCGCGACGATCCGTCGTCGTTTCAAAATAAAGTCGAGAATCGACGATTTTCGACGTCGATGAAAATCGAAAAGAAAACCATGGAATCGTAGGTAAAGAAGTTACCTACGTAAAAACGTGATCGAAAAGATGATCGGCGCTCGTCTCGGTGCTCAAATCGGAGCTCAGTCCGAGAGAAAACGAGAGAGAAGTGAGGGAATGAGAAGAGAAAGATCGGAGTGCAGCGAAGGAGATATATATATTGAAGAGAGAGAGAACAGTGAGGCGGTGGTGGTGGTCGAAAATATCAAGGAAGGAGGTGGGTTGGGCTTTGATGGAAGATGATGGGTTGGGCTTTCATTTATGCATACTCATGTGTAATTAAAACATAAGGCCCAACATGAAATAAATCTCAACATACCTAAAATGCTTGAATGCTTAATTAAATAAATATGAAATGCATATAAATTTAATTACTAAATTTACAAATGCTTTTGTAAATCATTTTTGTTGGAATTAAAATAATTTCTTTTTCTCAATCCGGCGTGAATCATCTTAAATCTAAGTTCAAAAATACTTCTAATCATAATATAAATGGGCGGGGTGTTACAGCCAGAGTCAGAGCTGACTTCCATAGTCAGAGCTAACCATCTCCAGAGCTGAACTTCACTATCAGAGCTGAATTCTCCAGAGCAGAACAAACTTGTTAGAGCAGAGCTAAAGTTCCAGATCTGAACATTCCAGAGCTGACTTCCAGCTCTGCCATGACCGCCAGAGTTAACACGTTTCCAGAGCTGGCGATTTCTCGCCAGAGCTGACTTCCAGCTCTGCCATGACCGCCAGAGTTGAACTCGCCAGAGCTGACTTCCAGCTCAAACTATCTTTCCAGAGCTGACGCACCAGAGTTCGCTTAAGTCCAGAGCACAGTTACAATTCTCGCCAGAGCTAAGATTACTTGCAGAGCACGATACAGCTGGACTTACCTTTGAATGCATGATTCTATTTCCTTAAGAGTCCAGTTTTGCAAGTCGAGTTTGATGATGATTAGGATTGGAATGACTATAAAAGGGGGCTTAAACGTGAATGAAGAGAACACCTCCCGCCTCCGGCACTTAGTTAGAATTTAATCTTTGCCCTAATCTTTAGTTTCCAGCGCTGCAACCAAAGTTTAGGTTTTACAAGCTTTCTTAGTCTTCAAGTTTTAGTTACTTTTTGTTCTAGTTTATTTTCAAAGTTTAGTTTACTTTAGTTTTGTTTCGAAGATTGGGATTGAGTGACAACAATTTCATATTTGTGACGTTTACGGTATTTTAGTATTTAATTTAATTTACTTACTTTGTTACGTTTATGTGTTTCTTTAAATTATGCAATTTCAATTCTGCAATTTCAATTATGCGTTTTCATGCTTTCCTTTAAATTTTGCACTTTAGTTTCATGCCTAGTAGATTAGAAGCTTTTAATTTACAAGTATTTAAATTCCTAGTTTAAGTAGCGTTTAATTCTTAAGTTGTCTTTACTTTAATCGTTTAAATCATGCCTAGGTTTATAGTTTCTTTATGCTTACGTTTTTAGCTTTGTTCTTTCTCGCCTAGTTAATTCTAAGTTTAAGTTTTAAGTTAAGTTTAATTTACAAGCTTTAGTTTAGTTTTACCGCTTTCAATCCAAGTTTACTGCTTTCGTTGTGACATAATTAAAAGCCCTTAAAGATCTTCCTTGAGAGACGACATTGGGTTAACTTACCACTGCTAGGATGTCCTTGTTCTATTGCAAGTCAATCTAGAGGTGTTTCTAGTTGAGTCATATATATATATATATATATATATATATATATATATATATATATTGAAAATAGCTCATATTTTACACAATATATATATTGAAAATGTGGATTCATGTATTTAATGGATGAATTTATAGTTTAGTGTTCGAATCTTATATATAACGAAAATTTCACTTTTTTTATTTAATTATTTTCACTATGAATCAATAATATTTCATAACGAATTCATAGTGAGCTTATTTTGCATAAGTTCCAAGAAAAAAAGTAACTTTCTCTTATTTGTGCATGCTATTTTTACATATTTAAAAGGGTTAATTGCCCCTAGATACACAAAGTTTCACCAACTTCTGAAATGACACACTACCTTTAAAATCTGCTTCATAAGACAACACCTTTCATTACTTTATGATTTTTTCCACAACAACTGAACACTCCAATCGGGAAATTGACGTGGCCATCGGAATAGCCACATAGACATGTCGGACGACAAAATAAAACGGCGTTGTCCTTACTTAATGTAAACGACGTCATTTTATGAAAAGCTAACCTTAATTATAATGTTTTTTCCCCAAATATGTTGAATCTCTAACTTCTCCAACTCTTCTCTCTCGTCTCGTCTACTCTTTTCTGTTCCAACTCTTCATGTCTAAGGTGATTTTTTTAAAAAAATGACGTCGTTGGAATCTAGGAAGAACGACGTCGTTTTTCCTCATCGTCCAACATGTCCACGTGGCTATTTCGGTGGCCACGTCGATTTTACGATTGGAAAAATCAATTGTCGTGGAAAAAATTAGAAACTATGGAAATGTGATGTATTATGAAGCAAATTTTAAAGGCAGCGTGCAATTTTAGAATTTGGTGAAACTTTGTGCATTTGCGGGCAGTTTACCCTATTTAAAAATAAATTTATGCACCACTATTCATTTTGTAGGTAGTCTAAAGATAAGATGTTCTATAGAAAAATCAATTAAATGTCGTATAGTTATTAGTTTTACAACAAACAAATTTATAAGTTGTATTATAAGTTTGAAATAATCCATAGTTTTACACAATCTCTCTCTTCATTCCTTAGCTTCATAAAAACTTCCCTCCTTCATATAAAAATAAGGTAAATCAAAGATAAAAGATTTATAATTTTATACAATTAATCTATTTAAAACTTTGTTTTTTGTTATTTGTATTGAAATCATTTTTTACAGACCTTGTAAATTGAAATATCAAAATCAATTGATTTAATTGAAATAATAGATATAGTATTATACATTTTAATCTTTTTTTGGTCGGTGATTATGTGAATTAATATATATTTTTTTAAACATTACAATAAAACAATCAAAACAAAATTCATTTCTTTTCTCTAGAAAATAAAAATGAGAATTTTTGGTAAAAAAAAGTAAAAAATAAGCAACAACAAAAAATCACTCACAACCTACAAAATGATTGTTATCTTTTGTCAAATTCATTTATTTTTAATCTCAATAACAAAATCATTTTTGCAAATAATAAAGACAAATAAATAAATTTAAATAAAAATGTGAAATCTGTTGAGACATATGTAAGAAGAATTATATTACAAAAAAATAATGTTGCACTACTATACGTGCATGGCTCATCGAGCATTATATATTTTATTGGATGTGGAAGGACAATGACTTTCAGATACTTATAAGCTACGTATCATTTACCCACGAACTTGATACTTGCAACCCTTATTTTAGATTGCTACAATTATTGTGGCTTCTCTTCAATCTACATTGAAATATTTAATATGTCTCTTTCTTACGGACATCATATGATATTATAATATTACTATGAGAAATCTTGATAAGCAATATATGATTATACCATAATATACCCCCAAGTCTAATAAGATAAATATTACAATAAGTTTACTCACCCGTTCGCGTGGGTAAGTGATTTTGTATTCTTTTCTTTTGTGAAAAAATGAATTAGTTGAATTGACAGTGGATGAGATGGGTAGATGGAGATAAAGATTTCGGGTGAATGATAAATGAGGAACATAACATCCGACATAGGCGATTCATGGCTGGAAGAATTGACAAAAAAAAATTGAAGCATTGATGGAAATTGCACATTTGTAGAAAAATTCATAGTTATGTGACCATAAAAATATTCTTTAAGAATTAATTAATAATTTGAAACTAATTTATATATCTATAATTGATATAGACTTTCAAAATTTTCATATATCTCATATAAATGCACATTAATTGATTAATGTAACGGTTAAATATATAAAGAAAATAATTGACTCTATATATAATAAAAAATTAGTTAGAAACAATTATTTGAGTTATAATTATAGATTTCCATAAATAAATAATTAAAAGAACAAAAAATTGAGGTTACTATTTATAGTAATCCGGTTTCGTTATTATATATAATATAGATTGTGTTCTTTACAAAAGAGAGATTGAATGCTTGATAGCTTGAGAATGTGCACCGTTTTTGGTGATCTTTACATTTGATGCATAGTTTCGTTGGAGAGAACATCTTCAAAATATGTGGTGTTTGGCTTCGAATTCTTCCTGTTTGACCCAAGGTAGTGTTGTCAGATTTCTGCAAATCCTTATGCAGTATGTTGGGAACCTTGTGGAATATCCTAATCCTTCGTTTCTAGTTTAGCTTGTGGTTCTGAAGACTGAAGACTGAAGACTGAAGATACCAACTGAAGTATCAGTTGAAGAATCAGTTAGGAACTGATTACTTAATGCGTGCCATGGACTGATACTAAAGTCAAGTATCAGTTGAACATTCCTCCTCGGACTGATCTTCTAACGTTCAGAGGAAGCCACTTACTCAAAAAGTACAGCCGCATTAAATGCAGAGATCTCAGAATCTCCTTATCTCTACAGAGGTCATTCCTATCTGGTGGTTACTTTTTCAGAGACGTCACATCTCCTGTCCATCAAGAGAGCCGTTTCCACCAAGACAAGGAACCTCGAAGATTGAAGCCTCAGCCCAAATTCGAATTGCTCTCCAACGGAAGAAATCTTGAGGACGTTCTACGCCAACGGATCTATTCAAGAGTTCTCCTACAAATAGCGCTCGAGGATCACTTCAACCTTCACCGATTCAACGACATAAGCTGAAGCTCTGCCAAAATCGCTACTCAGCCTAAAGCTCAACCTCCCCAAAGCTTGAATCGAATAAGAGAATTCCAAAGCCAAAATCAGTCACTGCTGATTACACACATTCTCTTAGAACTTAGGCAAACCTCTGTTTACCCAGAAGCCAAGGTCAAACTTGCTTCAAAGAACTTGTTCTTTGTAGTATAGTTGGCACTCGTTCAAACCTCCCTCCCCAAAAGAGTGTTTGAGTGATTCGGAGTTCAGGAAGGTACTCTGACTCTGAGTGAGAAGTCTTAGCGCGGGTTGTGCTAAGCAAGAGAAATCCGACACGAGTGAAGTGTGGGTACTAAAGAATGATTTTCTTCAGTGGTACGATTGTGTGCACCCGGCAAACACACGGTTTGGTTTGCAATGCACCTGTTAAGCACTTGCGGAGTGGATTGTTGGTCTGATCAACTGACCGTGGATGTAGAGGAAAGGGTTTTTCCGAACCACGTAAAAGTCTCTGTGTTGTTTACAGCTTTCAATCTTTACATTCATACTTGTGTTATTTCAATTGATAAACTGAACACTGATTAATTGCAAAGAGAAACCTAAGACCAACTACGTGCTCAACCAAGGCTATTGCGAAACTAAGTTTAATTTCCGCTGCGTATGATATCAGTCTGACTGACCTATCTTCTGATAGTCAGGAAGAGTGTTATCATCTCTGTTTTTGCAAACACGACTGAAGCCCTTACTTGCATCAGTTAAGTTCCAGCAACTTAACTGATAACTCCCTACTGAAGAGCTTTCAGTATCAGTCGTCAACCCTGTTTGGTCAAATCTGTTTTCAGTAAAACAGGTGTCTTTGTTTGCATGTAAAGTTTCGTTTTGATCCCTCTGATTGAGGAGTTTTAAAAATAGCCCATAGGTGTATTCCCCCCCCCCCCATACACCTATTCGAGACCCTCAGGACCTAACACAGTAGATGGAGATATTATGAGAAATTCTCGTACTTGTTGTCTTTTCTCTAGAAAAAATATGATCTTCATTAAATTCCAAATCTGTAGTATTAAATGTATGTCCTTTGTCTGATAGGTTTCATAAGTTGACTTCTTTTTAATTCTTTTGACTTTAGGGTTACATGGCATCAAATCAATTGAGCCAATGTCAGCGACTACATCATTCAGCCTGGGTGGCATCAGTTGATCAAGGATCACCTAGTCTTCTATACTTATTTAATTCATATATTCTGGAGATTGGGTCTTCAAGCTTTATAAGTTGAGCAGGTCAGCTAACTGTAAACATAAAATGTACACTTCCTAACATATGAGCTATAGTCTATCAGATACACCTTTGATATATAATCATCAGTTAGGGGTTTCGGTATTAAATCAAAACTTATAATTTCCCAACAATAGATATTGGGTCTTGTGCATAGCATCGTGTGCATAAGGCTACCTACAATGGAAACGTATGGCACTTTCTTCATTTCCTCAACCTAACTAGGCGTCTTGGAAGACATATCCTTAGACACAAGAACACCAAGTCTGAAAGTTAGCAAGCTTTTCTTGGCAGTCTGTATACTAAAACGAGCAATCATAGTACCAATGTAGGTTTCCTCAGAGAGCGCTATAATTCTCTTCTTGCAATCTCTTGTAACTTTGATCCCAAGAATATAAGTCGTCTCTCCCAAATCCTTCATCTGAAACTGCTTGGATAACCATTTCTTTACGTATAATAATACATTTTTACTATCGTCAATAAACATAATATCATCTTCATAAATTATAAGAAATACTATGTTTCCATCAACATCGTGTCAGTATACACAATTCTACTTAGGACACTGCTAAATCTAGAGAATTTTACCGCCTCCTTGAAACGTAAGTTCCAAACCGTGAAACTTTCTTAAGTTCATAAATGTACTTCTTAAGCTTTCATATGAGATGCTTCTCACCTTTCTTCACATAACTCTAGGGTTGTGGCATATAGATGACCATACATTCTTCAATGTAATCATCCAAGAACGTAAATTTGACATTCATTTGCCAAATCTCAAGGTCTAAGTGAGCTGCTATAGCTAGGAGTACGCAAATAGATTTAACATGGCAACTGGCGAGAATGTTTCATCATAATCGATGCATTTTTGCTAGGTAAAACCATTTGCCACTAATCTAGCCTTGAATGACGTGACATTTCCCTTTCACGTCTCTTTTTCTCTTGTACACCCACTTAATACAAATGGCTTCCCAGTCTTTCGATAGTACCATTTTCTTGTATACATGCATAGTAGTTATAAATTCATGCTCTGAAAACATAGAGACACACCAAGATTCATGCTCCCAGAATGGATCAAATACTTCCAGTACTCCTAGAACTAAGTTGGAACTTTCTCCCAAGAGCATGTACTGACGAGTTGATGAAAAACCCTCTCACTATGATGAGGCGGTACTGGTGCAGGTAAGTCGATAATGTGTCCAGTGTCTTGTGGTATAACTACTTGTGAAGATGGCTATGTTGTTTGGGTTGCAACGTTGTCTCCTTGAATTTCTTCAAGGACGACCTCGTTAGGTGACTTGTGGTTTCTCACATAATCCTCTTCCAAGGATCGGGCGTTAGGGCTAATAACGACCTTCTGATCCTTAGGTCTATAATACATACAACTTTTTGTTCCCCTAGGATAACCTACAAACAACATCACCTATGTCCTCGACTCCAACATGTTAGCTTCCTTTATCGACACGTGAATTGGACTGCCCCATACCCAAATGTGAATCAAGCAAGGTTTGCACCTGACCACAATTCATAGCGATCGACTTGGATGAGACTAAGTTAAGAAAGTAAGTTTGTTGTCTCCAAAGCAAATCCCTAGAATGAAACATGCAAAACTGCATAACTCAACATTGATCTAACCATTTGTTAGGTCCGGAGGGTCTCGAATAGGTGGGGGGAGGGGAATACACATATAGGCTATTTTGACTTTAAACAGAATGAAAATGAAACTTCAAACACAAACTCACTCAACTTGTTTACTGAACAGAGTTTTGACCAAAACAGGGTTGACGACTGATACTGAATACTCTTCGGTAAGGAGTTATTAGTTAAGTCAAAGACCTTCACTGATACACATAAGGCTTCAGTCGAGTTTGATAAACAGAGATATGTTATGAATCTTTACTTGACTATCAAAAGATAGATCAGCTAGATTAATAACACACGCAACGGAAAACTTTTGTTTCGTAATAGCCTATGTAGTTAAACACGTTGTCAGTCTTTAGGTTTCTCTTTGCTATTAATTAGTTTTCAGTTTAAGAAGGTAAGAGCACAAGTAAGAAAGTAAATACTGAAAACTGTAAATAACACAGAGATTTTTACGTGGTTCGAAAAATACTTCCTACATCCACGGTCGGTTGATCAGACCAACAACTACACTGGGCAAGTGCTTACGGGTGCACTGCAAACCTGAACGTGTGCTTGCGGGTGCACACAACCGAAACAACTGAAGATCCAATCTTCAGTACCAACGCACCTTGTTAGATTTCTCATTCCTAGCACACACTGGGCACTAGGACCTCACGGAGACAGAACACCTGTCTCAACTCCTTTTTGACACAAACACTCAATTCGGTAGGTTGAAGAGAGGTTTGAAAACTTGCCAACTAAACCACAAAAAATAAGTTCTTTACAGTAAGTTTTACCTAGGCTTTGGATATTCAATATTTGCCTAAGGTCTAAGAGAATATAGGTAATCAGTAGTGACTGATTTTTGGCTTTGGAATTCTCTTCTTCGATTCAAACTTTGGAGAGTCTTGGCTTTGGCTGAGTAATAATTTTGGCAGCGTTTCAGCTTATTTTGTTGAATCGGTGAAGATTGAAGTGATCCTCAAGCGCTATTTATTGGAGACATCTTGAATAGATCCGTTGACGGAGATGGTCTTCAAGATTTCTTTCGTTAGAGAGTAATTTGAACTTGGGCTGAGGCTTCAATCTTCGAGGTTCCTTGTTCGGTGAGAACGGCTACTTTGAAGAGCAGGAGATGCGACATCTCTGAAAAGGTTGTCACCGAAAAGGAAAAGCCTCTGCAGTGAAAAGACGATCCTGAGATCTCTGCATTTAATGCGGCTATATTTCTAGAGTGTGTGGCTTCCTTTTAACGTTGAAGGTTCAGTCCGAGGAAGAATGTTTAACTGATACTTGACTTTAGTATCAGTCCGCTGATTTCATGTGGCACGCATTAAGTAGTCAGTTCTAAACTGATCCTTCGACTGATTGGTCAAATATCAGTATTTGACTTTGCCTAATTGCTACATCAATCGGCATCTTCAATCTTCAGTCTTCAGTCCTTCATTCTTCAGTTTTCAGTCTTCAGAATAACAACTAACTAGAAAAAAAACTCTAACACTTGAGTTCAAGCAGTTCTAGTCTATTACAATTGAAACCTATTGATTTTGGTATCATCAAAACTAGGATTAGGATATTTCATTAAGTTCCCAACAATTTCCCCCTTTTTGATGATGCCAAAACCACACAACAGTTCTAAGCAAGAAAAAGACTAAACTCAAAGCACAAGTTATTAAACAGGGTGAATACAATTCCCCCTTAACAAAAGAACCTAAAACTTGCACTCTGAAGGAAGAACACAACAGTTCAACAAAACAGGACGAGGACAAAACTGAAAGACATTAATCAGAGCCTGGACAAAAAGTCATTGTCGTCAGGTTGAGATCAAAGAGAAGTTCTTTTCATTTAAAAAAAAACTGATGAGACATCAGTTCTAATTACAAGAAGAAAACAGAATACCAAGGAAGAACAAGATCTAAAGATTATGGCTTCTGACCATACAAGTTGAAAACAGTCTTCCTGATATCGTCAAAAGCATCTGAACTGGAGTTTGTGGGCACATTTGTTTAGCCCTATTTTGTGATGAATTTGTGGGTGTTTACATCTTATATTGACTTTTATTTTGGTCTTTTTCACTTAAGAGTTGATTGATTTGAGCTTTTGTGCTAATTTTATTGTCTCAGGATTTTATGCTCAAATTGATTGATATGTGGACAAAAATAAAGTCAGAATTTAGTTGAATAGTCAGAAGAAGAATCGAAGTTCGTCTTGATACGAGTTAGTAGGCGAAAACGGATCTAAAATCCGACATGAAACGAGGGAGAACGGACCAAAACAAAAACGCTGCGCATTGCAGTCTGCGAAAGGCATACACGACGGCGCCGCCGTCCCACGGCGGCCGCCGTCCGTACGGCCATGGAAGTTACGTTTTTTAGGGTTTAAAACCCATTTTTTAGGGGTTTCTTCCCCCATTCTCGACCCATCCAGCCTCCAGCTCCATTTTTACTGTATTTCCTTAGAGTTTTGATAGGGAGAAACACATTAGAAACTCTCGGATTACGCTAGATCGTCGTTTCCTTTAATCAATTGTAAGTACTATCTATTGATTTATCGAATTCTACAAGCTTTCTTGGTTGCTCTTTTCCTAGATAATTGAATACGTTTTGATAATGATATTTAGCATTGATTTATGCTTTGTTAATCTTATTGCCTAGTTAGTATAGTTAGATTGTTGGTTGATTTGTTAGAGTAATACTCCGTTGAATTCGTGTCGCTTTTCATTTACATGTTCCTTAGGAAAAATCATGATTTATGTTTGCCATAGAGTTGAATACTTGTTTATTTTCCTTGCCTAGATAATTGTTGCTCGATGATTTTGGATTTAATTATTGATTTTTAGATTGTTAGATTAGAACCCTAGTTCTTTATGTTGTCTTATTGCTTTCTTTACCTGCTTCCTATCTTTCGCCTAGATAAATTTATATGCTTTATTTTAATTACGAATTAGTTAACCGGAGAGAGAGTGTCAGACCCAACCTTCTGATTAGAGTGTTTAGGTTTTCCTTCCGTTTCTTGTGAGTAGCACAATTAAAGCCCTGTTAAGCCTTCCGTGTGAGACGACTTGAGTCACCTTACTGCCCTAGAAAGACCTCGTATAAATTCGAGTCCATCCGCTAGGTGTTTTTGTATGAGTCAACATTCTAGATTTTGCAGATGGTCTTGACTTCTCTCTTGATGGATTCTCTGTTGACGCCGTTTCTGATTCTCCGAGGGCAAACCGTCGTCTTCAGGAAATTGGAGATCGGAATTCCTGCTTCTCTTTGAGTAGTTTGCATTCTCTCAACCATTGCTCTTTCAGGCCAGTTCACAAGAAAGTATTTCCATGCTTCTCTTTGGAAATCTCGATTCCTGTTGAGATTGGCGAAAATGACCCATTTGGTGTAGCATTCTTTCAGCTTTTCCCACCATTCATTCATGTCAGTTGGCATCCACTGATCTTGTCGATCAAATCTATCCAAGTAGGATATCAAGAGTCCTTCGCTGATATACTGCTTCAATCTTTGTTCTTCTCGAAGCATTTGTGGGAAGGGTTGCAGAGGTCGTTGAATATCTTCACCCATATGGAGAGCCTTATTTGCTTTGGGCTCTGGATCTCTAGATGATGAGCTTTCTTCTCTGGTTCTCTTTCTGCTAAATTCTCTTGAGGCAGAAGGAGCTTGAACAGATGGGTTGGCAGCTCGTGAGATGAAAGCTTGGGATTCTCATATAGCAATGACTTGATACATTTTTCACGCTTATTCTCCACTTCTGCTTTAAATTCTTTGAATTTCTCAAAACATTTATATTTGCGGTGAAACAGGTAATTGTACGCATATCCTAAGTAATCGTCAATGAAAGTGACGAAATACACATACCCTCCACAAGCTCGAGTGGATATCGGTCCACACAAGTTAGAATGTATCAATTCCAATACATCATTTTCTCTGTAACCCTTTGCCTTGTAAGGTATGATCACCATCTTGCCTTCTAAATATGATTCGCAAGTTGGTAGTGATTCTATTTGGAGCGAGTCCAAAATACCATAATCCACCAACCTTCGAATCATTTTTAGATTGATGTGACATAGTCGTACATGTTAAAGATAAGTTGAATTTTCCTGAGAAGAAAACTTTCTTTTCTTTTGATTCGATGATAAATCTCCCACTACAACAGCCACAAGTTTCACTATGTTGCCTATGGAGATAGTGATCTCGCCTCTATCAAGTTCCATATCCACTAGAATCCCTACAATGTGTAACAAATATGCTTGGTTGCTCCGGTATCTGCAACCGACGAATGAGTTAAAATAGTTGCTAAACATGTTTTCGTTATTACAGCTGAAGGTGTACTTTGCTTTTTTATCCAATACACTCGACAATTTCTTGACATGTGCCCAACCTTGCCACAATGATGACATGCCACTTTTTTCATGCTCTCCCTTTTTTTCTTACATCTTTTGATCCTACTTACGATCCATTTCTTCCCATCTTTCGATGTAGAAGGTGTGACATCAATGGAAGGCACAACTTGAGATTCTTTGTGTATCTTGAACTCCTCTATGACAACCTCCACCCATAACTCTTTGAGAGCATGGATCTTGTCACATGATCAGATTCTTATACAAAGATCTACAAAGGACCCTAACAATGAATACAAGAACGAATTGATCTTAGACTTAAAAAAAGCTTATCATTGATCCTGCCAAACTTTTTAGAGATAGTTATACATTGTCCCTAACAGTAGCGTATACTTCCACTTTAATCCGCATGAGAATTATCATGTAATACTAGTGGAGAGCCTTATCTGGTGTACCATAAACTTCTTGAAGCTTATACTAGATGTCACTTACTTTTTTCATCTCATAGCAGTTGTGTAGATGACAAACCATGGTACTTCGGATATGATCTCTTGCAAGAAGGTAATCCTTGTATCATTTGTCATGTTGCCTGATTTATGCTTAATTGTGCTAAATTTTGGGGTTTGTATGAGCTTTATTTTAAGATAATCTTCTGGAAATTGGTGCGTTTTATGGCTTGTTTTATGCTTTGCAGGAGATTTAGGTTTTATAGATGGAAGAGTGCAATTTTGGAGATTTTTGGCTAAGAATGGCGTTTTTTAGGTTAGCTCTGTCGCCAGAGCTGAGCTGCGAGCATAGCCCTGTCGCCAGAGCTGAGTTGCAAAGTTAGAGCCGAAATTTCCAGAGCTGAACTTGTTGGATTTGTATACTGAAGCAAGAACTTTATGCTTGTATACAATGATTCCTGTTATTCACTATTATTATCTCCTATCTGATTGGTGTTCATGATTGCATATGTATGTTCTTTATCTCTGTATAAGTAGATTATATGGTGTGTTGTAGATCACAGAAGACCATATAATTGGAATAACCTTAAGAGATATAATATGATCACAGCCGAAATAACTCTAGGACAAGTTATTGGTTTAGGCTGCAGTATAGATGGAAGTAGTTTGTCTTGGCTACTTGTCTATACTGGTACGTCATTACGTATTGATAGGACCAACAGTTGAGATGTATTCTTCTATCTGACTTAAGTGAAGAATCAAGATCTCGGTGACTCATAAATCTTAATACTAATAAGTATTCAGATATATATGTTAATTCGTATATCACTTTGACTTACTATGGGCGAGAGTTAAATGCTAACTCAAGTACTCTGTATCTTGGGTGATAGCGGTTAATATATGATATTTGATTATCTGTATTAGTACCCGTATCCGGTATAGGATAATGACATCCCCTTAAGGAGCTCAATAAGGTTTATTACGCTAAACCCTGCAGGTTGATTAAGTTCAGGCGTAATAATAAAGATTGAGTGGTACTGCTTAAGGAATTATTAAGAGATTAATTAATTTAAGCTGTCAGAGCTCTAATTAATTAATGGATGTCGGATATTTTAAATACGGAGATTTAATAAGTCTAAATACAAGCCCCGACTCATCACCGGCAATAAAGGGGTAAGTCAGTATCGGTTCTCTAGTGGAATGAACTGATATTTATAAATTAATTATGGTCTGGGCTGACCATAGATAAATTAATTTATTTGAGGCCCATCTTTATTCCTTGTATCTGGTCCCTGGGCTGGCCCAATGTCTCCTAGCCCAAGTAGGGCAGAAGTCGCCTATCACAAAGATTGTAGCGCCCCATACGTATTTAATTATCTATTAAATACAGCTGTCAGCTCTCAGGAAAATACACTGATAAAAATTAGGGTTTTTGAGAGCAGAGGGGGCGCAGGAAACGTGAGAGGCATTCTGTCTTGGGAATTTCCATAGCTCGTTGTCCATCCAACGTTGGGAATTGAGCGGGATACAGTCGAGAAGATCAGAGCTGGAGTCTGAATCATTCGACACGATCATCAACAACCTGTGCATCCGATTCTCAAGTAAGTTTTCCTAACACCTGTGTGCAGCTGTTAAATTCATAGGAGCATGTTAGGAATTAATCGTTGTATGATGAATTAATAATAACCAAGAAACGATCATCGGGCAAAGTTGAGTATTAATTCAATTTAATATTCCTTCAATTGGTATCAGAGCCCAGGATTAATTTCTTGGCTCTATTATTAATTTGTGTACGATTAATAATATGCGTTGTTTTTAACTGCTGTTGTTCTTCGTGATTCGTTGATTCGTGGGATACGTCGGTTTGACGTTGTAATTGTTTTTCACCACGAGAAAATCCGTGGTTAGATTAGGATTTCAAATTGTATTTGTTTTTTCCTTTGTAATCTGTAAAACTGAGGAACAAGACGAAGATGACAACGATTCAACGACGAAGAACGGTGTAAGGAGGACGTCACGGGCACGGTGCGGCACGGGCTGCCGGCGCCGAGGGCCGCGCGCGCACGGGCGCTTCGGCACCGTGTGCTGCGCGCGCCTGGTCAGGCTGCCACGCTGCCGCGTGCTGCTGTCACCGAGGCTGCCGGATCGTGGCGAGGCGAGGGTGACCGAGAGCGAGGGGCTGCGGGCGCCGAGGGGCGGCGCGCGCGCGGGTGCGTGCACACCGCGCGCAGCGCGCCCAGGTCAGCGACCGCGCGGCCGCTGCTGTTCTTTGGTCTGTTTAATCGCTGCTTTCAGACTTTCCGGGCGACCAGCGGGAGCCCGGCACCGGAAACTGGCGAGGAGGAGGCGAGCGATGGGGGCAGCGCGCGCCTGGGGCAGCGCCTGCGCGCTGTGCGCGCGGCGTGCCCAGCGGGCGACGCACTGCCGCTGCCGTTCCGCCCACGCCGAGGTCTGCTGCTGCTCCCGCGCGCGCCGGGGACTGTCGCTGCTGCTGCTGCTGCTGTGCTGTTGTTGCTGCCGTGCTGTTGCTGGACGCCGAGCCGGCTGCTGCTGGTGCGGCGCACGCCAGGCTGCTGCTGCGGCGGCGCTGTGCGGCGGCTGTGCAAGGGAGGCAGCGGCGAACGGAGTGGAGGAGATCAGGGGCGCCGCGCCTTGGCAGCGCAAACCCTAGCAGATGAACAGTGTCTGCGGATCTGGGCTGTTTTGCGGGCCTGAGCGCCTGGGCCGCGGATGGGCTTCTCCTTGCGGGTCTGGGCTGCTGCTGAACGGGCCTAGGAGGCTGGGCTGCGGGTTTTGGGCCCAATTGCTGGGCTGGAGCGTTTTTTCAGCCTCTTTTAGGCGTTTTTGGGCTTTTTGTCCATTTTTATTTATTTCTATTTTATTTTGTAATAGAATAGATGTTGGGTTTCCACGAATGGGTCACGAAGAATTTTAATTCTTTTATTACTGTTCTTTGCATGTCGTGGTTGTTAATCCCTTATGCTCTTTACCTGCTTTTGCACGTCTTTGCTTGTTAATATTTGTTTATTATTTGCGCTTAGACGAGCATGATAGTAGGTTGCCGTTTTCTTAAGCATGTTTTAGAATTCTGCGAGCATGATTTACATGTTGCGTTCTAGAGAAGCATGTTTAGGTTTATGTGCTTGAGCATGAACAAACCTTTTGAAAGGAAAATGACTAAGCTGTTTAATAATTTTTATAGTGATTAAAAATTATTTTAGACCTCCACATGCGGTCCCAAGACGAAGTGATTGAGAGTATGGGTAAACGTCCACCCTATCGTGGCTTACTCCATATTTAATTTCACAAGTTTGTTAAGTTGGGATTTCTATTAAAAAATATTTAAATCCATTTAAGTAGTGGGAGTTATGCGGTAAACGTCCACACTATCGTGGCTTACTCGTATGATTTTCATAAGTACTTTAGAGGATGGATTTTAAATAAGATAACCAAGAGGTTAAATTGAAAGCGGCATGGTCCTAGTGAGTATGCTAATTTCAAGAATTTAATGCTCAAGGTTAAATTGTGGTCATTGCTTAGATATCAAATCAAGTACAATGTACAACTCCCCATCGGAGTCCCTTCTTGAATTTGATATGGTCTAGTTAAAATCCAACTATTAATTTCCTTTGTCAAAAGGTTATGTTGACATGGATGGAAATTAAAGGACTAGGCAAATAGTCTGGTTGAGGAAATCATGGTAAACGTTCACCCTATCGTGGCTTACTCATGAGTTTTCTTGGGCAGTTGGAGGTTTCATTAATATTGTTTTATCAAAAGGTTACAATATTATTGTTACGAATTATGTGCTTTCATGTTCTTACATGTTTATTTGTTTACTTTCAGATATGTCTATGTCTCCGATCATTAACATTCTAGCAAACAATCCTCTCATCGGTCCTAATTATACTGAATGGAAACGCCATATTATGTACATACTTGACGCTGATGAGCACAGTTTTGTGCTTACTACTCCACGTCCCGCGGCCCTAACTGATGAGTCGACTGATGCGGAACGTGAGGCGCATAAAAGGTGGCACAAGTCAAATAATATGGCCAAGTGCTATATTATGATGACTATGTCACAAACTTTGCAACTCCAGCATCAGGTCATGAATGACGCGGCTGAAATCATGTTAAACCTCAAGGAGGTTTATGGGGAGTCCGAGAGGTCTGCTCGTTTTAACTTGATGAGAGAAATCTTGTCTTGTAAAATGAGCGAGGGCAGCTCGGTGCACGATCATGTCATGCATATGACAAATTTGTTTGACAGGCTTGATCTGCTAGGAGGAGGTATCGAAGGCGAAGCCAAGGTCGATATCATCCTCAACACTCTCCCCAAAACCTATGAGAACTTCCGACTCAACGTCGTTATGAGCAAGGCCAACTATACTCTCAATGAGTTATTGAATGCTCTAGTTTCGGCGGAGGGAGTCATGGGCACGCGCAATGGGAAAGAGGTCCTTGTTGCTGCCAAGGTATCTACTTCTTCGTCGAAAGGCGGGAAAAAGAAGTGGAAAGGTCCAAAGGGCAAGCATGACAATGAGGCTAGTGGGAGCGGTAAAGCCAAAGTTGATGGCCCTACCGGCGGCGTGAAGAAGCCAACGGGCAAGGGAAAGTGCTTCAAATGCGGCAAGGTTGGGCATTGGAAGAAAGATTGTCCAGTGCTCAAGGCAAAGGGACAAGGTACGTCACAAGTTTTAGTAACTGAGACATGTTTAGCTTCGTTTTCTACTCATTCGTGGGTAGTGGATACGGGGGCAACTGACCATGTTTGTTACACCTTGCAGGGCTTCAAGCCAACAAGGGAGCTGGCAAGTGATGAGATCACCATCTCCATGGGCAATGCGTCGAAGGTCGCAGCTGTTGCTATTGGAGACTTATCTTTATGTTTTGGTGATGACATTTTAGTTTTGAGAGACATTTTATATGTGCCGGAGTTTCGGCGGAACATAATTTCTGTTTCAAAATTGTTTTTGAATGGATATTCTGTTGTTTTTGATAGAGGTGTTTCTATCATGAGAGATAACAAGACTATTTGTTCTGGAATTTTGAACAATTCTCTCTATACTATTACATGTCCAATTAACAACTCTGTCCATGTTGCATCTACATCACAAATCCTTCCAAATCCGAATAAGAGGAAGTATTATTCTCATGAACAATATACGCATGCGTGGCACCTAAGGTTAGGCCACATCAATCTAAATAGGATCCAAAGGCTCGTTTCAAATGGAGTCTTGAAAGACTTTCAAGCTGTTCCATTTAGAACCTGCGAATCCTGTATAGAGGGAAAGATGACGGCAAGGCCTTTTAAGGCCAAGGGGAATAGGGCCTCGCATGTGTTAGAATTGATTCACTCTGACTTGTGTGGACCGATGTCCACAAAAGCTCGTGGAGGGTATGAGTATTTTGTCACTTTCATTGACGATTACTCAAGGTATGGGTATATTTACCTACTTCAACGCAAGTCTGAATGCTTTGAGAAATTCAAAGAATTCAAGGCGGAAGTGGAGAAGAGATTGGGTAAATCTATCAAGTCATTGCGGTCTGATCGCGGTGGCGAATACCTCGGGAACGAGTTCTTGCAGTACTTGTCAGATTCAGGGATTACATCCCAATTGACTGCACCGGGTACTCCCCAACAGAATGGTGTAGCAGAGAGAAGAAATAGAACTCTTTTGGAAATGGTACGATCGATGATGAGCTATGCATCGTTGCCCATTTCGTTTTGGGGATATGCCTTGGAAACAGCGGCTTACTTGCTGAATCTAGTACCATCCAAGTCTGTACCCAAGACTCCCACTGAATTATGGTCAGGGCGTAAGCCCAGTCTAAATCATGTGAGGATATGGGGTTGTCCTGCATACGTGCTTGACAAAGAGGCAAGGAAATTGGATCCTAGATGCGAAGTAATGTTGTTTGTAGGATATCCCAGGGAAACGAAAGGTGGTTATTTTTATAATCCTAAGGATCAGAAAGTGGTTGTTAGCACCAACGCACGATTCTTGGAACATGATTATATAGATAATCACAAGTCTAGGTCCGAGATTGTCCTTCAAGAAATCGAAGGCAATGGACAGGCGAATCCATCACCCCAGCCAAGTGTGCAAGTGAATGCACCACAGGACACTGCACAAACCATTGTCACAGCTGTACCACCACCGCTTCGTCGTAGTGGGAGGGTTGTAGTTCAACCCGATCGATTTATGTTCTTGGGAGAATCTTCGGATCTACTCCCTGTTGATGAACAAAAGGATGTCGACCCTGATAACTATAGACAAGCGATGAAAGATCAAGATGCAGATTCTTGGTACGAGGCCATGGTTTCTGAGATAGAATCCATGGGTGCTATGGATGTATACGAGAAGACCGAACTACCAGATGGCTTTGTAGCTATAGGTAGTAGGTGGGTATACAAGAGAAAGAGAGATTCGGATGGCGAAGTCGCAGCTTTTAAAGCTAGACTGGTGGCGAAAGGTTATACCCAGGAACAAGGTATAGATTATGATGAGACCTTCTCGCCGGTTGCCATGCTCAAGTCTATCCGAATACTCCTTGCCATAGCAGCCCACATGAACCTTGAGATTTGGCAAATGGATGTCAAGACCGCTTTCTTAAACGGTTTCCTTGAAGAAGGAAGGGACATCTATATGCAGCAACCTGAAGGGTTTGTGAAGAAGGGCGAAGAGCATCTTGTATGGAAGCTTAAGAAGTCCATTTATGGACTTAAGCAAGCTTCGAGGTCATGGAACAAACGTTTTGACGAGGTCATTAAATCCTATGGATTTACTCGTTGTGAGAACGAAAGTTGCGTGTACCGTTTAGATGCCAATGGTGACGTGGTTTTCCTTGCACTTTATGTAGATGATATCCTCCTCATTGGCAACAATGTTGAGCTATTATCAGACATAAAGAAGTGGTTATCCGAACAGTTTCAAATGAAAGACTTAGGAGATGCAGCGTACATCCTGGGGATCAAGGTCGTTCGTGATCGCCAGAAAAGGATGTTGAGCTTATCTCAAGCGTCTTACATTGATACTGTGATTGCTCGTTTTAGCATGCAAAATGCCAAGAAAGGCTTGCTACCTTTTAGACATGGCATTCCTCTGTCTAAGGACATGTGTCCTAAGACGCCTAGTGAGGTTGAGGAGATGAGGAAGATACCCTATGCTTCCGCCGTAGGTAGCCTCATGTATGCGATGCTATGCACGAGACCTGATATTTGCTATGTCGTTGGCATGGTTGCAAGATATCAGTCGAACCCTGGACCAGGACACTGGACTGCGGTAAAGCATATTCTCAAGTACCTGAAACGGACTCGAGATTATAGGCTAGTTTACCAGTCAGACAGTCTATTTCCTTTGGGTTACACCGATTCGGATTTCCAGGCTGACCGGGATGAGAAGAGATCTACCTCTGGTTATGTGTTTACCTTGGGAGGTGGAGCCGTATCGTGGCGGAGTGCAAAGCAGAAGTGCATTGCAGACTCCACCATGGAAGCCGAATATGTAGCTGCTTCGGAAGCTGCTAAGGAGGCTGTATGGTTCCGGAACTACCTCTTGGATCTAGGAGTGGTCCCTAATTTGCCTAAGAGTATCATAATTTATTGTGATAACTCGGGTGCAGTGGCAAATTCTAAGGAACCCAGGAGCCACAAGGCGTCAAAACACATAGAGAGAAAGTACCACATTATACGAGAAATCGTAAACAGAGGAGATGTGCTAGTAGAAAAGATTAATACATTGGAGAACCTAGCTGATCCTTTCACGAAAAGCTTACCGCAAAAGACCTATGAGAAGCATGCTCGAGGGATGGGATTGTGGTTGATGCCACCCACTTAGAGAAAAACTTTCAGTATAAGTGGGAGAGATGAAGTGAAGTTTTTGTAATAGCTAGTATTTAGACACATTGTATACTAAAAGTTTTGCTTTAGTATAAGTGGGAGATTGTTGGATTTGTATACTGAAGCAAGAACTTTATGCTTGTATACAATGATTCCTGTTATTCACTATTATTATCTCCTATCTGATTGGTGTTCATGATTGCATATGTATGTTCTTTATCTCTGTATAAGTAGATTATATGGTGTGTTGTAGATCACAGAAGACCATATAATTGGAATAACCTTAAGAGATATAATATGATCACAGCCGAAATAACTCTAGGACAAGTTATTGGTTTAGGCTGCAGTATAGATGGAAGTAGTTTGTCTTGGCTACTTGTCTATACTGGTACGTCATTACGTATTGATAGGACCAACAGTTGAGATGTATTCTTCTATCTGACTTAAGTGAAGAATCAAGATCTCGGTGACTCATAAATCTTAATACTAATAAGTATTCAGATATATATGTTAATTCGTATATCACTTTGACTTACTATGGGCGAGAGTTAAATGCTAACTCAAGTACTCTGTATCTTGGGTGATAGCGGTTAATATATGATATTTGATTATCTGTATTAGTACCCGTATCCGGTATAGGATAATGACATCCCCTTAAGGAGCTCAATAAGGTTTATTACGCTAAACCCTGCAGGTTGATTAAGTTCAGGCGTAATAATAAAGATTGAGTGGTACTGCTTAAGGAATTATTAAGAGATTAATTAATTTAAGCTGTCAGAGCTCTAATTAATTAATGGATGTCGGATATTTTAAATACGGAGATTTAATAAGTCTAAATACAAGCCCCGACTCATCACCGGCAATAAAGGGGTAAGTCAGTATCGGTTCTCTAGTGGAATGAACTGATATTTATAAATTAATTATGGTCTGGGCTGACCATAGATAAATTAATTTATTTGAGGCCCATCTTTATTCCTTGTATCTGGTCCCTGGGCTGGCCCAATGTCTCCTAGCCCAAGTAGGGCAGAAGTCGCCTATCACAAAGATTGTAGCGCCCCATACGTATTTAATTATCTATTAAATACAGCTGTCAGCTCTCAGGAAAATACACTGATAAAAATTAGGGTTTTTGAGAGCAGAGGGGGCGCAGGAAACGTGAGAGGCATTCTGTCTTGGGAATTTCCATAGCTCGTTGTCCATCCAACGTTGGGAATTGAGCGGGATACAGTCGAGAAGATCAGAGCTGGAGTCTGAATCATTCGACACGATCATCAACAACCTGTGCATCCGATTCTCAAGTAAGTTTTCCTAACACCTGTGTGCAGCTGTTAAATTCATAGGAGCATGTTAGGAATTAATCGTTGTATGATGAATTAATAATAACCAAGAAACGATCATCGGGCAAAGTTGAGTATTAATTCAATTTAATATTCCTTCAGAACTTCCCTATGCATAGCTAAAATCTTCAGAACAGAGCTGAATTCGCCAGAGCTGATTTCGCCAGAGCTGAATTCCAGCTATGTCATGCCGTTCCAGAGCTGATTTCCAGCTCTGACTACCTTTCCAGAGATGACGCACCAGAGTTCACTTTCCAGAGTAGAGTTACTTTCGCCAGAGCTAAATTTCCAGAGCTGACTTCCAGCTCTGCCTTGACTGCCAGAGCTGACTTTCAGCTCTGCACTGCCCTTTTCAGAGCTGAACGTGCAGAATTGATGATTCTCGCCAGGATGAGATTTCTTGAAGAGCACGCCAGCTGGAGTTACCTTATCTTGCACGATTCTATTGCCTTTAGGAGTCCAGCTTTGGATGGCAACTTTGAGGAGAAGTCTATAAATAAGGATTTGTTTTGCATTGAAAAACTAACATCTTTTGCCCTAATTTTTGGTGTTCTGCCGTGAAGAAGTATTCCAGCGCTGCACTGCTCCGAAACTTAGGATTTATTTGCTTTCTTAGTGCTTTCATAGTTTCGTCTTCATAGTTCTAGTTAGTTTTCGATTTAGCTTTGTTTAGTTTTTATTCTTGGCTTGTGATTGAGTGACACGATTACACGTTCAAGACATTTACAGTATTTCGTAATTCAATTCTATTTATTTTGTTTAATCATGTTTATGTTTTTCGTTCATGTTCATGCTTCCTTTTTGATTATGCAATTTAAATTATGCACTTTAGTTTCACGCCTAGATTAGTTGGTTTTTAATTTAGACGTATTTAATTTCTTAAGTTAGGTTTCATTTAAGTTGTTTAAAATCTTGCCTAGGTTTAATAGTTTAATTTGCCTAGTTAATTTTAAGATTAAGTTTCTAGTTAAGTTTAATTTCACGTTAATTTACTTTACAAGTTTTAGTTTAATAACCAAAGCTTACAGTTTTCGTGTGACATAATTAAAAGCCCTTAAAAATCTTGCTTGAGAGATGACACTGGGTCAACTAACCATCACTAGGATGTCCTTGTTCTATTGCAAGTCAAACTAGAGGTGTTTCTAGTTGAGTCAATTTTGGCGCCGTTGCCGGGGAAGGTTTTAGGCGTTTTAGTTGTGTCGTTTTTACTTACTTATTTAATTTTATGTTTTTCTCATTTTTGTTTTACGTTTCTTCAACTCGGTGTGTTTAATTCGTTTGTTTAGTGTTGTGCATGCAGGGACGCCGTAGTCTTAAAGCCAAACTCGTGTCTCCGTTGCATAGCTCGAGCGAAGGGATATTTAGGAAGACTAGCTGCAGAGGAGTGTTCGCCGAGGACAGAGCTGACGGTTCTAATTCCAGCTCTAATTCTGATTCTTACATTCCAGAGCAGACCATAGTAGAGGAGGAAGCCAGCTCTGACCGTACAGAGCAGACCACAGATACGGTAGCTAGCCCTGACAAGTCTAGCGCTGCCAGCCCTACCAATTCCAGCGCAGACCAGGCCAGCCCTGCCGATTTCAGCACTGAGCAGAATACGAACAAGGAAGAAACCAGCTCTGAACAGGACCAAGCAGAACAGAATATAGACGAGGAGAGGAAAGAGATGGCCCAAAATATGGAGTACATGGGAGACTTCACCAACCTGTGATTGGAGACACAAACACATCAGCAATTGTACTCCCCACCGCAGTGAGAAACTATAATCTCAAACCCAATGACTCGAGTTTACTGCCGGTGTTCCACGGGATCCCAAGCGAGGATGCGCTGCAATTCATTCAGGATTTTTGCACCCAAGTGCAAATAATTCCTTTGCTTAGTCTCACGGAGGACCAACTCAAGCTCAAGTGCTTCCCCTATGCACTTAAAGACCGAGCAAGGACCTGGATGTTATCTCTGCCGCCGAACTCCATCACCACTTGGGGAGAAGCATGTGAAAAGTTCATGCTCAAGTACTATCCCAACCATAAGACACAGGAGCTCAGGATGCAAATAATGGAATTCGCCCAAGGAGTGGATGAGCCCCTACACGAAGCTTGGGATAGATATCAAGAACTGCTCCGTCAATGCCCTCAACATCAGTACCCAAATGTCATGCTAATGCAATTCTTCTATGATAGGTTAGTGCCAACTGCCCAATTTATGGTGGACAGCACGGCAGGAGGTAACATAGCACGGAAGACAGCCACGGAGTTAAAGGGGATTTTCAAAACTTTAGCCGAGAGCTCCCAACAAAAGTTCGTCCGTGGAAGAAGAGTTGAAGCCAGCGCGGTGACGAACTAATTTGAGATGCAGCAGCAATTGGCTTCAATCATGTGGGACGTACAACAGCTGAAGATGGGAAAGGTGGACACACCTCCCGTCCCGGTGCAGAATTCAGCTCTGCAGCATGCAGCGCTGCCGATGCCAGCTCTGCAGAATGCAGCGCTGCCAAATTCAGCCCTGCAGAATGTTGAGCCTTGTGGTATATGTGGAGATTTCAGCCATGGAGCTAATGAGTGTCACAGAATGGGCGAGTTTACTCCGGAGGGTCAAGCTGAGATCTATGCGGCACAAGGATTTCAAAACTACAATCAAGTGCAGAGCAGACCGTACGGGCAGAATTTTAATCAAGCTCAACAAAATGTCAATGGTGGATGGAGAGGTCAGCCAAACTTTGGTTGGGGAAATCAAAATTTTGGGGGGAATCAATTCCGGCGACCACCCCAAATGGGATATCAACAGCAACCACAATACTTCCCTTCGCAGCAGGGCTCATCTCAACTGTACAGACCGCAATACCAACAATAACAATCAGCTCCGCAGCAGAGTGCACAGCCCATGCCACCACAGAAAACGTCGCTAGAAGATACTTTGCAAGCTCTCATGGAGATTAGTAAACAAAATATGGAGATGACTAAGAAGAATATAGAGTCCCAAGCATCTACCATAAAAAGGCTTGAAACAACTGTTGGCCAACTTTTCGGTACTTTGAATCAAATCCAACAACAGCAGCCCGGAAAATTCCATGGCCAGCCCTTGCAAACTCACCAAGCTCAAGTTGTCACTGTTCTGCGCAGTGGTAAGATGGTGGATAACAAAGTGGAAGTGCCAGCGCTGCCCAGGCCAGCCCTGCCGAATTCAGTGCTGCCAGCTCTGCCGAATCCTGCTCTGCCGAATTCAGCTATGCAGACTCCAGCCACGTCAGCTATGGCAAATCCAGCACTGCAGAACTCAGCTATGCAGTATTCAGCTATGTCAAATCCAGCAATGCAGAACTCAGCTATGCAGTATCCAGCTCTGCCGAATCCAGCTCTGGACAGGAGGAGGGAGCCGAGCCCAACGTTGCCGAATCCAGCTCTGCAGAATTTAGCACTGCCAGACCCAGCTATGCAGACTTCAGCTCTGCCACATCCCGTTACACAAACTCCAGCTCTGCCGACTTCCGTTATGCCAAATCCAGCCTTGACAAATCCAGCCTTGACAAACCCAGCTTTGCAACAATCAGCTATGCAGAATCCTGCTCTGCGAGCTCAACCCTGCCGAGTCCAGCCCTGATCAGCCCTGCGGAGCAGCATAGACAGTCAAAGGACGGAGAGCTGGAAAAGGAGAAAGAGGCCAAACTACACAAATCTACTACACCTTATCGGCCACCAATTCCTTTTTCGAGCAGATTGAGGAATGAAAAGTTGGATAAACAGTTCGCTGACTTCTACAACATGCTTGCCAAGGTGAACGTGAATCTGCCCCTTCTTGACGTGATCAGAAAAGTCCCGGCATATGTGAAGTTTTTCAAGGAGTTGGTCTCCAACAAGCGGAAGTTCGGGGACAATGAGAAGATTTTAGTCTCGGAAATTGCAAACTCCATCATACAGCAGCCCTTGCCACCAAAGCAGCGCGATCCAGGTAGCTTTGTGATTAAAATTGCTTTAGGAAATGGTAAGGAAGTCTCTGGTATGTTAGATTTGGGTGCCGGAATTAACTTGATGCCTTACTCTATTTTTAAACAATTAGAGTTAGGTGATTTGAAACCCACCCGCATGTGTTTGCAGCTTGCCGATAGTTCCGTTAGATACCCCTGTGGGATAGTGGAGGATGTTTTGGTGAATGTTGGAGGTTTAATTATTCCCGTTGATTTTGTGGTTCTTGAGATTGGGGAGGTGCATAAAAATGGTGTAGAGCACACACTACTGTTAGGAAGACCGTTTATGGCAACCACTAACACCTTGATTGATGTTAAGGATGGAAATATTAAAATGACCGTATTAGGGGAGTCAGTGTCTTTCTCTATTCATGATAGTCGTGCATTGCCTTCTGCAAATTTTATCAACGAATGCTTATTTATAGATCTTATTGATGGCTTGGTCGAGACGGTATTTGTGCAGGAGCAAGAGTGTGTGGACGTTTTTGCAGGATCAGCCGATATGGAAAAGCATCCAGCGCTGCCAAGGCCGACAAGGCTGATAGGGCTGCCAGCGCTGGCGAGCACCTGCCAAGATGACGAGATGGAAAAAGTCCCCCAAGCTCCGCTGCCTCTTGATGAACCTGTGTGGCCCAAGAGACCCAAGTTAGAGTTAAAGACACCAGCCTGACGATTTTGCCAACTCTGCCCAGCAAACCAGCTCTGACTACTCCGCCTCCTATGACGATGGATGCCAACGCTGCACATCTTTTACCAGCTCTGACGAGCCCAGCTCTGATGAGCCCAGCGCTGCCCATCCAGCCTGCTTTGATGAGCACCTGCACGGACGAGGAAAAGGAGGGGCCAATGTTCAGATCAGCAGCGCTGTCTCGGAAGCAAGATGATGTGTTGCTAAAGGAGGTGTTTGACCCTGGTGCGGGTGAGTTGTACATGGAGAATGCGAAGGAGAGTTTCAAAGTCAAAGGTCATCGCATGAAATCCTACTATAGGCTGAGTACTCCGATGGTGGTGGAGTCTCAAGCTCTGCACAACCCTAGCTGAAGATCAGCTCTGAAGTCGAGCTGGAGACTTTAACTCTAGCGCTTGGTGGGAGGCAACCCACCGTTGGTTTGTTTTTATTTTTGTTTTTCTTGTTCTTTCCTTGTTTTTAGTTGTGTGTTTTGTGTTTTTCCTACGTTTTGGTTGCTATGCGGATACTTTGATGCCTGGTGTTCATGTTTTAGATTCAGCGCTGCCCAGATTCAGCGCTGCCTAGTGAAGCGCTGCCGTCTCTACGCTGCCCAAGGCCACAAACCTCACTTTTCGCCGCCTCTCACGATGCTTCAGTTTTTCATTGCCGATAATCAGGGACGTTTTCTAAACTCTTCTTATTTCTTTTGTGCCATGAGGACATGGCATGCTTTAAGTGTGAGGGGGTGTTTTGTTGCTTATATTTTCAAAAATTGGGCGAGATTGATCTCTTTATGCTTAGCTTAGTCTTGGATACTTGCTAATTTTTATGAATTTGTGGAAGAGAAGATGGTTTTCGATGTGAATTTCGGGTTTGTGTTTGAATGGTGGTTATTCTTGTTTTACTTTTGATATGTGTTTCTTGTTTATGCAAAGAATTTGAGTTTTATTGCAACACGATTGTAAGTAAGTAAAACGTGATTTGTCCGGTAGATGCTAGAAGGAGTGTTGTCATTATGATTGCCTACGATCATATCTTATCTGTGAAAAAACGCTGGAAACCAGCGCTGAAATTGCCAGCTCTTGAACATCTGGCCTGTTCTAAAAACGTAGCAGCTCTGAGTCTCTGCTCCTCTAGTCCAACTATGAGCATGGGAAACCACGTGAAAAGACTTTGCATTACATCCAAATGGTTTTTATTTCACGAATTATGGCTCAACTGTAGAAATCTCAAGCACACAAAGTGTGAAAAATTAGTGATATTGATTATAAAGGCGATCACATTAGGGAATTCACTTCTAGCGGAGAATTGGGTCTGATCGAATTGCTTACATTATTGTTTTGTTGCTTCTTAAACTTTGAGTTACTTGCATGATTGATCACTAAATTATTAGCAACAAATTACCGCAACTAACACGGTGCAATTGTAGCATAAAATCAGTAACCGAGTATCGTATCCACAGGGACTATTAAAACGAATCACTCTAAGTAATCCTAATTAAACTCTAGTAATATTCAGGCAAACGAAAGTATGAAGGTTTGATTTACTTAAACTAAAACGCAAAAAGCAATAAATCAAAACACGTAGAAGAAATCAAATATTAAAAGACAACTGATCCTAGGGTAGTAAATTCATTAACTAAATCTATGTAATTAATCTATTAATCCTATGTACCAGTTTAATCCAGTTATGATGAGAGATCACAGAACTATTCACAAGCTTCTCTAACGAACACCTATGAAAGTAGATTAATTTACCCCCCTTCACATTCAAGACTCCAAGGAATAAATTAACTCCCAAGCGTACACAAAGAATAGCTCCCTATAGTTTCACCTATCCCATTCAAGTGTCAAGGCTACTACTATAACATGCATTCCTGAATCGGCTGAACAATTATCGCATTCAAGACTCAAACTGAACAGCTAGACATGCAAAATATTGGCCAAATAATTCACAAGAGATTAAGCACCAGGAATCATGAATCATAAACTGGAAGGCACAAAGGTATTAACAAATAAATCACATAAATTCAATCAACTATTTACAAACCCTAGAATCAGCTAAACGAAACTAGCCAGACATAGCAAAATAAAACTTTAACATAATTAAAAAGAACACAATTGTAAAAACGAATTCAATAAAAACCGAAAAAGAACAATTGTAGCAGCTTGAATCTCCAATCTTGATCCAAGCCTTGAAAACTAGAAAGCAATAAAATTCTAAAGCTATAAAACTGAAAAATATAAATGCTAGGGTTCGGGTCTATCGGCGGTCCTTCAATAGGACCTATTTATAGATTTCAGATTTCCTTGGATCACCATGTTGATTGCCATGCAAAGTAGAATTTTAAAGGTAATAGAATCGTGTAAAATAAAGCAACTCTCCAACTGGATGCGCGCTCTGGAAAATACTCCCACTCTTGCCAAACTCGCAACTCTCGCCAGAGGAACGGATGTCACCCGGGGAACGGGTCGCGCCAGAGGAATGGTATCGCCAGCGGAATGGTGATCTCTCTGACTATCGCCAGAGGAATGGCGATTTCTCTGGTATTCTTGATTCCGCTGTAATGGACTTCTCACTTGACTGCTCTAACTATTGACTCCTCTGGTTCCAGAGGAACGATGATTTCTCTGACACTTCGATTCCTCTGGCCTCGACTCCTCTGGCATCGACTCATCTGGCCTCGACTCCTCTGGCCTCAACTCCTCTGGCCTCGACTCCTCTGCACTGGAGCTTCGATTTCTCGCGCGATTGCATCTTCTCTTGCTCTTCCAGAGGAATGATGATTTCTCTGGCTTCTCCAGAGGAATGATGATTTCTCTGCTCTAGAGACCGGAACACCTGGAAAACGCCAAATTCATCCAAAATTCTCCAAAATTACATTCTTTCATCTCGAAAGCCTAAATCTCCTGCAAAGCATAGAATACACCATAAAACGCACCAATTTCCAGAAGATTATCTTAAAATACGCACACACAAACCCTTAAAAATAGAGTAAATTAAGCATAAATCAACTCCCCCACACTTAGCCTTTTGCTTGTCCTCAAGCAAAATCTATATGAATCCTAGGAAGAGATTGATTTCAACAATGTTCATTTCCATTCAAACATTCACAAAGTCAATTCAAAACTTTACCATCAACACACATCTCTCGATCATGCAAGTAACTCAAAGTTTAAGAAGCAACAAAAGAGTAATGCAAGTAATTCGATCAGACCCAATTCTCCGCTAGAAGTGAATTCCCTAATGTGATCGCCTTTATAATCAATATCACCAATTTTCACACTTTGTGTGCTTGAGATTTCGACAGTTGAGCCATAATTCATGAAATAAAACCATTTGGATGTAATCCAAAGTCTTTTCATGTGGTTTCCCATGCTCATAGTTAGACTAGAGGAGCAGAGACTCAAAGCTATCACGTTTTTAGTACAGGCCAGATGTTTTAGAGCTGGCAATTTTGAAGTTGGCAATTCGTCCAACATTTTCACATTTCATAGATAAGATACGATCGTAGGCAATCACAATGGCAACACTCCTTCTAGCATCTACCGGACAAATCACGTTTTACTAACTTACAAAAGTGTTGCAACAAAACTCATAATTCTTTGCACAAACAAGAAACATATATCAAAAGTAAAATAAGAATAACCACCATACAAACACAAACCCAAAATGCACATTGAAAACCATCTTCTCTTCCACAAATTCATACAAACTAGCAAGATTCGAGACCAAAAACTAAGTATAGAAAAATAAGCAACAAAACACCACTCCCCCACACTTAAAGCATGCCATGTCCTCAGGGCACAAAAGAAATAAGGAGAGTTGAGAAAACATCACTATATATCGGCATTGAAAAACTGAAGCATCGTGAGAGGCGGTGAAAAGGTGGGTTTGCGGCCTTGGACAGAGGGGAGAATGGCTGCGCTGAAAAGGGCAGCGGAATCCGTTGGGGCAGCGAAAAGAGTGACTGCTCTAGAAAAGTGTAGCGTGGAAAGTGCAGCGAAGAAAGTGGCTGCGCTGGAACATGAAGACCACCAGAAAACTGGAAGAGAAAAACCTGACCCAAACAAAACAACGAAACAAAGAGAAACAAAATGAAACTAAAAGGAAAGAAAACAAAACAAAGAAAAATAATTGGGTTACCTCCCAACAAGTGCTAAAATTAACGTCTATAGCTTGACGATACCTTTAATCACAGATCAACGAAGTTGACCACTTCCACGTCGCGGTCCAACTCTGCTTTGAAATATGGATTGAGGCGATGGCCATTAACAGTGAAAGTAGACCCATTCGACGCAAGCAACTCATAGGTCCCATTCCAATTGCTCTTGTGAACCACGTAAGGACCTCTCCATCTAGACTGCAGCTTGCCAGGAAATAGTCGAAGCTTAGAATCATACAAGAGTACCTCATGTCCCGGCTTGAATTCCTTTGTGCGAATGTTCAAATCATGGAATTTCTTCGCTCTTTCCTTGTAGATACGAGAACTCTCGTAAGCTTCATTCCTCCACTCATCCAACTCCGTCAACATATCTCGCCTTGTATGTCCGGCCTCCTTGAACTCCAAATTGATTCTCCTCGTCGCCCAATATGCCTTGTGCTCAATCTCAACAGGTAAATGACAGGATTTGCCAAAAACAAGTTGATAGGGAGACATACCAATTGGAGTCTTGTAGGCAGTGCGATATGCCCAAAGAGCATCATCTAAGTGCTTTGCCCAATCTTTCTTGTTGGCGATGCTCTTCTCCAGAATCTGCTTGATCTCTCGATTCGCAAACTCTGCTTGTCCATTAGCTTGAGGATGATATGGAGTCGTCACCTTGTGCTTTACTCCATACTTTGCCAACACGCTTGCTAGTAACTTGTTGTTGAAGTGCGACCCCCCATCACTAAGCAACGCTCTCGGTGCTCCGAACCGAGTCAAAATATTCTTTTGCAAGAATTTAATGACTACCTTGGAATCATTGGTGGTAGTTGGGATCGCCTCCACCCATCGGGACACATACTCCACAGCAAGCAATATGTAGGAAAAACCGCAAGAAGTAGGGAAAGGACCCATGAAGTCAATTCCCCAAACATCAAACAGCTCCACCTCAACAATTATATTATGCGGAATCTCATCCTTCTTAGTGATATTGCCCATGCGTTGACATCGATCACAAGACTTTACAAAAGCATAGCAATCTGCAAAAATTGAAGGCCAATAGAATCCACTATGATTTACCTTCATGGCAGTGCGGTTGGCAGTAAAGTGGCCTCCACTAGGTGAGCTATGACATTCTTCAATGATCTTTGGCCATTCATGCTCTCTAACACATCGCCGAATAAAGCCATCGGCGCACCTCCGGTATAGGTAAGGATCCTCCCAATAATAGAACTTGACATCATGGAGGAACTTCTTCTTTTGATAGTGCGACAACCCCTCGGGAATAGCTCCAATAACCAAGTAATTGCTATACTTTGCATACCAAGGATCCTTAAATAACAGAGCCCAAATCTGCTCATCGGGGAAAGACTCATTGATGGCTATCTTCGGATCATCCCCCTCGATCGGATTCTCCAATCGAGATAAGTGGTCGGCTACCACATTCTCACACCCTTTTCGATCACGAATCTCCATATCAAATTCTTGAAGCAACAAGATCCATCGAATCAAGCGGGGCTTGGAGTCCTTCTTTGTGAACAAATAGTGGATGGCGGCATGATCAGTGTAGACAATTGAATGAGTTCCAATCAAATAAGAACGGAACTTATCAAAAGCATACACCACAGCTAGCAGCTCCTTCTCCGTGGTTGTGTAATTCCTCTGAGCAGAATCCAAAGTTTTACTAGTATAGTAGATTACCTTGAACAACTTGTCTCTCTTTTGCCCCAACACAGCTCCCACGGCCCAATCGCTAGCATCGCACATCAACTCAAACGGAGCACTCCAATCCGGCGTGATCAACACTGGTGTAGAAATCAGCGTGGCTTTCAACTTCTCAAAGGAGACGCGGCATTCATCGGTGAAGACAAACTTCACATCCTTCTCTAGTAAAGCACAAAGTGGCTTGGACAGCTTGGAGAAGTCTTTGATGAAGCACCTATAAAATCCTGCATGCCCAAGAAAGCTCCGCACTGATTTCACAGAAGTAGGCGGCGGCAACTTTTCAATGGCCACGATCTTAGCACGATCCACCTCTAAACCTTGGGCAGAGACCTTGTGTCCCAAAACAATGCCCTCACGAACCATGAAGTGGCACTTTTCCCAATTGAGCACGAGTGCCGTCTCCTCACAACGCTGCAACACTTGAGCAAGATTGTCTAAACAATTATCAAAGGAGAAGCCAAAGACAGAGAAATCGTCCATAAATACCTCCATGATATTTTCAATCAACCCATGGAAAATCGCCATCATGCAGCGCTGGAAAGTGGCAGGAGCGTTGCAAAGACCAAAAGAAATCCTCCTAAAAGCAAAAATGCCATAGGGACAAGTAATGCGGTCTTATGCTGATCCTCCGGGGCTATCATGATTTGATTGTAGCCCGAGTACCCATCCAGAAAGCAGTAGTACTCATATCCTGCCAAACGGTCAAGCATCTGATCAATAAATGGCAATGGAAAGTGATCCTTACGTGTGGCGGCATTCAAAGCTCGGTAATCAATGCACACGCGCCATCCTGTGACCAGCCTCGTAGCTATGAGCTCATCTCTCTCATCCTTAACCACAGTCATGCCTCCCTTCTTAGAGACAACTTGCGTCGGGCTCACCCACTCACTATCAGAGATGGCATAAATGATTCCTGCATCCAACCACTTAAGCACCTCCTTTCTCACAACTTCTTGCATCGCCGGATTCAAACGTCGATGCGGCTGCACCTCAGGCTTGTATTCCTGCTCCAATAAGATACGATGCATGCAAATAGAAGGACTAATTCCTTTGATGTCGGAGATAGACCATCCTATAGCAGATTTGTATTTCCTTAAAACTCGCATCAACTTTTCCAACTCCAACGGAGATAAGTAGGCAGATACAATAACGGGAAAAGTTTCATTGTCACCCAAAAATTGGTACTTCAAATGATCAGGAAGTGGTTTCAGCTCAATTTTGGGTGCGGCTGCAGCTCTGGACGACTCCGCTGGCCTGGACGATTCCTCTGGCCTGGCTGATTCCGCTGGCGATGATTCCGCTGGCCTTGTTGATTCCGCTGGCCTTGTTGATTCCGCTGGCGATGATTCCGCTGGCATGCTTGATTCCTCTGGCCCGGCTAATTCCGCTGGCGACGATTCCGCTGGCCCGGCTGATTCCTCTGGCCCAGGGAATTCTTTTTCCACCGACTTCTTTCCCCCATTAACAGGTTTGCGAATATCCATGTAAGGCACAAGATCGATGGGGTGTCTCTCTACGGCCTCCAGCTCTGTAATATAATCTAGGATCTCATCACACGCCTCGTCTAGATTGGAATAAGGGTATAATGACTGTGTGATGCACTCCTCCAAAGGATCCTTCACGGCTGCGGGGGAATCCATTACAGACTCAATTGAGTTGCAATCCTCGATTTGTGGCTCGGCTGGCTTCTTCATCGCATCATAAATGGACAACGTCATCTTTTCATCATTGACGTGGAAAGTCAGATCTCCCTCTTGCACATCTATCAACGCACGTCCCGTAGCTAGAAACGGACGTCCTAAGATCAATGGAGTATTCTTGTCCTCCGGCATGTTGATCACTTTTTTTATTAGCAACAAAAATACCGCAACTAACACGGTGTAATCGTAGTATAAACAGCAATCGGATATCGTATCCACAGGGACTGTAAGAGGAAATCACTCTATCTATCTCCTACACAGACTCTCACAATATGCAAGTAAAACGCTTATGAAGGTGAATATTGAACTAAGATTAAAACGCAATTAACAATAATTAAAAGCACGTAGGAAAATTTGAATAATAAAGACAACTGATCCTAGGGTAGTAAATTCATTAACTAAATCCACATAATAAATCCATTAATCCTATGTACCAGTTTAATCCAGTTATGATGAGAGATCACTAAATTAATCAATTACTCTCGCTAGAGCAGCAACGATCGTAGATTAGTAAATTATCTATCTCCGTTAGGTCTCAAGAAAATCTACTAACTCCCAATAGCTCCTAAGAATAACTCCCTATGATCCACCTATCTCCGCTAGGTCTCAAGGTTAAAATCATATCATACATTCCTGAATCCGCTAAACAGTTATCTCCGCTAGGTCTCAAACCGAATAGCTAAACATGCAAACTATTGATCAGATAATTCACAAGAATTTAAGCACCAGGAATTATGAATCATAAACTGGAAGGCACAAAGGTATTAACAAATAAATCACATAAATTCAATCAACTATTTACAAACCCTAGAATCAGCTAAAGGAAACTAGCCAGACATGATAAAATAAAACATAAACATGATTAAAAAGAAAGCAATTATAAAAACTAAATTGTATAAAAACCGAATGAAAAACGATTGTAGCGGCTTGAATCTTCAGTCTTGATCCAAGCCTTGAAAACTGGAAAGCTAAAAAGTTCTAAAACTATAAAACTGAAATATGAAAGTTGGGAACTGAAAAACTAAAGCTGGGAACCCTAGATAGGTGCAAGGAAGACCTATATATAGTATCAGGGTAAAACTACAGAGTTTGGGCTCGAAAAGGACTCTAAAAACGAATTAAAACTCAAAATAACGGACAGGCGGCGACCCCTCGGCGGGCATCCGGCAGTCGCCGGTTTCTTCCCATTTTTTCCTCTTCACGCGGCGGGCGCCCGGCGGGCGCCGCCTGATCGCCAGCCACGCCGATTTCTCGGCGGGCTGAGTGGCGGGCGCCGGCTGGGTCGCCGGCTGCTGCTCAATTTTTCCTCTTCTGCCGACGGTCGCCGGCTGGGTCGCCGGTTGATCGCCGGAAATTCCGTTTTCTCCTTTTCTCGAGCTCTTCAAGCTCGTTTCGTCGATTTTCACATCCGGAACACTTGTAACTTGATATTTGGATCTTCAACATCCATATGTAGCTTTCAAAACATTCAAACCTATAACAAAATGACCAAAACCATACCCAAAAGTAATATCACAAAAGAATATGAAACTTAAACCAAATGATATCATAACCAAGCATAATTCTAGCACTTTGACACTTAAACACTCCTAAAAATAATGCAAAATGAGTGTTTATCAACTCCCCCAAACTTACATCATTGTTCGTCCTCGAATAATGGAAAGAATAAACTCAATAAACACGAATGGGCAGAAATTTGGATCACAGAGGCCTCAGAAAAACGTAGAAAGTTAGAATTCTCAAATCTCCAACAAGTAAACACAAAGTTCACCAATTAAACACAACTTAAAACAAAATCAACCTTGAATTTCAAACAATTGAATCTCACTATGTATGTGTATCACTCAACTCTCAATGTGTATGATGGGACGTGTATACTCTCATCGAATTCAATGCAATGCAGATCACTTACCATAGGCTTGCCAATCGGCTACAATCTCCATCGCTAAAAGTGTGCCAAGACTAAGATCAAATAGGTCTTTATTTTTGGGTTATAATGTAGGAACATTGGTTAAGGTAGGGAAATATAGGCTAAGTGACTCAAATAGATCAAGAACACCAACCTTATAGCTTCACAAATCAAGCATGGAATAAATTCCATCTTCCACCCATCTATGCCACCATAATCAACACAACTCAAGGGATTTAATCATCACAAAATAGAACTAAACACTCTTTTATGCTCTCCATTTCTTTCCAACACACAAAGTCGACTTTCAAACAAATATCTCAATATACTCTCGACTTCACTCTTTTTTTTTCTTTTTTTTTTCTTTCTTTTTCTTTTTCTTTTCTTCTTTTTTTTTCTTCTTTTTCACTTTTCTAGAGCTCATAAGAGTAAATAGTAACACAAAATCATCCCTTCTTTTCACAACCCACTATGAAAATTCACCACACAAAGATTCCCATATACTTCATCACCCCCTATCATCCGGCTAAAGAATAAAAGCTAAATAGGCTCAAAGTGGATAACAAAGGATAAAATTTTCAAGGACAGTGTTTGGGATAATAATGTGGCTAACAAAAGATGGCCTAAAATCATCTCATAATCCTGGGCACAACAGCAACCTCGACACAGAAACCATGGCAAGTTCTAGAAGATCACTACATATGCATGACAAAACTCACAACAAAGAATAAACTGTGTATGATAAACAGTTATGACTCAAAATCTCACAGGTTTATTCAACGTCCAAAAGTCAAGGTTAAAATCACTCTAGAATTATGCAAATTAGTTCGAATTATGCTCAAATCATCAAAGAAAAATCAAATTCCAATTTTTTTTTTTCTCACAGAAATCATCATTGGCATCTCACCAGAAATCTAATGGAGCATTAATCAACTAAAAAACAATCACAAACACACACCACCAACCAAGCAGGATAAAACAATAAAGCCAACAAAAATATAAAAGTGATACACATATCTAATCTCACCCCCCTCCCCCAAACTTATTACAGAACATAAGTTCGAAAGTAAGTTTGGAGGGATGATGATATGTGTGTCACTACTCACAGAAACACATGCTCCATGGTGGTGGTATGAACAAAGCGCGAGTTCCCGCACCTTCTAAGCTCAACACTGCACTAAACTCCCAAACAAAACAAAGAAACAAAAAGAAACTAAAAGAAAGAAAACAAAACAACGAAAACGGTTGGGTTACCTCCCAACAAGTGCTTAATTTAACGTCTAGAGCTCGACGATACCTCATGGCTCATCCTATCCCCACACGGTGGAAAGCAATGAGAGGCATCAAAAGAAGATAAACTTTTAAATCCCATAACACCTCTGAAAAGGTAAGCCAACCAATCGCACAAGCAATAATAAAGTTATCGGGATCATCCTGCTTCAAAGAGATCTCCATGAATTTGGTCCTCTTTTCATCAGTATTTGGCTTGGCCAAGTAGCAGGTGAATGGAGCAACAAGCTTGCACTCGGGTCTGGGAGGAGCAGGAATAGAAACAAGCTCTATAGCAACAAAAATAGGAGGGATGCTAAAATCCTCCTTTGGAGTAGGGGGCTCATCAGCTGCTATTTTCTCCTCCGCATCCTGCAGCTTTGAAAAAGACTGATGTTGTGCACGCCTGTCCGATTCTTCGAGCAGTTTTTCTAGATCTTTCACTATACGCCTACACTCTGAGGGACACATCAGTTCAAACATCAGGAGCCATGAAAAAAAAAATTAAAGAAAAGAAAAGCCTGAAATAATGCCTAAGTCCTATCAGGAATATTAAAGTAAATTTCTAATCAGTCCCCGGCAACGGCGCCAAAAAGTTGATCACTTTTTTTATTAGCAACAAAAATACCGCAACTAACACGGTGTAATCGTAGTATAAACAGCAATCGGATATCGTATCCACAGGGACTGTAAGACGAAATCACTCTATCTATCTCCTACACAGACTCTCACAATATGCAAGTAAAACGCTTATGAAGGTGAATATTGAACTAAGATTAAAACGCAATTAACAATAATTAAAAGCACGTAGGAAAATTTGAATAATAAAGACAACTGATCCTAGGGTAGTAAATTCATTAACTAAATCCACATAATAAATCCATTAATCCTATGTACCAGTTTAATCCAGTTATGATGAGAGATCACTAAATTAATCAATTACTCTCGCTAGAGCAGCAACGATGGTAGATTAGTAAATTATCTATCTCCGTTAGGTCTCAAGAAAATCTACTAACTCCCAATAGCTCCTAAGAATAACTCCCTATGATCCACCTATCTCCGCTAGGTCTCAAGGTTAAAATCATATCATACATTCCTGAATCCGCTAAACAGTTATCTCCGCTAGGTCTCAAACCGAATAGCTAAACATGCAAACTATTGATCAGATAATTCACAAGAATTTAAGCACCAGGAATTATGAATCATAAACTGGAAGGCACAAAGGTATTAACAAATAAATCACATAAATTCAATCAACTATTTACAAACCCTAGAATCAGCTAAAGGAAACTAGCCAGACATGCTAAAATAAAACATAAACATGATTAAAAAGAAAGCAATTATAAAAACTAAATTGTATAAAAACCGAATGAAAAACGATTGTAGCGGCTTGAATCTTCAGTCTTGATCCAAGCCTTGAAAACTGGAAAGCTAAAAAGTTCTAAAACTATAAAACTGAAATATGAAAGTTGGGAACTGAAAAACTAAAGCTGGGAACCCTAGATAGGTGCAAGGAAGACCTATATATAGTATCAGGGTAAAACTATAGAGTTTGGGCTCGAAAAGGACTCTAAAAACGAATTAAAACTCAAAATAACGAACAGGCGGCGACCCCTCGGCGGGCATCCGGCGGTCGCCGGTTTCTTCCCATTTTTTCCTCTTCACGCGGCGGGCGCCCGGCGGGCGCCGCCTGATCGCCAGCCACGCCGATTTCTCGGCGGGCTGAGCGGCGGGCGCCGGCTGGGTCGCCGGCTGCTGCTCAATTTTTCCTCTTCTGCCGGCGGTCGCCGGCTGGGTCGCCGGTTGATCGCCAGAAATTCCGTTTTCTCCTTTTCTCGAGCTCTTCAAGCTCGTTTCGTCGATTTTCACATCCGGAACACTTGTAACTTGATATTTGGATCTTCAACATCCATATGTAGCTTTCAAAACATTCAAACCTATAACAAAATGACCAAAACCATACCCAAAAGTAATATCACAAAAGAATATGAAACTTAAACCAAATGATATCATAACCAAGCATAATTCTAGCACTTTGACACTTAAACACTCCTAAAAATAATGCAAAATGAGTGTTTATCACATGTCCAAGACTACGAAATCTGCAAGAAAGATAAACTGCTCCACCTGCACTAGAACGTCCTCCACAACTCCCTTGGGATATGTGATGGAACGATCTGCCATCTGCAAAGCAATCGAGGTAGGCTTGATATCTCCAATCTCCAAGCGGTTGAAAATAGAGAGAGGCATCAAATTGATGCTTGCCCCTAAGTCACAAAGACCACGGGAGAAGTTCTTCCCTCCAATCACACAAGCGATAGTAAAGCTACCGGGATCCTTTTGCTTCAATGGTAGCTTTCTTTGTAGTACTGCACTGCATTCCTCGGAAAGATTAATCGTCTCATATTTCCCCAACTTCCTCTTGTTGGAGACTGCATCCTTGAGGAACTTGGCATAGCCTGGCATATCTCTCAAAGCATCAAGTAAAGGAATGTTGATGTGAAGCTTTGACATCTCCATGAACTTGGCTAACTTATGATCCATCTTCGGCTTTGCCAGGCTATTCGGGAAGGGTGCTACAGGCTTGTACTCTGGCCTGGGAAACGTAGGAGTAGGAATAGGCTTCTTAACATCAGAGGTTTTCGACGATGCCTTAGAAGTAGGCGGTGAATCGCACACAATCGTCTCCAGGTCATCCTCCTCCATAATCTCTACATTCTTCTCCTTTCCATTCTTGACGTCCCGCTGCTCTGGCTGATCTCGCTGCTCTGGCTGATCCCGATGCTCTGCAGAGGAATAATGATTCCTCTGCTCTGTATGATTTTCATATTGAGTTCCACTCCTTAGATGAATTGCATTACACTGATTTTTGGGATTAATTTCAGTGTTGCTAGGAAAGTGGCCCGGCTTGTGCTGTGCAGCTGCTTGGTTAGCCATTTGACCAACTTGATTTTCTAACATCTGCACCTGCTTAGAAAGTGCTGACACATTTTTCTCCATGCTGAACATTTTGGTTCCCAAGTTTGCCGAGTTTGTCTCCATCCCGGTGACCTTCACCAAAACTTGCTTCATCATTTCCTCCATTGAATCTCTCTTTGGCTCATTGATGATTCCCCCACTAGAAACAGAAAATCCAGGTGGAGGCTGCAAAGCATTGTTGGGATTTGAATAGGAAAAATTTGGATGATTCCTATTATTTGGATGATACGGTGGATTTCCGCCCTGATGTCCCTGATAGTTTGGCCTATGGAATTGGTACTGCCGCTGGACAAAATTAGCATCTTCAGACTGTGCCACATCGGATAAAATCGGCTGCTGAGGGATTTTGGCTAGCAGTGCTTTTCTCTCCAACTCATACTGCTTTTGTAGGGCTTCGTATTTCTCCTTAAAATCATCTCTCTCCTCGTTTACAGCTGCAATTCTTCTAGTAGAATTTCTGTCATTCGGCCGTTGATAACTGTTGGAGGCCATCTCTTCTATCACACGATAAGCCTCCTTTGTATTTCTATGGAGAAGACATCCACCTGCAGTAGCATCCACCATACTTTTTGTCAGACCAGTCAAACCATTATAAAAGTGAATGATTTGCTGATCCTCCGTGAAACCATGTTGTGGACAGTTCCTGAGCAGCTCACGAAATCTTTCCCAAGCATCATGAATGGTCTCATCTCCTAGCTGGGAAAAGTGAGAAATTTCTGCAATGATTTTCTGAGCTTTAGAAGCGGGAAAGTATTTTGCCAGGAAAGCTCTACACAAATCCTCCCATCCAGTAATAGCACTTCTGTCCAAACTCTTGAACCATTTATTTGCTCTGTCTCTGAGAGAGAATCCAAACATCTTCATTCTGATGGCATCTGGTGGCACTCCATTCTGCTTAATTGTGTCGCAGATATCTAGAAACTGAGTGATGTGAGCATGCGGATTTTCAGCAGCCATTCCACTAAACTGTTCAGCTTGCACCATGTTTATCAATCTCGGCTTCAGCTCAAACGTGTTAGCCTGCACAGTTGGTCCCCAACTGCCTCCTTAAAATTGATCAACCCGAGGCTGATACATGTGATTCAGTGGTGGCTCTGGTGGAGGAGTTCGATTGCGCTCTCTCTCTTCGTCTAGTTGCCTCTGAAGGTGTGTCACGGCTCGCACAAGAGTTTCAAGGTCCATGTTATTATGTTGCTCTGCCATTGTTTGCTTCTTCTTTTCGTGGTTGTCTCTTTTGTACTGCTTTTCAATTTCCAAGTTCAAAGGTACTAAATGTTCCTTTCCTTTGGATCTCGTGATCATACACGCCTGAGACAACAAACAAAAATAGAAATTTAAAAACTAAAAATAAAATAAAAATAAAAACTTATAACGCCTTAAATAATGCTTAAGTCTAATCAGAAATATTAAAGTAAATTCTAAATAGTCCCCGGCAACGGCGCCAAAAAGTTGATCACTAAATTATTAGCAACAAATTACTGCAACTAACACGGTGAAATTGTAGCATAAAATCAGTAACCGAGTATCGTATCCACAGGGACTATTAAAATGAATCACTCTAAGTAATCCTAATTAAACTCTAGTAATATTCAGGCAAACGAAAGTATGAAGGTTTGATTTACTTAAACTAAAACGCAAAAAGCAATAAATCAAAACACGTAGAAGAAATCAAATATTAAAAGACAACTGATCCTAGGGTAGTAAATTCATTAACTAAATCTATGTAATTAATCTATTAATCCTATGTACCAGTTTAATCCAGTTATGATGAGAGATCACAGAACTATTCACAAGCTTCTCTAACGAACACCTATGAAAGTAGATTAATTTACCCCCCTTCACATTCAAGACTCCAAGGAATAAATTAACTCCCAAGCGTACACAAAGAATAGCTCCCTATAGTTTCACCTATCCCATTCAAGTGTCAAGGCTACTACTATAACATGCATTCCTGAATCGGCTGAACAATTGTCACATTCAAGACTCAAACTGAACAGCTAGACATGCAAAATATTGGCCAAATAATTCACAAGAGATTAAGCACCAGGAATCATGAATCATAAACTGGAAGGCACAAAGGTATTAACAAATAAATCACATAAATTCAATCAACTATTTACAAACCCTAGAATCAGCTAAACGAAACTAGCCAGACATAGCAAAATAAAACTTTAACATAATTAAAAAGAACACAATTGTAAAAACGAATTCAATAAAAACCGAAAAAGAACAATTGTAGCTGCTTGAATCTTCAATCTTGATCCAAGCCTTGAAAACTAGAAAGCAATAAAATTTTAAAGCTATAAAACTGAAAAATATAAATGCTAGGGTTCGGGTCTGTCGGCGGTCCTTCAATAGGTCAAAAGATGACCTATTTATAGATTTCAGATTTCCTTGGATCACCATGTTGATTGCCATGCAAAGTAGAATTCTAAAGGTAATAGAATCGTGTAAAATAAGGCAACTCTCCAGCTGGATGCGCGCTCTGGAAAATACTCCCACTCTTGCCAAACTCGCAACTCTCGCTAGAGGAATGGATGTCACCCGGGGAACGGGTCGCGCCAGCGGAATGGTGATCTCTCTGACTATCGCCAGAGGAATGGCGATTTCTCTGGTATTCTTGATTCCGGTGTAATGGACTTCTCACTTGGCTGCTCTAACTATTGACTCCTCTGGTTCCAGAGGAACGATGATTTCTCTGACACTTCGATTCATCTGGCCTCGACTCCTCTGGCATCGACTCCTCTGGCCTCGACTCCTCTGCACTGGAGCTTCGATTTCTCGTGCGATTGCATCTTCTCTTGCTCTTCCAGAGGAATGATGATTTCTCTGCTCTGGAGACCGGAACACCTGGAAAACACCAAATTCATCCAAAATTCTCCAAAATTGCATTCTTTCATCTCGAAAGCCTAAATCTCCTGCAAAGCATAGAATACACCATAAAACGCACCAATTTCCAGAAGATTATCTTAAATTACGCACACACAAACCCTTAAAAATAGAGTAAATTAAGCATAAATCAATGATCGAGAGATGTGTGTTGATTGTAAAATTTTGAATTGACTTTGTGAATGTTTGGATGGAAATTAACATTGTTGAAATCAATCTCTTCCTAGGATTCATATGGATTTTGCTTGAGGACAAGCAAAAGGCTAAGTGTGGGGGGGTTGATTTATGCTTAATTGTGCTAAATTTTGGGGTTTGTATGAGCTTTATTTTAAGATAATCTTCTGGAAATTGGTGCGTTTTATGTCTTGTTTTATGCTTTGCAGGAGATTTAGGTTTTATAGATGGAAAAGTGCAATTTTGGAGATTTTTTGCTAAGAATGGCGTTTTTTAGGTTAGCTCTGTCGCCAGAGCTGAGCTGCGAGCATAGCCCTGTCGCCAGAGCTGAGTTGCAAAGTTAGAGCCGAAATTTCCAGAGCTGAACTTCCCTATGCATAGGTAAAATCTTCAGAACAGAGCTGAATTCGCCAGAGCTGATTTCGCCAGAGCTGAATTCCAGCTATGTCATGCCGTTCCAAAGTTGATTTCCAGCTCTGACTACCTTTCCAGAGATGACGCACCAGAGTTCACTTTCCAGAGCAGAGTTACTTTCGCCAGAGCTAAATTTTCAGAGCTGACTTCCAGCTCTGCCTTGACTGCCAGAGCTGACTTTCAGCTCTGCACTGCCCTTTTCAGAGCTGAACGTGCAGAATTGATGATTCTCGCCAGGATGAGATTTCTTGAAGAGCACGCCAGCTGGAGTTACCTTATCTTGCACGATTCTATTGCCTTTAGGAGTCCAGCTTTGGATGGCAACTTTGAGGAGAAGTCTATAAATAGGGCTTTGTTTTGCATTGAAAAACTAACATCTTTTGCCCTAATTTTTGGTGTTGTGCCGTGAAGAAGTATTCCAGCGCTGCACTGCTCCGAAACTTAGGATTTACTTGCTTTCTTAGTGCTTTCATAGTTTCGTCTTCATTGTTCTAGTTAGTTTTCGATTTAGCTTTGTTTAGTTTTTATTCTTGGCTTGTGATTGAGTGACACGATTACACGTTCAAGACATTTACGGTATTTCATAATTCAATTCTATTTTTTTTGTTTAATCATGTTTATATTTTTCGTTCATATTCATGCTTCCTTTTTTATTATGCAATTTAAATTATGCACTTTAGTTTCACGCCTAGATTAGTTGGTTTTTAATTTACACGTATTTAATTTCTTAAGTTAGGTTTCATTTAAGTTGTTTAAAATCTTGCCTAGGTTTAATAGTTTAATTCGCCTAGTTAATTTTAAGATTAAGTTTCTAGTTAAGTTTAATTTCACATTAATTTACTTTACAAGTTTTAGTTTAATAATCCAAGTTTACAGTTTTCGTGTGACATAATTAAAAGCCCTTAAAAATCTTCCTTGAGAGATGACACTGGGTCAACTTACCATCACTAGGATGTCCTTGTTCTATTGCAAGTCAAACTAGAGGTGTTTCTAGTTGAGTCATTGCCCATGGCCCTCTTACGTGGAACTTTTAGTTAGTACTAGTTGAAAAATATTATAGATGTCATTCATCAAAACCTCTTGCATTAGAAAAGATTTCATCTTATCTCTTCAAACAATATCATTTGACCCAGTTAAGGGCTCCTTTGTAAGAACAAATAACATTGAAGCATAAGTCATATCTGAAAAGTTGAAAATAATAATCATGTTATCGTATAATCACATAAATTTGAATCAATAATATTGTAATCTTTTGATAAACTAAAATTACTTGAATCCTCTGACATCCCAAGAAAGCTACATGCAATGGTGTGGACGTTGATGCGTCTTCGACTTTTGGGTCATTTGGCCCTATTTTTTCCTTTATTTGTGTCAGTTCAGATTGTACCGGGGAAAAATGATATTGTGGAAGACAGAAGGTCCAGTAAGGAGCAGCATAAAGAAATGTGGTCGTAATGAGCATTACTAGCCAGTTTGCATATGTCATGTTTACTAGCAAAGAGCCAAGGCTTAGTACCCCTCAGTGTCTTATCTGAGATGTGGGAATCCTGAAGTATACCACCTGGTATGAGCAGAACCGAAGAAGCAATCCGTTCGACCACTACCGGGAGAATTGCCAGCTAAAGCCAGATATAGAAAGTAAATCAAGAAGATTTGATGGGTGATCGTGGAAGGGAATGGACAGGCCTGGAAGGATCGAGAACCAGGAGAGTTGACTCAATCTGCAATTGGAAGAAAGACTTCAATTAGATCTTCAATCAAATCAATCAAGCAAGGAGCCAGAGAGTTGACTCAATCTGCAATTGGAAGAAAGACTTCAATCAGATCTTCAATCAAATCAATCAAGCAAGGAGCCAAAAAAAGGAAAGAAGATCAAGATGAAGATATGGAAGCTGGCACATCTAGGGTTGACCCTCCACCACTTTGCAGTATTTAAGAAGAATGAGAACTTGCGGGAAAGAACTTTTGCACGACTTTTAGCACTACATCTATTCCCGTTTTTATCATTGTGTTTCAGAAACAATTTCATTTTAAGTTTACTTTAGTTTATTAAACACTTTAACATTCAAGTATTTTGTCATCGCAAGGACGACGGTCTCGGGTATTTTGATCCGGGTACTTTATTATTTACTATCTATTACTAATTTGCATTTTATTTTATCATGAGTTCATTTTAATTTGTGTTCGTGTATTTCATTATGTGTGAGTAGTCTCTTTTGGTGAGATTTGAGTGAAGGAAATGATTGTTATCGATATGTAAACCATTCATGAGATATTTGTGCTTTCGGTTGAGTCCAGTAGTTCCGGAGGGATCTGTGTCAAATCATGGACAGTAGAAGCTTAACGGGTGATCTCCGTTCGGTAAAAGGTTGTCTATGTCAAGCAAAGGCCAGACATACCAGGGAATGACAACCGGTATGCCCACGACCGAGTAGCTGAGCAGCATCAACAAAAGATGTTGTAGATCCGGAAGGCAAGGAAAGGATTGATGAGATACACTGTCCTTCATTGGTCTTGGGCTTCTCTAGCAACCACCCACCAATTGTGACGAGGCATAAAGCCATGGTTATTGATTGAGAAAAGCGCTGACGCATCCGTAGGTATATCAAACGATTGGTTGGACGCAATTCCAAAAATGAATAGCCCAAGGAGATATATCTTTCGAAGGTGCGGAACCGGGGATCTCAAGAAAGAAGGTTGGTGAGGGTCATACTTGGTGGATAACGGGTATGACTACTACCTAAGGAAAGTGAAGCACTGCCTTGTGACCGGGGAATGTGTGATCTTCGGACCAAGTGACTACAATATGTAGAATTCAGTGTTGTGTATTAGTGACTTGAGTCATACTGACACAATCATGACAATCAATTTAATGTAAACGCTAAGAGCCAATGTAGTTGGTCAACGTGCTGAAAGATTTGTCAAGTAAAGCAATACTAAACCAAAATGCTGATTGTAAAAACACAATTAGTTTACTTATTTGAATGCTTTTAGTTTCTTGAGGGATGTGAAAAGCAATTTGGGCAAACACAACTAAACTGAAGTAAAAACATAAAGTACAACACACAAGCAATTTAATGTGGTTCAGAACAACTCCTACTATATCCACGACCTTGATAAATAGAGGAATCTAATTCACCTTTGGATCCCTTGTTTTATAGCCGCAAGTAAGCTTGACCATTCAGTTTACCTTAGATCGATCACATGGGTTAGGCAGCCATGACCGTTCTTAGTTATTTACGCGATTGCAGTCATGTGTGTTATTTCATGTTAACATCCGTTACTTCGCCAACTTTCTAACTTCCCACTTGAAGCTTACTTGTTGACTTCTCTTCACTTTTACACTTATATTTTACAATGATTGAGTGTTACACATGGGAGTTTCTCTAACTAAGTGAACACATTGTTATAATTAAGAACAATTGAAAAGATCAATGTGTTCATGTCTAGGCTAAGGATGTGTACAATGAAGAGCGCCTAGTCTAAGAACTTCTAACGTATTCACAAGTTTTGAACTTGGAATATTACAATGAATTAAGGTCTTGTTCCTATAAGGGCAAATTACTATTTTCGAAAGTTTAAACCACAAAGGATTTATGGAATTAGAAAACACAGCAATGCCTGAGTTCCTCCACTCTCGCGTATCTTGAGCTTATGTCGAATATATAGACATGAATTTGAATAGAGCCGTTAGTGAGAGCTTTCTTCAAAATCTAATTTGTTCTCTGTTGAAATCTTCCCCTTGTATCAAGGAATGGCTATGACAGCTAGATCTGCACATCGGTACGTTGATGTTGAAGTGCGGCAAACATCATTGTACCTTTTTCTAAAAAGCGGGATTCACATTTAATCCAAACTTTGTAGCATTAAATGTCCGGAGTAGCTTGATACGCTTTCAAGGTTAACTCTGCTTTAAGCCTTTTTACTTCAGGGCTAACGTGGAATAAGTGAGTTTGAGCACATGCCAACTTCTTATCCTTCAGTCAATCAACTTGAGTATACTGATACTTCCATCAGTTTGCATTTCAATGCAACAAAGTCATCGTGCTAGTGGCTTGGCACGAACTTGATCAACTTGTCCGTTTGTTGATCCTTCAGAGAGGGATTGCTTCATCAGTTTGGTTCTCCTTCAACTGGATCATTTGCTGGATCTTCTTGACAGTTTGATCTTCAGTTGGGATTATAGCAACTTTCAACTTCTTTATAGAATTTCTCTAAGTCTTTTATTCTTAGACATAGGATTTGGCAGATTACCTTTCAGCTGGAAATTTCTTTATCCTTTAGTTGTGTTCTGGTCATCATCAGGTTCACATCATTGAATTTTGACATTAATCAAAACATAGAATTTTTTCAACAACTTGAGACACGATTTTATATAATAATATAATACCACTTCTCGAAACTAAATTTCAACTACCCAAGATGTAGAGAATATTGAATTATATTGATCTCATCCATTGATAAATCAAAGCAGTGCATAGTAAGCATCATATGCACAATATTATTATATAAACTAAGAAATAATAATTACCCGAGATCTCGTTCTTAATGTCGTCAGCCATGAAGAATTTATCTCATTGTGAATCCACTTCAATGCAAAAAATGCATAAGTATCATTAATTAGCCAAGACTATCTAACTTCATAAATAAATTATTTAGTCCTTTTCACAATAAATTATTCAGATCTATTTAGAATGTGAACTTATTTATTGTAGAAGGGATAACCATGTGATCTTCTGTGATCATCGATCTACTACATGTTCTATAATATAGAATACTAGACTATTTGAGCTAAATAGCAAAATATGTGACAAGAAAATAATTCTCACAAAAATAAGGGAATAAGGTTTTACAATAGTAAGCAACGTTAAAGCATGCTTTGCAGTATAAAAACTCTAACATTGTCGCGCCAACCCTTGGTATGATCCAACAACTAGCGCACAACATTTGGTACGAATGGTATTAAAATGTGATTATATATAAAAGAAAAAGAAAAAAAAAACTAAAGAAAATCTTAAAAGCACAAGAAAACAGACTAAGGGCCGGACCTCATTAAAACCTCTTTAAGGAAAATCCAATGAAAAAAACCTTAATGAGGAAAAAGAGTGCCCGTCTAAGAACCAAATTAATGTAACGCCAAAAACTAGTCGGAGTTTTGGAGAAGGCAGATTTCGGCTCCATAAGCCCAGCAATCCTCAGAGAAAAAGAGCGACAGTGCTCTTTGAGGACTCGTTTAGATTCGTCCCCCGGACATTCCAAATGAGAGCATTCATGAGAAAATTATTTAGATGTGGTCCGGGTCTCCCCGGATTCCACTTCCTCCGCCCAGCTGCAAGTCTCAACATTAGACATGGCTCGTGCACAAGTAGACGGCTCTTGAATAACCACAAAATCACGTAGAGATTGCCCAGATTGTTTCGCCTGAGTCATGCGGGAATTAATAACAGCCTCTGCCGAGGCACTTGGAGAAACACGATGTTGGGTCCCGGAGGGTCTCTGAACAGGTGTATGGGGGGATACACATGTAGGGTAAATCTTTCGTGAAAACTGATGTTTAACAAGAGATATGAACTTAACATTTTTCTCAAGAAAATAGGCTAGTGACAAATATTAATGAAAATATCAGTGGATGACTTCTGTTATCTGATTCAATCAGATAGCTTAAGTCCAGAAAAGGCTTTAGTCGAGTTTGAACAAAAACAGAGAAGTGTTATGAATCTTACTGATTATCCATAGATTTGTCAGTTAGACTTATAACACTAGCAGCGGAAAATAAACTTAGTTCAATTAGCCTTTGAAAAGAATGTCACTTATATTCCTTGGTTTCATTTTTCAGTTAGTCAGTTTCAGTTGATAATAGCAAAAGCGCAAATAAGAAATAATTGAAAGCAGAAAAGAACACAAGGATTTTTACGTGGTTCAGAAATAACATTCCTAATCCACGGTCAAATAATCAATCTGACAATCACTCTAGGCTAATGCGTTAAGGTGCACATCAAACCTACCAACACCCTGGATTTCTCGCTCACTCTTAGCACGCTTAGACACACTCGTGACCTATCAGCACTTCGCTAAGATCACTGGAGTCAGAACTCTGGGCTGAACTTCGCTCTTCTCAAATACTCTTTTCGCTCGGTTGAAATTGAAGTTTGATCTCTTCCAACTAGGATTACTGAGAACAGACTCTTAAGTAATCAAAATCTTAGGCTTTAGGTAATACAAGGATTTGCCTAAGAAACTAAGAGAATTTTTGTAATCAGTGGTATGATTTATGCTTTGATGATTCTCTTCTTCGATTCAAACTTTTGATGGCAGTTGAAGGCTGAGTTGCAAATTTGGCAGAGTTTCAGCTTGTGTGTTTGAATCGGCAAAGATTGCAATTTCCTCGAGCTCTATTTATAGGCGAAGTCTTGAATAGATCCGTTGGAGATATGGTCGTCAGGATATCTGTCATTGTGAGAGAATGTCACTTATTGGGCTGAGGCTACAATCTTCGAGGTTCCTGTTTGGTGAAGAACAGTGTCTCAAAGTACATCCGGTAGGGTGCCTCCAAAAAAGTTGTACCAAATAGGAACTCTCTGCAGAGAAATGATGATCTCCAAAATCTTTGCATTTAATGCGGCTGCAGGAGCATTTAATGTTGGTTTCAGAGTTTCAGTCCAATGAAGAATGTCAACTGATACTTGTCAGGAGTATCAGTCCGCTAATTCCATTTGCTCCGCATTAAAACATTAGTCATCACTGATAGTTCAGTGAAACTCTCGTTCAGTCAAAACTGATGCATTTGACTTGTCTTTTGCTACTTTCTTCAGTTGTGGTCTTCAATCTTCAATCTTCAGTCTTCAGACTAACTAAAAACATGAACTCTAACACTTGAGTTCGAAAAGTTCTAGTCTATTACCATAAGAACACTGAGTTTTGGTATCGTCAAAACTAAAGATAGGATATTTCATTAAGTTCCCAACACACGAGTAAAGGAAGCCGACTGGTGCAGCCTACCCTTAATACTCTCTTCTCCCTGAGTAACTTTCCGCGGAATTTGCTCTTCCTTAGGCGGTCAACCACACTTTTTCGGTTGCTGCTGCATTAACTTCTGCTGGGCCATGGCAACTGCTCTATCAGATTTGATATTAGCCTCAATGCGGTCATCATAGCAGCTTTAGCCTGCTGCCCAACGTCCTCCTGACCTTGCTGGTCATCAACTAATCCAGCTTTACCATTATCAACACCAAAATTCTGCCCATCCTCTTTATCAGCCAAAGAAGACCCCAACTGCTCCAAATCAGCGCCCCTATCCATACCAGAATTCTACCCATTATCTCCACTAACCACATAATCAAAATCCAGAACATGTTCAGCGCCCTTAGGTGATGAAACCTGCCCGTGATCAAGCTGATCACACATAATGTTTTCATAATCTTCAGAGTCCGACTCTTCAGTAAAATTGTCATCCAAATCAGCCGCAATGTTGTTCTTAGACGGGACCAGAACAATCTCTAATAAGTCCGGCCCTGAAAGTGTTGGGTCAGAAATTCTATCTGTATCCTCCGACTGTTCATCCGAAAGCATAGCAAAATGATTCCCCATTGGCGAACATTTTGGATCATCCTTATTCCCGATATAAACTTCCTTTTGCCGCCAATTATTCTTTTTAACCGTGGTAAATTCCGCAGCCTCTTGATCCTTATGTTTTTGCTTTTCAGCCATAGTAGTGGCCAACATCTCAACTGGAGCTTTGTCAGCCATCGTCGTGGTCTTCTTAAGAGCCGAATATTTCTTGTCCACTTTGCTACACTTCTCAGTTGAGTGCCCAGTGATTTGGCATTTAGTACAATACAAAGGGAGCTTCCCATAGCTAAAATCCACGAAAAATGAGTTGTCATCACAGTCGACATTAGCCGATTCAGGCAACGGCAAAGAGAGGTCGACCTCAACCAAAATTCTAGCATAATGTCCCATAAAGCCATGAGCCGAGGCATTATCCACCTTTATCGGCATGCCAATAGCACGTCCAATTCTAGCTAAAGCTTTGGGAACCCAATATTCAACCGGCATGCAATAAATTCGAACCCATACCTATCATAGAGACGATATTTCTTTGTAAGGGTCGAAATTACGAACCCAATCTCGGACCCGAAATGACCCCTTTAGCTTTGCCACGCTTCTGTCCTTTGGAGAGGTAAATCTAATCATGTAAAAACTTTTACCCATAGGTAACACGTCCCAGTTGCTAGTCGGATTCCATAGTCTTTTAAGTTCGCCCTCTAACTTCACCAAAGTCCGAGGTTTTTCTCCCTTCCTGAGCAAGAGTCTACCGATGATGGCATATTTGAACTCTTGGACACATTTTTGATAAACCTCACGCGGAATAATAATAGTGATAATATCGCCAGTCGTCTTCGATTGAATCAAAAAGCATCTATGAACAAGAACGTCATTCGTTCTTGGTATAAATAAACCTCATTCACCCCATTCGTGACAAAATTGTCGCGCCAATACTTTGTATCAATGAAACGACCATTTGTTCCAACAACTGGCACACAAATCTAGATTTGGATCTACAAACTGAAGAAACTGAACTAAATTTAGAAACTAAAATAGTTCTGGTGGAAATTGGAGCTAGTCGAACAACGCTGTGTGCGACGGTTGTAGATGTGGTCAAAGCAACGATTATGATATCGCAAAGAAATGAGTAGGGTTTAGAGGTAATTTTCGCAAAGAGAAAAGTTTCTGAAATGCAAAATTTAGTAGGGTTTAGAGGTAATTTTCGCAAAGAGAAAAGTTTCTGAAATGCAAAATTGGTGAAATTTGAAAATGGTAAGTTTTGGTCAATGCAGCAACAATGTCAAATTGACCGCATTTACTCTGCTTTTTGGACATATATACCTTCGCTTACTTTTAAAATTACTACACTTACCTACCTGGCCCACCATATTCTACATTAACCTCACTAATTAATCTCACCTAAATAATTAAGTGGGCTAATGTAATTTAATTTTTCTTTGCCTTTTTCGGCCCATGTACTAATTTGTTGCCTCACTTTTTATTCCCTAAAATGGGAATACAAACCCAATCGGCGCAAACCCTAATTCTCTGCCGATCTCCCTTCCCTCTCTGTTCTCCGATCTTCATGTTCGCACCTTCGAGTTATCTCCCGATGGCTTCTCTTCTGACGTCTCCTCCCACTTATTCAAGGGAATGGATGTCGAATCGAAGAAAATAGAGGGTGTTTCCGGCCTCCCCTCTATGGAAGAAGTCGCCATGGTTTATGTATCTTATCTTGAGGGGGTGGCGTCGGAATCGCAATCTTTCATGCCGAAATCTGATTCTTTCGTGGTGGAGACGGAATCCATGGTGCCGAAGACTGAATTTTTTGTAGATTCGACGTCGGCACCTGGATCTATTGAGCCGTGGTCACTACCGACGCTCTCTTCTCCTTTTACGACGCCGACACCTGGATCTGTTGAGGAAGCCTTTTTCTACAACTTTGCTCAGTTCGAAGTTGAAAAATACACGAATTATGTTGGGATTTCGAAGTCCATCCTTCCTGACAGTGGCTATGAGGCATGGGTTGCTGCCGGTGGCCTCATTTCTGATGAAGAGCCACCGCCGTTCGTCAGAACGGAGACTGAACCCCGTGCGTGCCGCTGCCGCCTTGATGTGTGGTTTGGCATTATCTTGTTGTATTACTATGTCTTTGCTTGCAAATGCAGGCCACTTGGCCTTAAAAATAGGTAACACTTGTGGAAATGAAATAAAAAAGCTAAATGATCAGTTGGTTCACTAAATTCTGATAGCATAACATACTAAATGCATACCTTAATGATCATGCAGTCCCTTATGATGTTTTTTGTGATGTTTGGTATTAGTTTCATTTTCATAGTGCCTTTTGCTCTATTCTTAGAGTTTCTTTGTGCTACCTCTTCATTTGTGAATGGAAAAATGCCCAATTTTCCATCAAAAATCACATTCCCCTGTGCATCGAGTTTCCACTTGTCTTTGTGAGTTGATCCTTTTTTCATGTTCTTCAATGATATAGGTATCCCGACTGCTTGCTGCGCGGCTGCTTCTTTCCAGATTGTCCAAATGGTCTTCAAGCTTGTTTTGAAGATGTTGGCAACCTCCTTCTTGGCCCCGTACTGCAGTTTACCGTTCGAACTACGTTGCAATAGCCACTGTGCAATTGTATTTCTCTTTTCATTTGTTAGTTTAGTACTCTCTCTAATTTTTGCCATTTTGTGGAGTTGGTTGAATTTAATAAGTTCACCAACCTCCCCCATGTATTTATTGACTTATTTAGTAGGTAGGTGTATTTGAAAATTCCCTCCAAATATTTTGGAGGTGTTAAGCTCAAACTGGCGCCATTATTTAGGATTCTAATGTAATCTGCCCAATTTGGGATTTGTCTTCCAGATTTTTGAGTATCAATGAATCCACTTTTTAATGAGTACCGAAAATTGTGCCAATTCATTTAAGTGTTTTCCTTTAATTTATGTTTTCACTTAATTTATGTTCAATGCACTAAATTTGGGAATTGTGTGTATCGAAAACTATGTTTTCATTAAAGAAACAAATATAGCTTGTTAAAAAAAAGTACTTTAAGTAAATGAATTAAAATAATGTCAAATAGCTTCAACTTATTAAAGAAAGATTAGTAAAAGTAAGCAAAATAAATTAGCATTACCCTTTTAGCCTTTCACACCACCTTTTTCAGCTTTCTTAGTTTTCATGTCGAGCACCAAATAGGTAGTTGATTGGTAGGCCTGCTTATTCGGATACCGGGTATTGGTTATATCCGAACCGAACCGAAACCCGTCGGTTATCAGGTAACCGATACCCGATGTTTAGTTCAATGGTACGATTATCGGTTATAGGTTTTGAGATTTTTTGGTTATCGGGTATACCCGATAACCGATCGGGTATACCCGTTTAACCGATTAAATTAATTTAAAAATTACAAATTATAATTTTATTGATATGAATATCTAACCGGCCGTGTGGTTTTTTGTGTTTTTTGGTTGGGCTTTTGGCGACGGCGTCTCACCGGCCTCTTGCCTTGTTGTTTGCGTTGGTGGAGAGCCGGGATTGTTTGGGGACGATAGTTAGGCCGGAGTTCCGGAAACTTTCCCTTCCGCTCTCCCCTTCTTTTGTTTTCGTTTTCTAGACGGGTACTCTTTTTCCTTTTCTCGGTTTTTCCCTTTGGGGTTTTTCGAGAAAAGGTTTTAATGAGGCTCGGCCCTTAGTCTGCTTTCTTGTGCTTTCAAGGGTTGTTTTAGGGTTTTCTTTCTTTTTATAAAATCGCAGTTTATATAATATTAACTTAAACTAATAAAATATTAATCAATAAATATAAACCCTATTAAATATTAAGCATTAACTTAATCAAATCAATAAGTGTATTACGTGAAGTATATTTATACCACAATCTTCAATTTTTTTCTTGAAATATGATGCAGTGATGCTTTTTTGTCTTGAAATATTCGAAACTTCTTGCAGGTCTTCAAATATTTTAGTAATTATATTTATATTTTTCATTATAATGGTCTTTTACATATTTTCATCATTGAGGTTTGTTGTGGTGGTGATCATAATTCATAGGTTTGGAATTTGTTCGTGAATGCTTGATACAAATAAACAATTTATACCAATTATATCACATGCATCCACCCAACTAAACAATTATTATTATCTAAAATACGATTATGCATATTTAATGAATGTTTTGCAATTTTTCTTTTCCAGAGAAATATTTTAATGCGGTTTTTTTTTGTTACCGTATAACCGATCCGTATAACCGTCTCGTTTAACCAGTAACCGAATACCGTTCGGGTTCGGGTACGGGGAACATATTTGCTATATATTCGGGTATGGGTACCCGCACTTTGGGTACGGTTATCCCGTACCCAACCCGTTCATCACCCCTATGTGGACGGAGAGAGTAATTAATTTCCTTGAAATTGACATGAAATGAAGAGTTGATGCAAACTATCTGTTGGAAAATAGAAGAAATATCATGTTCCAATTTTGATGATCCCAAAACCCTTAGATTTATTTTCTCTAGACTAGACTTCTTGCTTGAACTCAACTGTTAGAGTTCAATCTTTAGCTAGAATAAAGGTAACTGATAGCTGAAGTTTCTCGATGATGAAGACCGAAGAAATTGAAGACTGAAGACGTTGAAGATCAAAACTCGACTGAAGATTGAACAACTGAGAAAAGACACTGGTGATACAAAGGACAACTTTACTGAAGTAAACGACTGGTCAAATAAAGGATAAAAGCATAAATGATTATTGAAGTTATATTAGTCAACCTTCCTCTTCAGACTGAAGCTCAGTGATCTGCATTAAATGCTCCTACAACAGCATTAAATGCATCAGATCTGAAGATCGTCATTTCCAGTAAGCCAACTTTCCTTTTTGGTGCTAAAGTACAGACGCATCATGCTCCTAGGACAAATAGGACTCAAACTCTTAACCAATTAGGAGCCAAGCTGATATGATCCTTGCCAGACCGTTCAAACGAACACGCAAGCGGAAGACTGAAGAACAAACGATAGATGAATGAAATTCCAAAACCTCTGAATCTAACCCACGGAATGATTTAGGCGAATTTAATTCCCTAAACCCCAAAGTGACGTTGACGCAGCAACTCGAGGATGATGAATGACACCCGACGAGGGTTAGTTGACTCGCCGTTACGCCGATAGATGAATTCTTTGGAATATTCAAGAGGAATTCGAAACTCTCAAGAGAGAAATAAAACTCACAGTTTTTGATAAAAATAATGTTCAATTTTCGTGGGCTACATATCAGCCATATATATAGGCAAAAACTAAACCTAGTTTAACAAGGAAACAACTTAAAACAAACCCTAATCTAATAAGGAAACAAATCCTTAGTCAAAACAAAGTATAAAACTCAAAACTGACTCAACTAAGGCCCAATTTCAGCCACCCTAATATAACCCACGAAAATAATAAAATAAAAATAAATAAAACACTCGATTAAATCAGTCCACATATGCAACGTAACTTGGGCCTCCATGGCATGCATCATTCTCCTCCTCTTGAAAGGGATTTGTCCTCAAATCCAAGTCGTCAATTCAAATACCGGGATCAAAAACCAGACCTTCGTTTCCTGCAAGAAACGACTGTTGGACCATAGTTTTTCTCCCTTGTCCATCATTCTTTTTCTTCGGCTCCAACTCTGACTTCTCTTGAACCTTGAATATGAATGAGTTCTTGTTGAAAATATCGCCATGCTTCACTTCTCTTCCGATCAACCCCAATTCCTCAACCATGGCTCTACTAGACACATTCGTGCAACTTCCCCATCAATGTTAACGCTGCACATCTCGTCTTGAATAAGACATCTCGTGTGAAAGAGATTCTCCCTCTGCTCGCTCTCATCGGGTTAAGTTTGGGTACTCAGAACTTTCGTAGCTACAAAAAGTTTTCCCATAGGTGGCAAAATCTCCTCTACCTCCTCTTCTTCGTCGGACCCCTCCAATTTTGGCATATCGGGATCGGTCTCCTCACCATCAGTCACCACCTCGCTATCATCTCTCATGATCATAACTTGTCTGTTCGGACACTCACTCATAATATGCCCGAATCCCTGACATTTGAAACACTTCTTATCTCGATTGCAACCATCGAAAACTATCGGATTGCCCTAATTTGCTGAACTCACACCCTCTGTTCGAGACCTAAAGAACTGCTTCTTGTCAACACTTGGCGGCTCCTCTTTTTTCCATTGATTCCCTTTTGACAAGGAACCACTAGAAACTGGTTGAGACTGCCTCCAATTGCCCTGATTCTGGTGCTGATTGTTGTTATTGTTGGTGCCATAAAATTGTCGATGAGCATTCTCAAAATCTTCCTTGCAAGATTTTTCTTCTTTCATAAGACCCCTTCGATATAACCTCTCATGGAAAGACTTAAACTCATTCTTTACAATTCTCTGCATCTCTTCCACCATATATGTAGTCAAATCGGCTCCAGTCATATTCCTGAAGAATTCCTAAGAATTCATCAATTCGTTGCTGAACAGGTCAGCCAACTTCAACCCTTCGTTTGAAGCCTTAAACGTCTTCCAATCATATTTTGCCCCGAAATACGACTTAGAGAGAGCTTTTTGTGGCTCTGTACATGAAGTTATGTCTGTTCTTCGGAAACTGCCAGAACTTGATTTCCTGCGAAAATCTGACTCCAGCTCTGATCTTCTCGATTGTATCCCGCTCAATTCCCAACGGAACAGAAATACGAACGCACGAAAATCCTAAAAAATATCTACCGTTGACACGAAGAAAGAAAACGAAACCACCAGACAGAAATCTGACTCCAGCTCTGATCTTTTTGATTTTTCCAAGACGAATTCAATTTATCGACGTAACAAACGAAACCACCAAACTGACTCAATGAGAGCACTCAATGAAATGTCCCGTAAGGTACCACACCAACAAACTGACTCTATAGAACCCAAGAATCCAGAAAACAAAACTGTACACACGAAAATTTTGAAAAAGTGCACACAAAAATTACCCCAAAAGGCTCTACACGACCCAAGGAATGAAAGGAATGAAAAAGTATATAAGCGATTTCTGAAAATTTCTATACTTTTTTTTAAAACCCTTACAGAACGTGTGGATTCAGGAAAAAAAATTCAAGAACGAACGAAAATTTCGGATAATGGATATGTGTAAATCACCTATGGATGTGTATTAGATATGTGGATGTATATGGGCGTGTATGATATGGCACTTTAACAGTCGGATGGAAAAACTGGTAGGGGGAATAGTAAACATGGAAGATATATATGAGAACACGGAAGATATATGGTAAACTTGGAAACTTTAAAACAGATGAGATGCAGATGAAACTTAAAACTTCTACTCTGGATACGAAGACAGAACACGAAAACAACGAAAACAGAACCTGGATACGAAACGCGGCTTTGGTGCCAAATGATACAATCCTTGCCAGACCGTTCAAACAAACACGCAAGGGGAAGACTGAAGAACGAACGATAGATGAATGAAATCCCAAAACCTCTGAATCTAACCCACAGAATGATTTAAGCGAATTGAATTCCCTAAACCCCAACGTGACGTTGACGTAGAAACTCGGGGACGATGAATGACACCCGACGAGGGTTGGTTGATTCGTCGTTACGCCGATAGATGAATTCTCTTGGAATATTCAAGAGGAATTCGAAACTCTCAAGAGAGAAATAAAACTCATAATTTTTTATAAAAATAATGTTCAATTTTCGTGGGCTACAAATCAGCCATATATATAGGCAAAAACTAAACCTAGTTTAACAAGGAAACAACTTAAAACAAACCCTAATATAATAAGGAAACAAATCCTTAGTCAAAACAAAGTATAAAACTCAAAACTGACTCAACTAAGGCTCAATTTCAGCCACCCTAATATAACCCACGAAAATAATAAAATAAAAACAAATAAAATACTCGATTAAATCGGCCCACATATGCAACGTAACTTGGGCCTCCATGGCATGCATCACAAGCAGATTGAAGCCTCAGCCCAAAGCACAGAATGTCTCACAACGACAGAAATCCTGAAGATCAACTCTCCAACGGATATATTCGGGACTTCGCCTATAAATAGAGCTCGAGGAACACCTTCAATTTGGGGGACCGATTCAAAGACATACGCTGAAGCTCTGTCAAATTCAAGAGCCAGCATTTTCTTAGATAGATTTCGAATCGAAGAAGAGAGTAACTAATCGTTGTAAAATCAGTCTAGCTGATTACCTAAACTCTCTTTGTAAACTAGACACTTCTTGTTTTATCTTAAGCCTAGGATGGATTACTTGAGAGTCTGTTATCAGTAGTCTTAAGTTGGAATAGTTCAAACCCCTTTTCAACTGAGAGAAAAGAGTGTTTGAGTGGTTGTTTAGTACCAAGAAACTAAACAGATCGGTTTTCTTGGCACTAGTTAAGCCAAGAGGGAGTTCAAACCAAGGGTTCTGTCTCCAAAGACCTTAGTGGGACGCTGGTTGGACACGAGTGTGTCTGGGCATGCTAAGTGTCAGAGAAAAATCCAATTCAAAGTAGATTGGTGGGTTTGATGTGCACCTTGAAGCATTAGCCCAGAGTGTTTGTCAGACTAATCATCTGGCCACGGAGTAGGAAAGTTGTTTCCGAACCACGTAAAAATTCTTGTGTTCTTTATCTGCTTTCAGTTTTTCTTCATCTATGTTAAAACTGTTTTCCAACTGAACTGGATTAACTGAAAAGTGTAACTAAGGATTTTATGAGTGACAAACCTTTTCTAAAGGCTTTTCGCACTAAGTTTAAATTCCGCTGCTGAGTTAATGATCCAACTGACGACTCAACTGATAGTTAGTGAGATCAATAACTCTACTCTGTGATAACACTCAAGTTTCCATGGTTTTTAATGTTCATATGATGATAATTTTATAGGAAATTGAGTGTTGGATGATTGTTTTGTGCTTAAATTGCTTTATCTTGTGAAACATGATTCTTACTCGAACTTTGAAGGAAATTTCAGGATTATTGAGTTCGAATTTGGAAATATATTCTTAAATAGAAGTTGTAGATCATCTCGATACGAGTTCGTGAGCGCAAACGGATCATAAATCGGAGTTCGGACGAGAAAGTTATGGCCGAAATAAAAACATCACGCGCAGTAGTCAAAACTCGGCGGTCAACGACTTTGACCGCCGAAAATGGGTATTTTGAAGAAGAAATTCGGCGACCAAAACGGCGGACGCCATTCCGACCGCCAAAATCTCTGTTACAGTTTTGCACCGCGAGTTTTAAATTCGGCGGGCGCTGAATTTGGTGATTTTTTAGCACAAAAACGGCGGTCAACTCGGTGACCGCCGAGTTTGACCGCCGAATTGGGCGGTTTTGTGAGTTTTTCCGATTTTTGGAGTTCTTCTGGGTTTCAAACACTGTATTTTACCCTGACACTATAAATAGGTCTTCTTTTGACCTATTTTGGGTTCCTTTTTCAGTTCCCAATTTTTATTTTTTAGTTTCCAGCTTTTATTTTTCAATTTCATAGCTTTAGTTTTTATTGCTTTCCAATTCTTAGAGCACTGGATTTTGATTTCTGCAGGATTGAAGATTTAAGCTGTTACATTCATTTACTACGGTTTTATATAATTCAGTTCTTCCAATTGCGTTCTTATTTATTATGTTCATGTTTTCTTTTACGATGTCTGACTAGTTCGTTAATCTGAACCTAAGGTTTGTACATAGCTGATTAATTATGTGTGTATGATTTATTGATATCAATTTGCCCTCCAACTTGTGATTCATGATTCCTGGTGCTTAATTTCTTGTGAATTATTTGGCCAATAATTTACATGTCTAGTTGTTTGATTTGAAGACTTGAATGCGATAATTGTTCAGCCGATTCAGGAATGCATGTTATAGTAGTAGCCTTGACACTTGAATGGGATAGGTGAAACTATAGGGAGCTATTCTTTGTGTACGCTTGGGAGTTAATTTATTCCTTGGAGTCTTGAATGTGAAGGGGGATAAATTAATCTACTTTCATAGGTGTTCGTTAGAGAAGCTTGTGAATAGTTATGTGATCTCTCATCAGGGTTGGATTAAATTGGTAATTGAATCAATAGATTAAATGCATGTAATTAATTAGTAAAAGTACATCCCTAGGGTCAAAGTCTTTTAATATTTGATTTTTTTATCATTGTTTTTCTGCTATTTAGATTTTTTTATTTAGTTTAATATTTGAATCACCGTCTTATTTGCTTTGCCTGTCTACTGTGAGTGTCTGTTTAGGGAATAGCTAAAGTAATTTTAGTTTTACAGTATCTGTGGATACGATACTAGATTACTTATTATTTGCTACAATTGCCTGTCTTAGTTGCAGTTTTTGTTGCTAAGAAATTAGTGATCAACTTTTTGGCACCGTTGTCGGGGACTGATTAGAAGTTTCTTTAATATTTCCGATAGGACTTAGTAGTACTTCAGGCGTTTACTGTTTCTTTTTATTTTATTTTTCTAATTCTCGTATTTTCAGGCACTGCATACGATGGCTACTGATGAACAAATTCGTGCTCTACAGGAGCAGCTGTAACAGCTGTTGGACTCTCAAGCTGCTAAAGAAACTCAGAATCAGCCTCCGATTGCAGAGATGTTCGTTCCTCAGTATGAGTATCAAGAACCTCCCCGTATTAATGCTAATAATTTTGAGCTGAAGACTGGTTTGATCACGATGGTCCAGCAGAACCAGTATGGAGGACACGCTATAGAGGATCCTAATGCGCATCTGGTGCAATTTCTGGAGCTTTGCAGCACTGTAAAGATGAATGGAGTATCTGATGATATTATCCGTCTTCGTCTTTTCCCTTTCTCACTGCGGGATAAAGCGAAGTCGTGGTATCATACATTGAATTTAAGTGCAACTACTACGTGGGAAGATGTAGCTCAAGTTTTCCTACGCAAGTTCCATCCTCCTGGCCTGACCCTAAAATTAAAGGTGGACATTGTGCAGTTCCAGCAGTTTGAGGGAGAAAAGCTGGCAGATACATGGGAGAGGTATCAAGAGAAGTTGAGAAAGTGTCCGAGCCACAGATTTGATGAAGGCACGCTCATTATCATGTTCTACAATTCTTGTGGAGAGCGTACAAGAATGCATTTGGACACAGCTGCAGGAGGTTCTCTGCTTCAGAAAGGCAGTTCAGAGGCTTGGAACATCATAGAGAGTATGGCTGCTACAAGCTATCAATGGCCAGTAGAAAGAGTACAATTGAAGAAGGTTCCAGCTGCTTCCAGCTCAGATCCTATGGCAGCAGTGGTTACACAGTTGGCAGAGATGAATGCAAAGATTAATGCTTTGACCATTGGAAATCAGGAGCAAGCTGTGAGAGATCCCATATGCATAGAAGACGTAAATTTTATCAATGGCCAAAACTATGAAATTTTTCAGAAGGTACAGCCAGGAATGTACAACAGAAGGCAGCAGTATCAGCCAGGAGGGCGCCCACACCCAAATCTAGCCTATAGCAATCCCAACAATGCTTTGCAACCTTCACCAGGATTTTATGTGTCTAGTGGAGGAGTCATTAATGAGCCAAAGAAGGATTCACTAGAGGAGATGATGAAGCAAGTGTTGGTGAAGGTGATCGGGATGGAGGCAAACTCGGCAAACATGGGGACCAAAATTTCCAACATAGAGCAAAAATTTTCAGCGTTGTCTAAGCAAGTGCAGATGTTGGAGACTCAAGTTGGTCAGATGGCTAACCAAGCAGCTGCACAGCACAAGCCAGGCCAATTTCCTAGCAACACTCAGTTCAATCCGAAGAGCCAACATCAACAGCCTCAGCAAAATCAGCAATGTCATTCCATCCGGGTGGTTGATAATTCAGTTGAGGATGAAGGTATTTCTGTTTCTCCCCCCTCTTCCATTCCCGATGCCAAGATTAGATGAGCAAAGCTCCAACTTTTTGGAGACATTTAAGAAGTTGGCTGTGAATATTCCTTCCATGGAGATCTTGAGAAACAAGCCAAATGAGGTGCAAATTGTGAAGGCTGTGATGGAAAAGAATAGTGCATTCAATGAATTTGAGAAGGTGCTCGCAGTGAAGGAGTATCAGTTGCCTCCAAAGAGAGAAGATCCTGGCAGCTTCAATATTCCTGTAAAGATTGGAAAGTTATTGTTTGAGAAAGTGATGTGTGACACCGGAGCAAGCATAAATGTCATGCCTCTCAAAGTTTATAGGAAGTTGCAGCTGGGGGATTTGAAGCCAACCAACAAGATAATTCAGCTTATTGATAAGTCTTGCTCTAAACCTCTAGGAGTTGCGGAAGATGTGCTTGTGAAGGTGAGTGATTTTTTCTTCCCAGTCGACTTTATAGTGTTGGATATTCCGGAGGATCCAAAGATGTCTTTGCTGTTAGGGAGACCTTTCCTTGCCACTTGTGGAGCAAAGCTAGATATGCAAAGGGGGACGATGACATTGATTAATTTGGCTGACAGTTTTCTAGCAAATTTGGAGGATGAAGAGGTTGAGAAGAATGAGCTGCCCAAGTATGAAGCCAAGAAAAAAACTGCAAAGCCAAAAGAAATTCTGAATTTTGAGATGTGTTTGTTTTTGGAGCATGATGGGGGGTCGTTGAAAACCCATACTCCCAAGAAGAAGAAAGTGAAATTCTGGATTTTTCGGAACAAGAATGAGAAGGGGGCAATGCTTGTGGAGGATGTCCGAGCCAAGAGAAGTGTTTTGGTGGAGAGGGCACCCAAGAGTAGAAAAGCTTTCCAATGGTTAGAGTGTTGTTTCCGACCTCCATGAGTTTTTAAGGTATCGTTGAGCTCTAGACGTTAAATTAAGCACTTGTTGGGAGATAACCCAACTGTTTTTCTTTGTTTTGTTTTTCGTTTTGTTTCGTTTTGTTTTGTTGTTTTGTTTGGGGGTTTTAGTGCAGTGTTGAGCTTGGAAGATGCAGGAATGATACGACGACGCGCGCTCGTCGTCCGACGCGCGGTATCAAAAATAATTTGTGTGTGTCCTAGACGGACAGTACACGCTCCTATTGCTCGCAACCAAAGATCAGTCTTAGCAGCAAGTATAGGGTCGATCCCACGGAGAGTGAGGAACTACTTTACTCTTCGGGTGCACAAATTGAGTTGTCACGGTCTCAACCTGTTTATCTGCACAAGTAAACTTAAACAAAGATCAAATATAACAAGGGGTAAGGTTTACGGTTAGGTCATAACTGTTGTCAATATTTATTTCGGTCATAGGCATACTGATGATCCGTCCATGATCCGTATAGACTCAAGGCGTGGCCCAAAGACATTGGGGCGTTTCAAGAGGCTACACTTCACATTTAGGATGGTTGAGTCCATTGTAGTCACTTGGTCCGAAGGTCACACAATCCCCGATCACAAGGCAGTGCTTCACTCCTCCTTAGATAGTAGTCATACCCGTTACTCATCAACCTTCTCTCCCAAGGTCCCCGGAACTGCACCCTTAGCACATATGACTCACGGGATTTTAATTTCCGGTACCAAACCGACCGGTCATAGTCATACGTACGATGCAATAAGCGCCTTCCTTGTTCGATAACCATGGTTTTATGCCTCGTCACAGTTGATGGATAGTCTCTAGAGAAGCCCAAGACTGAGGAAAGACAGTGTATCCCATTAATCCTTTCCCCACCTTTCGGATCTACAACGCCTTTTGTTGACGCTGCTCAGCTACTCGGTCGTGGGTTTACCGGTTGTCACGCCCTGGTATGCCCTGGCCTTTGCTTAACACGAACAGCGTTTTACCGAACGGAGATCACCCGTTAGGCCCCTACGGTCCATGGTTTGGCACAGATCCGTCTGGAACCACGAGACTCAACCGAAAGAACAAATGCCTCACGAATATTTACATATTGACAACAATTGTTGGGTCCGGGGGGAGTCTCGAATAGGTGTATGGGGGGGAATACACCTATAGGCTATTTTTGTCTTTTCTATCTACAAACCTCAATCAGAGGGATCTCAGTCAGAGATAGAAGCGAAACTTTACACGCAAACAAGACATCTGTTTAACCGAAATAAGTGTTGACTAACAGGGTTGACGACTGATACTGAAAGCTCTTCAGTAAAGAGTTATCAGTTAAGTCACTAGAACTTAACTGATCCACGTAAGGGCTTCAGTCGTGTTTGCAGAGATGAAAATGATATCTCTCTTCCTTACTATCAGAGGATAGTGAGTCAGATTGATATCATACGCAGCGGAAATTAAACTTAGTTTCGAATAGCCTCAGTGGAGCAGATAGTTGGATTAAGGTTTCTCTTTTCAGTTAGTCAGCATTCAGTTTTATCAATTGAAATAACACAGATATGAATGTAAAACTGAAAGCTGTAAATAACACAGAGACTTTTACGTGGTTCGGAAAAACTCTTTCCTACATCCACGGCTGGTTGATCAGACCAACAATCCACTCCGCAAGTGCTTCCCGGGTGCACTGCAAACCGTGAACTGAGATAGCTCTCTCTTCAGCACCTACACACCTCGCGTAGGGTTTCCCTACCTACACACCTCGCGCAGGATTTCAGCACCTACACAGCTCGCGCAGGATTTCCTTGCTAAGCACACCTCGTGCTCAGACTTCCCTATCAGAGTTCAGAACACCTTCTGAAACTCTGAGTCACTCAAACACTCTTATGGGGGAGAGGTTTAAACGAGTGCCAACTATACTTACAAAGAACAAGTTCTTTGAAGCAAGTTTGACCTTTGGCTTCTGGGTACACAGAATATATGCCTAAGGTCTAAGAGAATGTATGTAATCAGCAGTGACTGATTTTGGCTTTGGAATTCTCTTCTTCGATTCAAGCTTTGGGCGGTTTAAGCTTTAGGCTGAGTAGCTATTTCGGCAGAGCTTCAGCTTATGTCGTTGAATCGGTGAAGATTGAAGTGATCCTCGAGCGCTATTTGTAGGAGAACTCTTGAATAGATCCGTTGGCGTAAATCGTCCTCAAGATTTCTTCCGTTGGAGAGCAATTCGAATTTGGGCTGAGGCTTCAATCTTCGAGGTTCCTTGTCTGTGTGGAAACGGCTCTCTTTGATGGACAGGAGATGTGACATCTCTGAAAAGTAACCACCAGATAGGAATGACCTCTGCAGAGACAAGATATTGAGATATCTCTGCATTTAATGCGGCTGTACTTGAGCGTACGTGGCTTCCTCTGAACGTTGGAAGATCAGTCCTAGGAGGAATGTTCAACTGATACTTGACTTTAGTATCAGTCCATGGCGCGCATTAAATAATCAGTCTTCAACTGATTCTTCAACTGATACTTCAGTTGGTAACTGCAGTCTTCAGTCTTCAGTCTTCAGTCTTCGTTCTTCAGTCTTCAGTCTTCAGTCTTTGACACCGCAACTAAACTAGAAACGAACTCTAACACTTGAGTTCAAAAACGATTCTAGTCTATTACATTTAAGTCCTATGAATTTTGGTATCATCAAAACAAGGGTTAGGATATTCCACAAGGTTCCCAACAATTTCCCCATTTTTTATGATGCCAAAACCACACAGCAGTTCTAGACAGCAAAAAGACTGAGCTCACAGTACAAGTTCTAGACAAGGGGTGAAAGTTGTTCCCCCTTAACAATAGAACCTAAATAACTTGTACTCAGAGCAAGAACGAAAACAGTTCTAAACACAGAACAGTAAGAAGACAGAAAAACCATAAATCAGAGCCTAGACAAAGAGTCATTGTCTTCAGGGTGAGATCAATAAGAAGTTCATTTCATTAATCGGACTGATAAGCCATCAGTCTAGGTACAGAGCAAGACTTACATTGGAGTAAAGAGTAAAACAAAAACATCATGGATAAACCATGGACTCCAGCAGTCTGCTTGGCTGCGCCTTGAACTTCTTGATCTTCATCTTCTGTCTTCGTGTCTTCAATGTTCCTAAGCTTGTTCCACTCTCACTTGTTTTCCGTTGATTTGAGGTCTCTTCCTCTTGGTGTATCTTCCTCATGATCATCCTGATGAAATAGGACGATCATTTTGCTTGATCGTCTTCAGTCTTTTGAGAATAAGTCTCTTAAGAATTTCCCCCTTTTTGGCAACATCAAAAAGGTGGGATTTTGACTGAAGGATGAAGCTAAGACCACTGCGTGGAAACAGAATCGCAGAATGGTCCAGAGAAAGATGTTGAGGGTCAGAGGTATACGGAGAAGGCGGAGGGTTTAGAAAAGAAAAATGAAAGATGGGTGAGGAGACAGGGAAGGAGATGAAGAAAGGGGTGGGTTTAGGTTTGCATGGCTCTCGAAACGGGGAAGAAGAGAGCAGCAATCATGCAAACCAAAGGAGGTTGAGAGGAGGGTTGATGGTGAAGAGAAAGAAGCAAATGAGGAGAGTTGTGTGGGGAAGGAAAATCGAATCAGCGGCTATCGTGAGGATATACGCTGTCGATCTTGCACCGGTTGACAACGAGCTCCTGCTCATTGTTGTTGCTTGGCATCGAAGCTTCACAGTGGGCAAGAGGCCTCCATGTGAAGACGATGAAGTCTGTCCTATTTCAGACAGGTACTTCAAGCCGATGCACCGGGCATGAGGATAGAAGACGCTCGTTTCGCTGGATACAAGTGAGGGTAGAGTAAACTTTGACGCCGGAGAGACGTTGTGATCCAGTGGAAGGGTCCGGTGAAGACCAAGACTATGAGCGTCATTCTTCCACTCCATGACTTTGCAGTCATAGATTTCTCCTTTAGTCGGAACAATTTTTATCTGCAACTTTGGAAACAATTGAAACTTTTTCTCACAGTGAAGGCTGTGGAGAGTTGTTAGTTGATGCAGAAACACTTATGAAGACAACATGGTATAAATAGACAAGATGTGAACCATGTAGAAGATGAAAAGGTTTTTCGAAAACTGTGCCTTAAATGCAATTGAAGAAAAATTTCGCGTCCGCCGTCACTGCGAGGGACTTCAAAAGGCATCATTACATATGTCATGTCAATGAGCGTTTCGAGAAATTTTATTGCAGAGGCAAAAAGGTTGGAAGGATTTTTGGCAAAAAGATCAGGACAAGTTCAATCAAAACAGATTTTCACTTTATAAAAATCTTGTCCTAATTCGGATATTCCAATTCCAACAATTCCAATAATCAGTTAAAGTTTTTGAAAGAAACTGATCAGTTAGAGAAAAGATTTTGAACTAAGAACTTAAAGCTCTAAACTGAAATAACTGATTTTGAAAAGGTAAGCATTTTAAAATACTTACTGATCAACTGAATATAGTAGTTAGTTGATACCACGTGATCCTGGATGATTCATCAGGATGACTTCCTCTTCAGATGAGCACTCGGACTTCATTGCTTTTTACGTCGACGAACGTAGAAGCAGCAGTTGGTTGACCACCAGTCAGCATGACTGTTTGAGAAGATCTTCAAACACAGCATCACTCTTCAGGGTTGATTAGGCCAATCTTTGCACAAAGATCGTTGAACCTCTCTTCTGGAAGAGCCTTGGTCAGCAGGTCCGCTCTCTGAATAGCAGTGGGAATCCATTCCACAGAGACATTCTTCTTTTCGACATGATCACGAATGAAGTGATGTCGAATCTCAATATGTTTGACTCTGGTGTGATGAACTGGATTCTGGGAGATTGCAATAGCACTGGAGCTGTCGCAATAGATAGGAACTTCCTTTTCCTCGATCCCATAGTCCTTTAGTTGATGGACTAACCACAGGATTTGTGAGCAGCAGCTTCCGGCAGCAACATATTCAGCTTCAGTTGTAGAGGTGGCGACTGAAGTCTGCTTCTTAGAAAACCAAGAGATGAGCTTGTTGCCTAGGAATTGACATGTTCCGGAGGTTGATTTGCGATCAAGCTTGCATCCACCGAAGTCGGAGTCTGAAAATCCGGTGAGCTTGATGTCGTCCTCTGCTGGGTACCACAATCCTAAATTGGGTGTGCCCTTGAGATATCTCAGAATCCGCTTAGCTGCATCTAAATGAGCTTCCTTAGGATCTGATTGATATCTTGCACAAACCCCAACTGCAAATGCGATATCTGGTCTACTCGAAGTCAAATACAGCAAAGATCCAATGATTTCTCTGTACTTCTTCGAAGAGACAGAGCTTCCTTCTGAACCTGGATCAACTTTCCAGTTTGTGTTCATTGGGATCTTGACTGACTTCATGTGCTGAATACCGAACTTAGCTATCAGCTCCTTTGCATACTTGGACTGGCTGATCAGTATTCCTTCTTTGGTCTGCTTGACTTGCAATCCGAGAAAGAAATTCATTTCTCCCATCATGGACATTTGGAATTTGTTCTTCATGATGTTAGCAAACTTTTTGCACATGTGTTCGGATTTGGATCCGAAGATTATGTCATCGACATAAATTTGAACAAGCAAGAGATCTTCTCCTTCTTTGAGAGTGAACAACGTTCTGTCCACAGATCCCTTTTTGAAGCCTTGTTCAATCAGATACTCCGAGAGAGTATCATACCACGCTCTTGGTGCTTGCTTCAACCCATAGAGCGCTTTCTTCAGCTTGTACACCTTTTCTGGTCCAGCAGCCTCAAATCCTGGAGGTTGTTCTACATAGACTTCATCTGTGAGCACTCCATTGAGAAATGCACACTTGACATCCATTTGGTGTACCTTGAAACCTTTGTGAGCTGCAAAAGCTAAGAAGAGTCTGACTGCTTCCAATCTGGCAACTGGGGCAAATGTCTCGTCGTAGTCGATTCCTTCTTCTTGACTGTATCCTTTAGCCACAAGCCTTGCTTTGTTTCTCACAACGTTTCCTTCTTCGTCTTTCTTGTTCTTGAAAATCCATTTCAAGCCAATCACCTTTGCATCGTCTGGTCGATCCACAAGCTCCCAAACAGAATTCCGGTTGAATTCATTGAGTTCTTCTAGCATTGCGATGACCCATTCTGTGGACTTCAGAGCTTCTTCAATATCCTTCGGCTCTGTAGTTGATAAGAAACAGCTAAAATTCTTATCTTCGTTGATGCAGTTCTGGTTGATGTCGAAGACGAGGTTGCACATAGATCTCCGAGTCTTGACGCCATCTGATGGTTCTCCAATGATGTTCTCCTTAGAGTGGAGTTCAAACCATCTTCGATATTTCTTGATTTCTTCAGGAGATGGTGGAGCTTCTTCAGTTAGAATGGCTCTGGGATGTTGAGCACTTTCTGGAGCAGGGGAGAGTTGAGCTGGGGCGGCTTCTGCGCGTTCAATTTGAACTTCAGCAACTGGAGTTCCCCCTTGACTATTGCCATCTGCATTGGCTCTAGTTTGAACTTCAGACCGTTGGTTGATCTTCTGATACTGAAGCATCTCATTATCTTCATCCTTGCCAGATCCCCATACCAAGACAGTAGAGGGCTCGTCAGTATGGATTTCAGCTTTGGAACCTTCAATGATCTGAACATTCTTTTCAGCATCTTGTTCCCTGAAACCATCTGTAGACTCATCAAAGATCACATGAGGTGTTTCTTCTACACATAGAGTTTGAGTATTGAACACTCGATAGGCTTTGCTTGAACGTTCTGTTCCGGAGTATCCAAGGAAGACTCCTGGATCAGCCTTGCAATCGAAGGTGTTCAACCTCTTCTTATCGTTGTTGTGTATGAAACACTTAGAACCGAAAGCATGAAAGTGGGCAATCGATGGCTTTCTGTTCTTCCATAACTCGTATGGAGTTCTTCCATGTCTCTGAGTGAGGAAGGAGCGATTCTGCGTGTAGCATGCGTTGTTGACTGCTTCGGCCCAAAACTTCAAGGGGAGTTTTGACTCGGCTAGCATCATCCTTGCTGCTTCCTTTAGAGACCGGTTTCTTCTCTCTGCAACTCCATTCTGCTGTGGAGTTCTTGCTGCAGAAGTTTGATGACTGATTCCTTGTTCATCACAATACTCACGAATGACAGTATTGATGAACTCAGTCCCACGATCTGATCTGATGCTGATGATGTTGACTTCCTTTTCAACGCTCAGTCTCTTCAACAGCTTTGGCAGTTCCTCCAGTGTCTCTTTCTTTTTGAAAAGAAAGATAACCCAGGTATATCGTGAATAATCATCCACAACTACCAAGGTGTACTTCCTACCGTTGTAGCTTCTTGGAGTGATCGGGCCAAACAGATCCATGTGAAGTAGATGCAGAATCCTTTCAGAGAAGTGTCCTGTCTTTGACTTGAATGATGTCCGCGTCTGCTTTCCTCTGAGGCATGCTTCACATTCTTGCTTCTTCTGGAATACAATAGAAGGGAGTCCTTCTACCAGTTGATGTTTAGCAAGTTTGTTGATCGTCTTGAAGTTGAGATGGTTGAGTCTCTTGTGCCATAGCCAATTGAGCTCTGAGCTGCTTTTACTGATGAGGCACGTTTCTGGTGGGCTGTCTTCCCAAGAAACGACGTAGAGACTTCCTTGTCTGAATCCCTTCAGAACCACCTTCTTCTTATTGTTTCTAACAGTGAATTCATCCTTTTTGATTTTCACTGTGAAACCACTGTCACAAAATTGACTCACAGACAACAGATTATGTTTAAGACCAGAAACAAAGCTAACATTACTGATACTGGCGTTACCCATGTTGAGAACACCATAGCCTTTTGTTTCTCCAATCGAGTTGTCTACGAATGCAACTTTGGATCCAGCTTTCTCAACATACTGGGATAGATATTCTTTGTAGCCCGTCATATGCTTCGAGCAGCCACTGTCCAGATACCACGTTCTGATTGAAGCTTTGGCCTCTTCCTTCTTTTTATGTTTCCTGACATTGACCTGCAAGAAAGAGTTGCTTCAGGTACCCAATCAAGCCTTGGGTCCTTCAATGTTAGTTCGAGTTCCCTTTGGAACCCAAATCTGCTTCAGAATTGGTCTGGCTGATTTCTTGCGCATTGTTGGATGTCTGATCGGTGTCGTTGGCGCTTCAGGTGGCAATTGAGCATCCTTCCGTTGAGAAATCCTTTTGAAGGCCTCACTCTTGTAGCAGTTCTGTCTGGTGAGTGGTTGAGGTCTTCTTTGCTCGCCGAAGTATCTTCCGTGAGATACTTTAGTCTTTGCAGACTTATGGAGATTTGTCTGACGTCCAGTGGCTTGTCGTCGAGGAAGTGGCATGGCTCGACTGGACTCAGCATTGCTTGATCTCCATGGATGTAGTTCTTTCTGAAACTGAACTGAGGATGTCAGTTTCTGACTGATGTGGCCTTTCTTCCTTCTGGGTTGATGAGAAAGATTCTTCTTGGCTCCTGATGTTCCTTCCCGGATCTTTGACTGAAATCTGCTATCCAGCCTTTTCAATAAGATGATCTGGTTGGGAGCCTCCTTAGCTCGTCTGTAGCTTCGTGGAGGTGGAACATTTGATCTGGCCATCAGTCTGCGCTTGTGAACTTCATCCATATCATGATCTCTTGATTCTTCTGAGGTTGTGATTTCAGAAGGATCATTCTTAGAGATGATCATGATATCCTTTCCTTTGGCAGCTGCAACCTTTCCTCCGATGCTGTTGACCAGTCCTTTCGATGGAAAGTTGCTCATCATGGGAGACTGCATCATGCAGTTCTTGACTGTTTCTTCCAGCTTGTGATTAAGCCTTTTGATTTCATGAGAAGCTCTTTCACATTCTGAGTTGGAGAGTCTGAGCTCTTCTTTCAGTCGGCTATTCTCCATGATTAGCTGATCAAGACATGTTTCATCCGGAAAGTAGATGATTGTCTGATGTTTAGCTCGTTCATCATCAATCTCCTTGTCCTTTTTCTGATTCTGCTTAAGGAGATCTTCGAACATTTTCCTCAGCTGACAGTGATCAGTCAGGAGCTGATCAAACTCGTCAGTTTCAACGGATGAGCTATCTCCAAATTCTGAGTGGTCTCCTGAAAGCATCAGGAAGTTATCAGTATATGGAGTTTTCGTGAGAGATTTTACCTCTGGGCCATTCATTCCATTGTCGTAGCTGTTGTCAGCTACACTTTCTGATTTGTTGGCCATCAGGGCTCGGCTCTCATCATCTGAGCTGGAACTGTCGGAGTCGGATGATTCTGATGTGTCGTTGGAAGAGTCAGCATCATCAGCAACCATCGCTTTCTTCTTCAAAGATCTGCGATCTTTCTTTGCTTTCAGTTCTCTGCGCTCAGCTGGAGTCAGATCAGGACATTCATGCTTAAAATGTCCTTTCTTTCTACATCCATAACATTCCAATTCTTTGATGTCGTAAGCGGCTGACTTCCTTTCTCCGCTTCGATCTGTGGAATGTCTGGAGTCCCCTTCTCTTTCTTTTCCCTTGTAGTGCTGCTTGTGGAACCTTCTGTACTTCCGGAACTTGGATTCCATCTTGTTGAATCTGTCAGTCAACAAGGCATATTGACTGAAGAAGTCCTCAGGGTTGAGTTCCGTTGGCTCCTTGATCTGCTTCTTGCCTTCTCTGGTTGAGGCCTTCAGTGCAACTCCTCTTGAGGTTGATGGACCATCTTCGTCTGATCCTCCAGCCTTCTTGTTACCAAGATTTCTCAGAAGATCGAACTCATTTGCCATGAGATCGGAGAAAAGCTTGTTTGTCGGGAGCTGACTGAATCCTGGCTTATGCTAATGAGCGACTGAGTAGATCTGCCATTCTCCTCGTGGCAGTGCTCGAAGAATCTTCAAGTTGATTTCTCGTTGAGTGTATTTGTCTTTGGAAATGGATTGAACTTCATTCAATATGAGGTTGAATCTTTGTTCCATTTCCTCGACAGATTCATTCTTGAGCATGAGGAAGGAGTCGAATTTCTGACAAGCTATGGAAAGCTTATTCTCCTTGATCTCCTCAGAACCTACGCACATTCTTTCCAGAATATCCCACATCTCCTTTGCTGTCCTGCACTTGATGATCTTCATGACATACTTGTCAGGAACGGTGCCGGAGATGATGCTTTTGGCGAGGTTGTCTAGCTCATCTTGCTTCCTTTCTTCTGTGGTGAAGTCTGCCTTTGACTTGGGCTGATCCTCATCGTAAGGTTCCTGACGGATGTCAGTAGGAACTCTTTTTACAGTTTCGGTGATAATGATTGGACCGCTGGTGATGACTTCCCACATTCTACAATGTTGGGCAATGAGGAAGCTTTCAAGCCGAAACTTCCATATGTCGTATTTTTCAATACAAAACATAGGTAGAGAAGATAATCTGCTGTGGTTAGTCTCCATCAAAAAAAAAGAGAACAGGTAACAGCAGAAAAAGCAAGTAGCAAGCACAAAACAAAAAGAAAGAGTAAAACTTTTTTTTCGAGACCTTTAATAAGGATCTAGTTCAAGTAGAACTAGTCAGAGACAGATAGTTCTTGCGAACAACCTGCTCTGATACCAATTGTTGGGTCCGGGGGGAGTCTCGAATAGGTGTATGGGGGGGGGGAATACACCTATAGGCTATTTTTGTCTTTTCTATCTACAAACCTCAATCAGAGGGATCTCAGTCAGAGATAGAAGCGAAACTTTACACGCAAACAAGACACCTTTTTAACCGAAATAAGTGTTGACTAACAGGGTTGACGACTGATACTGAAAGCTCTTCAGTAAAGAGTTATCAGTTAAGTCACTGGAACTTAACTGATCCACGTAAGGGCTTCAGTCGTGTTTGCAGAGATGAAGATGATATCTCTCTTCCTTACTATCAGAGGATAGTGAGTCAGATTGATATCATACGCAGCGGAAATTAAACTTAGTTTCGAATAGCCTCAGTGGAGCAGATAGTTGGATTAAGGTTTCTCTTTTCAGTTAGTCAGCATTCAGTTTTATCAATTGAAATAACACAGATATGAATGTAAAACTGAAAGCTGTAAATAACACAGAGACTTTTACGTGATTCGGAAAAACTCTTTCCTACATCCACGGTTGGTTGATCAGACCAACAATCCACTCCGCAAGTGCTTCCCGGGTGCACTGCAAACCGTGAACTGAAGATAGCTCTCTCTTCAGCACCTACACACCTCGCGTAGGGTTTCCCTACCTACACACCTCGCGCAGGATTTCAGCACCTACACAGCTCGCGCAGGATTTTCTTGGTAAGCACACCTCGTGCTCAGACTTCCCTATCAGAGTTCAGAACACCTTCTGAAACTCCGAGTCACTCAAACACTCTTATGGGGGAGAGGTTTAAACGAGTGCCAACTATACTTACAAAGAACAAGTTCTTTGAAGCAAGTTTGACCTTTGGCTTCTGGGTACACAGAATATATGCCTAGGGTCTAAGAGAATGTATGTAATCAGCAGTGACTGATTTTGGCTTTGGAATTCTCTTCTTCGATTCAAGCTTTGGGCGGTTTAAGCTTTAGGCTGAGTAGCTATTTCGGCAGAGCTTCAGCTTATGTCGTTGAATCGGTGAAGATTGAAGTGATCCTCGAGCGCTATTTGTAGGAGAACTCTTGAATAGATCCGTTGGCATAAATCGTCCTCAAGATTTCTTCCGTTGGAGAGCAATTCGAATTTGGGCTGAGGCTTCAATCTTCGAGGTTCCTTGTCTGTGTGGAAACGGCTCTCTTTGATGGACAGGAGATGTGACATCTCTGAAAAGTAACCACCAGATAGGAATGACCTCTGCAGAGACAAGATATTGAGATATCTCTGCATTTAATGCGGCTGTACTTGAGCGTACGTGGCTTCCTCTGAACGTTGGAAGATCAGTCCTAGGAGGAATGTTCAACTGATACTTGACTTTAGTATCAGTCCATGGCGCGCATTAAATAATCAGTCTTCAACTGATTCTTCAACTGATACTTCAGTTGGTAACTGCAGTCTTCAGTCTTCAGTCTTCAGTCTTCGTTCTTCAGTCTTCAGTCTTCAGTCTTTGACACCGCAACTAAACTAGAAACGAACTCTAACACTTGAGTTCAAAAACGATTCTAGTCTATTACATTTAAGTCCTATGAATTTTGGTATCATCAAAACAAGGGTTAGGATATTCCACAAGGTTCCCAACAACAATTATTTCCACCCCTTAAACCTCACCAAAAGAACTACTCACACATATTGAAAAACGTAAATGCAAAATAAATTGAACACATGAATGAAAGAAAATTTGAAATACTTGATATAAAAATACCTAAGGCAACAACCTTGGCTTTGTTCGTCACAACGGAATTGAAATACGAAAAGCAACTAAATTGTTTGGTGCGAAAAATATAAAAAAATAAAAAGTAAATTGTTTTCTTGGTGAACTAACAAAAGTCTAAGCCTAGAAGAATACTAAAACTACTATGTAAGTAATGAAAAACTCGTGGATCACTCTCCTCTAAAAACTGCCCTCTGCCAGCCACACATGCTGAAGTTTATATAGCAATTCGGTAAACCCTAGCCGGCAGACCAAATCTGGCAGATTATTTCCTTCCATATTTAGCTTGATCCTTGATTTGATTTGATAGATAATGGATCTCCAGCGGATTTGGGGTTGATTCCACATTATTCCAGATCCTTCCATTGCTAGAATTCGCCAGAATCTTCCGGGCAATCTCCTCCACACGTCTTTCCATATATAGCTCCAGTTGCTGACTGCTGTTGACGGGAATGGTCATACTAGCTTCTTTCTTCGGTTGGCCTCATACCAGGTGGTACGCTTCGAACGTTCCCGCGCCTCGAATGGTTCTAAGGGGTACTTCATCGAGCTCTCTTCCTGGTTCATATATAGCTCATCTGTGCTGACTGCGACTGCTGTTATGGCCTTACCAACTGCTTCTTTCGGTTAGCCTCACACCAGGTGGTACACTTCGGAGATTCCCGCGCCTCGAATGGTTCTGAGGGGTATTTCGCCGAGCTCTCTTCCTGATAAGTTTCACTTCTGGAAGTTTGGATAGTTTTGTTCTGGTAATGCCCATTCTGACCATATTTCGTGCATATGCCCTTTTCCGAGCTTCCTCCTCCTGAATACATGTTTTCTCCCCTAGACGACTCAAACAAACACAAAGAAGAGAAAAAACTAGGGCCAAATGGCCCAAAAGTCGAAGACGTATCAGGGAACTCGCGCCTTGTTCATACCATCACCACCGTGGAGCATATATTTTCCTGTGAGTAGTGACACACATATCATCATCCCTCCAAACTTATTTTCGAACTTATGTTCTGTAATAAGTTTGGGGGAGGGGGTGAGAGTAGATATGCGTATCACTTTTATCAGTTTGTTGGCTTTATTGTTTTATCCTGCTTGGTTGGTGGTGTGTGTTTTTTTTTTGTTTTTGAGTTGTTTATTGCTCCTTTAGATTTCTGGTGAGATGCCAATGATGATTTCTGTGAAAAAATTTGGAATTTGATTTTTCTTTGATGATTTGAGCATAATTGGAACTAATTTGCATACTTCTAGAGTGATTTTAACCTTGGCTTTTGGACGTTGAATAAACCTGTGAGATTTTTAACCATAACTGTTTATCATACACAATTTATTCTTTGTTGTGAGTTTTGTCATGCATGTGGTGATCTTCTAGAACTTGCCATGGTTTCTGTGTTGAGGTTGTTGTTGTACCCAGGATTATGAGATGATTTTAGGCCATCTTTTGTTAATCACTTTATTATCCCAAACACTGTCCTTGAAAAAAAATTATCCTTTGTTATCCACTTTGAGCCTATTTAGCTTTTATTCTTTAGCCGGATGATAGGGGGTGATGAAGTATATGGGGTTCTTTGTGTGGTGAATATTCATAGTGGGTTGTGAAAAAGAAGGAATGATTTTGTGTTACTATTTACTCTTATAAGCTCTAGAAAAGTTGTGGAAAGAAAAGAAAAAAAAGTTGTTCAAGAAAAAAAAAAGAGAAAAAAGTGTGAAGTCGAGTGTACATTGAGAAATTTGTTAGAAAATCGACTTTGTGTGTTGGAAATAAATGGAGAGCATAAAAGAGTGTTTAGTTCTGTTTTGTGATGATTAAATCTCTTGAATTATGCTGTTTATGGTGATATAGTTGGATGGAAGATGGAATTTATTCCATACTTGATTTGTGAAGCTATAAGGTTGGTGTTCTTAATCTTTTTTTTATTGAGTCACTTAGCCTATATTTTTCCTACCTTAACCAATGTCCTTACATTATAACCCAAAGAAAAAGACCTTTTTGATCTTAGTCCTGGCACACTATTAGCGATGGAGATTATAGACGATTGGCAAGCCTATGGTAAGTGATCTATATTGTATTTAATTCGATGAGAGCATACACGTCCTATATATTCCATCAAATTGAGAGTTGAGTGATACACATACCGTGTGAGATTCAATTGTTTGGAATGTCAAGGTTGATTTTGCTATAGGTTGTGTTTATTGGTGAATTTTGTGCTTAATTATTAAGGATTTGAGAATTCTATCATTCTTTATTATTCGGAGGCATCGACGAGCTAGATTTCTTATCCATTCGTGTTATCAATTGTGTTCTTCTCATTATTCGGGGACGAACAATGGCTTAAGTTTGGGGGAGTTGATAACACTCAAGTTTCCATGGTTTTTAATGTTCATATGATGATAATTTTATAGGAAATTGAGTGTTGGATGATTGTTTTGTGCTTAAATTGCTTTATCTTGTGAAACATGATTCTTTCTCGAACTTTGAAGGAAATTGCAGGATTATTGAGTTCGAATTTGGAAAAATGTTCTGAAATAGAAGTTGTAGATCATATCGATACGCATTCGTGAGCGCAAACTGATCATAAATCGGAGTTCGAACGAGAAAGTTATGGCCGAAATAAAAACATCACGCGCAGCAGTCAAAACTCGGCGGTCAACGACTTTGACCGCCGAAAATGGGCATTTTGAAGAAGAAATTCGGCGACCAAAACGGCGGGCGTCGTTCCGACCACCAAAATCTTTGTTTCAGTTTTGCACTGCGAGTTTTAAATTCGGCGGGCGCCGAATTTGGTGATTTTTCAGCACAAAAACGGCGGTCAACTCGGCGACCGCCGAATTGAGCGGTTTTGCGAGTTTTTCCGATTTTTGGAGTTCTTCTGGGTTTCAAACACTGTATTTTACTCTGACACTATAAATAGGTCTTCTTTTGACCTATTTTGGGTTCCTTTTTCAGTTCCCAACTTTACTTTTTCAGTTCCCAATTTTTATTTTTCAGTTTTCAGCTTTTATTTTTCAATTTCATAGCTTTAGTTTTTATTGCTTTCCAATTCTTAGAGCACTGGATTTTGATTTTTGCAAGAATGAAGATTCAAGCTGTTACATTCATTTACTACGGTTTTATATAATTCAGTTCTTCCAATTGCGTTCTTATTTATTATGTTCATGTTTTCTTTTACGATGTCTGACTAATTCGTTAATCTGAACCTAAGGTTTGTAAATAGCTGATTAATTATGTGTGTATGATTTATTGATATCAATTTGCCCTCCAACTTGTGATTCATGATTCCTGGTGCTTAATTTCTTGTGATTTATTTGGCCAATAATTTACATGTCTAGTTGTTCGATTTGAAGACTTGAATGCGATAATTGTTCAGCCGATTCAGGAATGCATGTTATAGTATAGTAGCCTTGACACTTGAATGGGATAGGTGAAACTATAGGGAGCTATTCTTTGTGTACGCTTGGGAGTTAATTTATTCCTTGGAGTCTTGAATGTGAAGCGGGATAAATTAATCTACTTTCATAGGTGTTCGTTAGAGAAGCTTGTGAATAGTTCTGTGATCTCTCATCAGGGTTGGATTAAATTGGTAATTGAATCAATAGATTAAATGCATGTAATTAATTAGTAAAAGTACATCCCTAGGGTCAGAGTATTTTAATATTTGATTTTTTTTATCATTGTTTTTCTGTTGTTTAGATTTTTTTATTAAGTTTAATATTTGATTCATCGTCTTATTTGCTTTGCCTGTCTACTGTGAGTGTCTGTTTAGGGAATAGCTAAAGTAATTTCAGTTTTACAGTCTCTGTGGATACGATACTCGATTGCTTATTATTTGCTACAATTGCCTGTGTTAGTTGCAGTTTTTGTTGCTAAGAAATTAGTGATCACTCTGTTTTACAAACTATAGACTGAAGCCTTAAGTGGATATCAGTTAAGCCCAGTGCTTGAATGATGTCAAAATACTGAAGTCTTCTCAGTATCAGGCTATAACATGTTTCCAACTGAAATCTGGTTAAGTTTGTTTTGTTTTGCGAAAAATAGCGTACATGTGTATTCCCCCCCCCTCCCTCATACACCTGTCCAGTCAACCCTCCGGGACCCCAACACTATGGGTCCCAGTCTGCGGACCGCCTTCCCCTGATCTGACGCGCCTCCGACAGCCTCCTCCCCTAGTTCGACGCGCCCCCGGTCTGCCTCTGGCCTCCCCGCCCTATAAATCTGCATCCACCACACTACCTCCTCCCTGTCTGCCTCGCCTAAATCCAGTCAAATCCTCCACGCTGCCTCTGACAATTCCGCCGCGCCGCCTCCCCCTGTCTACCTCGCCTCCCCAGGTTTGCCTCTGTCCGCCTACGTCAACACCTCCTCTGCGTGCCTGAATACATTAGGAATTGCTTACTGTTGAAATTGTTGAAATTGAATTGAATTTAGCTTGTTGTCGATTAATTTCATTGCTTAATATTGAAATTGAATTTAACTTGTTGATTATTGGTTGAAAAAGAATTTAGCTTGCAGTTTGGATGAATAAGAATTTATTGCTTGTTTCATTGCTTTTGAAATTAAATTTAGCTTGCAGTTCGATCGGTTCGTTTCAATCGGCCGAAAATCAAAATTTGACCGGTTCGATTTTCGCTCCAATTAAAAAATTAATATTCGATCGATCGATTAGTAAAAATTTGGGTGGTCGGTCGACCGAACCGACCGATACACATCTCTACTGATTACATAGGTTTGGATAAATCTTTTGTGATTTTAATTAATTTATATTAAAAAAATTCTTAGGAAAATGAATTATTTGATTTCGAGTAAAGTGACAAAGTGAATTGTTGCAAGAAAACAAGAATTATAATACATCATCATCAATAAAAGGCAAGTGCGAAAATTTGCCGTCATTATTCTTTATCATCCCCTAAAATAAGAAAACAAGTGGCCTTGGCTATCGCCTAAACTCCGGCCTTCGATTAATATCATTAAATAAAAGCAGGATTAGTCAGACCAAAATATTTGAGAAGTACATAAAAAATTAAACAAATAAAAAAATTTGGAGGATAATTGCTATGCTGAAATGGCAGAATCCACACCCTATATTCTTTCAACCAATACTTCCAAATTAAACCCCTAACCCCTAATTCTGCCATCCCACTTTCCAAATTCTAGAACCCTCCATCCCTCCCTTAAACCCATATTCACTCGCAACCCACACTCCAGTTATCTATTTCACCTCCCACCTAACCACGCGAAAGAGCCCCCCTTTTGCCTGTAATTCGATTCACCCACGAAGGAAACGGATTGAATTCAGACGAAAACATTAAGATTTTACCTGGGCTTTTTCTAGAAACTGAGAAGATGGCGCCTGTGTTGAGCAGAAGTCTGGCCTCCGCGGCGATGGCCGTAACCCCAAATATGACGTCCTTTTCTATCAATAGTGGTGGGAAGAGCAATAGGGCTTTGTTGAGAAGCGCTTTTCTTCCTAAGAGTGGGCTCAAGAACGCTTTTTTAAGGAGCGGATTGGAGTGGAAGGTGGAGAGGCGGCGGAGCGGAGTGGTGGTGAGATGTGACGCCTCCGCCGTGGCTGAGAAGGAGGCTCCGGAGAGCGCTGGAGAAACATATGAATATCAAGCTGAGGTGAATATCCTTTCCTTTTCATTTTTCTTTTTGCATTATTGTGTGGGAATTGAGAAGAAAATCATGTTTAGAGCGAATTGTATTGTTAAAAGCATTAATTTTGATAGTCTGTGATGGGATTGTGTTATGTCCTTTATTTATTGAGTATGGAAATTTTATGCGGTGCTGTTGGATGTTTATCTTGATTTCAGGTTAGTCGATTGATGGACTTAATAGTCCACAGCTTATACAGCCACAAGGAAGTTTTTCTTCGGGAGCTTGTAAGGTGAGGACGTGCTCCGCTCTCTAGTTTCTCGTTTTGTTATCTTGTTATTTTGTATTTCACATTGTGTTAGAGATTTTATTTTGAAGATGTGAATGTGTATGTACATGTTTAGAAGAGTTTGCTGCAATCTGAGCTGAGTTTTAACAATTTTGTTTTCTGCAGCAATGCAAGTGATGCTCTTGATAAATTAAGGTTTTTGAGTGTGACTGAGCCGGCATTACTTGGAGATTCTGGTGACCTAGAGATTCGTATCAAACCTGATCCAGACAATGGGACTATTACCATAACGTATGTATTTATTTTATATCTTTTGTAGTTATTGTAATGGTGGATTAGCTTAATATGGCTTCGTTCTTTTTCAGGGATACTGGTATTGGAATGACAAAAGAGGAGCTGATAGACTGTCTTGGAACAATTGCACAGAGCGGCACTTCTAGATTCCTAAAGGCGTTGAAGGTACTTCTTGTCATATTGTCTTTGGGCGTCCTTAAACCTTCCATGTTTGTAGACTTAACTAGCTAACCTTACATGTGAAATTCAATTTTCACTTGGTGCAGGAGAACCAGGACCTTGGGGCTGACAATAGCTTGATTGGTCAATTTGGTGTTGGGTTCTACTCTGCTTTTCTGATTGCAAATAGGGTACTCTTGGGTTCCCATATCCTCTAATACATGTTCTTGATAGTTTGTTGAATGTTTTCTGTTTCTTATGTTAATGCTGGTTTGATTAAAATTTTCACTTTCCGTTGTCATAGGTTGTTGTGTCGACAAAGAGCCCCAGGTCCGACAAGCAGTATGTTTGGGAATCTGTGGCTGATAGCAGCTCCTACTCAATTAGAGAGGAAACTGATCCCAACAAGCTCCTCAGCCGAGGCACCCAGATCACACTTTATCTGAGGGTATTTATCTTTTTATCTTGCACATTCAGATTTTTCCTTGTGTAAAATGTATAATTCTATTCTGTTTTTACTTAATTCATTTGGGCAGAAAGCTTGACCTACTCCCTGAAAGCACTGTGCAGATTCTTCAAAATGATGACTTTTCTGCTTCTATCCATACTAAGATTCTCATGCGATTTGTTCTTTTGCATTTGTTGGTAGTGGATGTTTTCAAGTAAAATCAACTAACTAATTTTTGGCTTGCAGGACGACGATAAGTATGAATACACCGAGCCTACAAAGATCCAGAGTTTGGTCAAGAATTACTCACAATTCGTATCATTTCCCATCTATACATGGCAAGAGAAGTCAAGGACCATTGAGGTTCGACTTTTATATCATGACTAGTAGGATTTAACTATGCGTTGTTGCTGATGGCACTGTCAAATGTTGTATAATTATATAGGACAAGCTGAGTCAATTGTTACATTTTTCTGTTGTAGAGTTTGTTCAGGACAAGCTTAACGCTGATGTACATTTTTTCAATATTTGGCAGGTAGAGGAAGAGGAAGAACCAAAAGAGGGAGAAGAAGTACCTGAGGTAATGGCATTTTAAATACAGTTGATTTTGCTTTTCCTCTTTTCAAGGATATGATCAACATACCAATTTAAACTTTCTGGTGCTTTTCCCAGGGAGAGAAGAAAAAGGTGAAGAAGACCAAAACTGAGAAATATTGGGACTGGGAATTGACAAATGAAACAAAACCTATATGGGTAGGTCTCAGCTGGAATCGATCTCATGTTTTTTGTTTTTTATCTCACATTTGGATCTTTATGTATGCTTTATGCCTTCCTTTTTTGTATTTAATATGCAGATGCGCAACCCGAAGGAAGTTGAAAAAGAACAATATCAAGAATTTTACAAGAAGACATTCAATGAGTTTCTGGACCCACTTACTTATACCCATTTCACCACAGAGGTATGAATGTTCATGTTGAATGAGCTGGTGAAACTTTCAGTGTCTCCGCTATAATTTTGATCAAGTACTTCTGCAGGGTGAGGTGGAGTTCAGAAGTGTGCTTTACATTCCTGGAATGGCACCTCTTAACAATGAAGAAGTTATCAATCCCAAGACAAAAAACATTCGTTTATATGTGAAACGTGTATTTATTTCAGATGATTTTGATGGTGAACTGGTGAGAACTCCTCTGTTGCCTTGAGACTTGTTAGATTTTTCTTGCTTTTTTTGTAAACCGAGCATGTCAAGTGTTTGCCCAAAAATAATTATTTAATGTCTCACAAGATATAGTTGATTGGGTTTGCCCTTATGATTGTAGCGTCCATATTTTGTTTTTGTATATGCTTGTGTTAATCTAAAATCAATCTGATGACCTGCAGTTTCCAAGATACTTGAGCTTTGTGAAGGGTGTGGTGGACTCGGATGACCTTCCCCTAAATGTTTCGAGGGAGATCCTTCAGGAGAGCCGGATTGTAAGGAAGTCCTTTCTTATCGCCAAATCCAAATCGTTATTATAAGTCGCTATGCCTTTTTAAATTAATGGATTTATTCGATTTTCTTGATCCAGGTGAGGATAATGAGGAAAAGACTGGTTAGGAAAGCATTCGACATGATTCAAGATCTTTCTGAGAGTGAGAGCAAAGAGGTTGGTTGGTTGTAAATGAATGAACAAATAATTAGACGCTTCTTTTATTGTTTTTTCATGTAACTTAAACCTATGGTGTTGATGTAATTTAGGATTACAAAAAATTCTGGGAGAATTTTGGTAAGTTTTTGAAGCTGGGTTGCATTGAGGACACTGGAAATCACAAGAGAATAACACCATTGTTGAGATTTCTGTCTTCCAAGAGTGATGAAGATCTGATAAGTTTGGATGACTATATCGAGAACATGGGTGAGAATCAGAAGGCAATCTATTACTTGGCAACAGACAGCTTAAAAAGTGCTAAATCTGCTCCTTTTGTGGAAAAATTGATACAGAAAGGCATTGAGGTATGTACACAAACTAGAATCGAGGAGTCGTACTTTCTCTTGTGACTAGTTATTGGTACGGGTTGTTGGGAGTGATGTATGAACTATGAACTAAATCCATTTGCTTGATCAGTCGAACATGCTCCAGCTTTTTTAGTCTAGGCACAGATCCATTACGAGTTCTCTGTGTAAATGATGCCTTAATCGTGAACTGGTTCGAGTTGAGTTCATGCTTTTTAGTCTGCATGTTCTGGTTTGTGTTGAGTTCATGCTTCTTTTTGTCATTTAATACGCCACACAAGCTAATCACTTAAATCTGCAGGTGCTTTATTTGATCGAGCCAATTGATGAAGTTGCAATCCAGAATTTGGAAACATACAAAGAGAAAAAATTCGTTGACATCAGCAAGGAGGATCTGGAGCTTGGTCAGTATCTCTTAATATTTATACTCTTTAAAACCGACCCCCCAGATTTAAGTCGATTTGTTAACTCACCTTGCTTCTACATAAAAATGAAATGCTTGGTTCTTGGATGAACTTGATACGACACTCTCAGCTTACATTTGCATCTGAATGATAGGTGACGAAGATGAGGTGAGTGAAAGGGAAACTAAGCAAGAGTATAATCTCCTCTGCGATTGGATAAAACAACAGCTTGGTGATAAGGTAGCTAAAGTGCAAGTATCAAAACGTTTAGCCTCGTCCCCGTGTGTGCTTGTTTCTGGCAAATTTGGATGGTCAGCCAACATGGAAAGGTGCCCTTTTTTAATCTCATTTACATATTTATTGATTTGGAAATGCTTATATAATCTTGTTTCTGATACCTACTCACCATTCTTTGATCCTCGAATAGATTGATGAGAGCACAAACTCTTGGTGACCAATCGAGCCTTGAATTCATGAGAGGTAGAAGAATACTCGAGATCAATCCAGACCATCCAGTTGTCAAGGATCTAAACGTATGATACGCATAATCCAAATTCAAAATCTAATCCGCTCTTTGTACATCTGATTTAATCGCACCATTTTCTTTTTGCAGGCTGCTTGCAAGAACGCGCCGGACAATTTAGACGCCAAGAGGGCCGTCGAGCTTCTATACGATACTGCCTTAATCTCCAGTGGCTTCACTGTAAGTATCAGAAACTTTCTAGATGAATCCTTTTTCTTTTTCTTGCCCTTGTAGCTCCAGCTCTTTTAAGGTTTATTCACACTTGCTGTTATAACAGCCTGACAGCCCGGCTGAGCTAAGCAACAAGATATACGAGATGATGGCGATGGCCCTCGGAGGAAGATGGGGAAGATCAGAGGAGGACGATGAGGGCGAAGGTGACTCGAATGCCTCCTTAGAGGCTGATGCAGGTGCGGCGGAGGCCGTTGAATCGCAAGTTGTGGAGCCTTCGGAAGTGAGGACTGAGAGTGATCCTTGGAGTGATTGATTTTTTTGCCATAATTGAAAGAAAAATGGTAGGGTTTCTGATTAGGCGAGACACAGTAGAAGCTGGCTTCAGAGGGAGGGGGAGAGGGAGATATCATGCGTGATGATGGAAAATTTTCTACGACATTCACTATCTTGCTATTCATGCTCGAGTTTTACAAGTTAATTATATATACTTTTTTTCTGTGGTTAATTATTGAAGAAAGATAACCTGTCGTGTGTGTCTGAGAGAGAGAGAGTAATAAATGGACTTATATATTGCAAGCCATCATCAATTCAATTGAAAGAACTGATACAGAAAGCGCTAAACAATAAATGTCATGTTACTATTTTGCTAATTATAAAATTAATAATAGAGTAATGACATTAATACATGTTATATTATGTATATACATTTCATCAACTATGCAAAACTCTAGTATGAAATAAATCTGAGCTATAAAGGTTAATAAAATAATAAAGTTTAAAGCTAGAGTCTAAAAAAGGGTGAAAAAAAGTTAAAAAGATGTGCCTAATGGGCTAACAGAAGGACCTATATATAGGCATATAGGAAAAATACAGTACAAAACTCAAAAATATATAAAAAAATTACTACCTTCGTCCCGCCGAGCTTGAGGCGTTTCTTTTGGGCACGAGAATTAAGAAATTGTAGATTAATATTTTAAGTGTGTTGTATAAAAGTGATAAAGTAAGTGAGAGAATGTAATAAAGTGATAAAGTAGGAGAGAGAATATAATAAGGGGTGCAATTAGTTTTGTAAATTAGTGCTTTAAATTGCCTAATTTTTGCCAAAAAAAGAAATGACTCAAGCCCGGTGGGACAGCCCAAAAAGGAATACGACTCAAGCTCGGTGGGACGGAGGGAGTAGAATTTAGGTTAAAGATGCACAAAAGCAGCGACCATGCGCATAAATCGTCGAAATTAACCTTCGGGGCTTTAGGAAATCGGCGATCGTCGTTTCGATAGCTGTTTTATGCAAACAAAAAAAATAGAGAAATCGACGACCATATCAGCGATTGGTAAAGTTGTTCTTCGGTCTTTCACAAAATCTACAATCACTAATCACTATTGCGCACAAATTTCTTGTTTCCGTCATATATTCTTTATTTGAACTTCGATTTGCAATCCGTTCACGTCCACGGACTCGTATTGAGAAGATATACAACTTTCATTTAGACCATTTTTCCTAATTTAGTCTGCATATTTTTGTAAATTTCACCAAAGTATGAACAAATATCACATTTCACAAGATAAAACAATTCAAATACAAAATAACTATCAAACACTCAACGCCCTTCAAAATTGACATTATAAGAACATTAAAAACCATGGAAAAGTGAGTATTATCAATTTACGGTCTTAATTTGCTCATTTTTTTTTGTAGTGTTAGACCGGAGGTTAAGATTATAATATTATTGAAACATGAAAATTGTAATGTATGTTTTTAAAAAATTATAAAATCAAACCGTAATTTATTTGGACAATTATCCCAATATTTCTCACACTAAGTTCTAAGAGAATGAAATTTTATAAAACAAATAATTCTTGTATATATAATATTTTAAAATACAACAAAAATTATATTATACAAAATAAGAGAGAAGACAGAGACAAATATTCTATTTTAAAACTTCTTACATGCATAACTCTTATTTTAAATACTCGATTTTTATTCATGAAAAAATTGCAACAATTTCTTTTTCGATCCGTCGACGAAAAATTTGTTACTTTCATTTATAGTAATAGGCTACACACAATTTCACTCACATTTAAAGTGAAACCCTTACTCCACTTACAATTTCACTCACATTTACTAAAAATGATCTTGTCCACAACGTGACAAATTGTTTTTGGACGGAGAAAGTATATTTTTATATATACTAGTACGCCTCCCGAGCGATGCACAACAATCACAAAATTAAATGATATTTTTAATAAATAAATGTAAATATTAAATGTTGAAATAGTTTAGTGCCCCAAATTACCAACAAAATAAAACTGTGTAACGTAAAAAGTAATGTTGGAAGGAATGTTATCAACATAATGTTAATAACATTGTAACCAACATGCAGCGGAAAAGAATAACACACAGGAATATTTTTTCACGGATTATAAATAACCCGTGAGTGCCTCAAGGCTAAATTCACTATGTTGAAACAACAATACAAAGTACAGATTTGGATCTCCTGGAGATCTATCTTTACAGATTTCCTGACTAAGATAAACCAACCTATTTACTTTCTGTACTACGATGTTGATACAACACAGAACCCAAATCAGCCGAATAACAAAAGTTAATCGAACAAAGCAAACAACCTGCTACGCTCCAATGGCCTTGCACTTCAAATCTTGCTCTCGACGTCCCGTCGATACAAAGATAGACTTTACAGATTGGCTGCCTAAGTCTACTTCGTCAAAGCAATCCTTGAAGAACCGGTGTCACGTTTGCAGCAGGAAAATGACGAGTTGGCTGTGAGTGAATGTTAAGTCGCTGATTTTGCACTTCCAAAACGTAAGGATGATTGAAGCTTCTTGCCGCATTTATAGGCCTTCATGTCGTGGTTGGTTTCATCCACTTCCCACTTCCAGAACCTTCCTATAACTGCTGCAATTCGTCTTAAAAAACTGCTAGTCGATCAGCCTTGGAATGTTGGTTACGAGATCATGGTTCCTGGAAAATAGGAACAACCTGCCCACTACTTTGAACCATACATAACCGCCTATCCACTTATTAGAAACGTGGTCAACAAGCATAAAACTGTTATTTCACAACCAAACAATAAGAAAACGTGAAAGGAAGGTAAAGATTAAATATATACAATTACCAATGGAGAGTCAAAGTATGGAATCAAAGAAGACTTCGGAATGTTGATTGAAACCCAGAAATGTTGACACCATGAATGTTATCAACATTCAACCCAACATTGAAAACACATATGTTATCAACATTGGTCCCAACATTGTCGGAGTCAACATTGACTCTAACAAATATAATTCGTATATATGTATATATATATATATATATATATATATATTGAGAAATTTAAAAAATGTAATTCATATTTCATTTGTAAATTATTTTAATCGTAAATAGATTTAAGGATGGGAAAGACAAATCTAACATCATCAACATGATGTTAGGGTAAGTCTACATAGCCTCAGTTACTCACTATAGCCCGTTATTTAATATAATAATGAAAATAATTTTAAATATATAATTTTGCCCTTATAATTCTCAACTAAAATTTAATTATTATGTTGTTCATGAGGTGAATATGTACTGGTGTATGGGGGAAGGGAAATACAACAGCTAGCAACTTTTGCTCGTTTTCTCATAGTGATTAACAATATATCAAATAATGAGTTTGTTCAAATAAGTGAATCAGTTAACAATCTTACTGACTGCTCGAAAGTTGGTCAATTAGACTCTTAGCTGTGATGTGGAAAATGGTGGTTAGAGAACTCACTAGACTGAAAATCTTAAGGTTAACTTTTCACTTAGTCAGTATTCAACAAGGATGATGTGAGAGCATGAAACATCTTGTAAGCAGAAGGATAAAAACACAATTAGTTTTTACATTGGTTCGGAGAATTCTCCTATATCCACAGTCCTGGTTCACATGACAATTCCTTCACTAAGGACTCCTTGTTTGTAGAGCTGCAAGAACAACTTGATCAGTCAAGTCACCTTAAACCGATCCCACAAATTACGCGGTCGTAACCGTTTAGCAATTTACGCGGTTGCAATACCGTTAACAACACTTACATGGTTGTAATTTCATGGACTTTCCTTTAGTTTTCAAACCTTCAACTTGAAGCTTACTAACTGACTACCTTCAAACTCTATCACTTTTGAGTGTACCGTTAACAACACTTACTATACTGTTTGCAAAACAATAAGTGTTTTCACGAGTGTGCTCGACTCTAGGCTGAGAGATAATATCAGGCCTAAAGTTTAAGGGAATGTATGCAAGCTAGATAAATGAATGTATCTTTTGGATAACAGACTCTAGCCTTTTTGAACACTGGTAATTCCCTTTATTTGAAAATGCGTCGAGCTCTTTGATGAAGATAGAATGCTTTCAAGCTCTTTTGAGATTTGAATATAACACCGTTTTCAGTATTCTTCTCATCTGAATCCTCTGGGGTATTTATAGACCATCTTTAAAATAGTTCCGTTGAAAGAGAACGTCTTCAAAAGAGTGGTAGTTGGCTTTGAAAAATAATCTCGTTGAATTCTGCGAATAGACATTTCTAGCATTCTACAGATCCATATAAGGTGATGTAGACATGTTGCACTGTTTCTTGTACCTTATTATCATTTTTGCTGAAAATGTATGATCTTCATTAAATGTCATATCTTGCTTATAATTTTGATTAGAAGGTCTCTTAACATCTTCAGTCAGCAATAATGATGGAGCAATTTCCTTGTTGTAAGACTTATGAATCAATATTCTGATAAGTTCTCCAGCACTTGTCTGTTCATATAAAAAATTGATAGATGTTAAAGATATGAACTTGAATAAAGTGTGTGGCATCAATATTGCAAAACGTCTTCTGAATTTTCCCAACATATTAGAATTATAAAAATACCCTTTTGATACATGTGAGACTTGTTTGGTACGTGGTATGGCAATATATATGATCTGTTTATCTGAGATGACTTTTACCATATATTATATTAATATCAAATTTGGTAGAATACATTAAAATGTATGTAATATATAATATGTTGTTTGATATGATGTATTAAGATTATATTTATATATAAAGTTTTAATTCCTAAAAGAGACAAATATTAAGTTAGCCGTTTTACTTAAGTAAAGGTTGATTTTAACCACAAAGTTAATAAAAATATAATAATGGTAGCCATTATTGCCTAAATGCCCTTATATATATTATCTACAAAAAAATCTAAAATTTTGATAGATTTCAAAAATCTAAAATTAACTTTTACAAAAGTTTAAAATTTATAAAAACAAACCAAAACCCTTAAAAAAGCCTCTCTTTTCTTAAACTTATGTCACCGCTACTGTTGTATTGCTTCTCCCTTTCACACCGCCACTTCTCCAAATCCCGCTTCTGTTTAGCACCATAACACCTTACTGCGACTCGCTTCCGCGTAAATCTCAACGTTTTTCGCTTGGTTAAGAAAATCCATAATAAGTTTTTGTCAAACTCCTGCAAAGACAAATTAGGGATCTTCGTTTACCTAACAAAGATCACCGATTAGAGCCAAATAATCCTTTTAGATTTTTGCGATCCATATCAAATAATTTAATTGTATTGAATTCACAACTAAACAAAGTTATTTTATAAATTCAATCAACCTTTTAGCAATCAAATTGCCAAGACTTCCAGTAATGAAAAGCTTTCCTGGATAAAGGGGAAAAAACTCTAGAATTTCCACAGCTTTTACTTGGTAGAAACAGATGGAGGAAGAAGAAGAAGAAACTGAACAAAAAGAAAGATGGCAAAAAACGAAGAGAAGCAAAAAAAAAAAAAAAAAAAAAAACAAACAAACAAACAGAAAAAAAAAATGAAAAAGGATATGGTAGTTTTTTGTTTTAATATGTTTTGTAATATTTTATATAGAATTAAAAAGTAATAAAAAAAGGTTAAAATTTTAATTGGAAAGGTAAAGTTGTCTCTTTTTTATAAAATTGACTAGCATTATTAATATACTGACTTTGCATATAACTAACACATTGAACTTTCACCAAATTCTGATTTTGCATATAAACTTTGATGAGAACAAAAATATACATCCCTGTAACACAAGAGAAGAGCATGCCAGTAGACATGAGGTCTACGGTTCGCAGAGCTGTTCTACTATCAAAACAGTCCTGCCTGGCTCGAGACATCGCTACGAAGGATAAGCAGATGCCCAATTATGGAAAGATCTTGCAGGTCCATCAATCTTTCGGAGCTGTTTGAGTTGAAGCCCACACCGTTGTAGCCTTCAAACAAGACAAGCCCAATTCCTCAAAGATAAAATCTATTTTATGAAGAGTCCCATAAAGATCGCCGATAGGTATCAAGATTGAAAGAAATCTCGAGAGGATCAAGATGGAAAGAAGAAAGATATGCATGAAGATTTATAGCCCTAGATAGAGTTTTATTCCTAATATATCTCTTTGTTGTTACTTAGGGAGATGTATTCAATTAGGATTCTACAAGATTTTTTTGAATTTTAGAAATCTAGAGGTATTCAATCCAAATTCTTAGAAATCCTTTAAAATCTTGTGGTATTCAATTAGGACTTTTAAGATTCCATCCAAATATAGTGATATTGAAAATTCCATTAACTTCTAAGGATTCTAATTATTAATAGACTTCTTAGGATTTCAAATGTCCTAGAATAAATAAAAAATCCTGCAGAAATCTCTTTTCTCCCCACAAGATTTTGACGTATTGCCTCTTTTGTTCTTCCTTATCTAGTCTGGCTTTTCTTTCTCTCTCTTGGTGCGAAATTGAAGGCGCAGAAATCTGTCACACCCCAATTCTTGAAGTAATAAATATAATCGAGGTGTGAATAATTCATAGAAATAAACAAGGGAAAAACCTTGTTAAAACCGAATAATAAAATATCAAGTCGGGCTATGCCTCTTTGGATCACAAGTTTTGTTTCATGCTTCTGACAACCGATATTAGTGAAGAGTCTAAGCTCGGTCAAGTATATCATTTGAAATTTAACATGAAGATCTTAAGTTGAGGAAACAAAAGACGGATATGAGTAATTGCTACAGCGGAAGTCTAAAATAGGAATTTAACCCTAGCCTCAGCTCCGTCCCGTCAGCACCAGCCAGTCAACCTGAAAACATTTGAAAGTATTTTTGGGCTAAGTACTAATGTACTTAGTGGGCATGCATTTTCTGAAACATTTCATATTTTCGTAAAGAGCAGTTTATCCAATCATACTTGACATAACTTAGAAGGTTTTAAATTGAAAGAAGTACTTCTAAGCATGTTAAAATAATTTCTTTCATTTGTGCGCACATGTCACGCTCCCTTTCCGTTACTCGCTGTGATCCCGGACCTTTTAGCCACCGACGGATCCATTTCTCCCATTGCATTTGCCCTGAGGACGTAACTCAGACAAGTTGAATTGACCTCGGGACGCTACCCAGACAGGCCTTACATGATACATGCTCCGGAACACATCCCGTCGAGCACCCTTATAACGCCTCTGGCCAGTGCCCGATGGAGATCAACCCACCAGGTCAGCTAGCATGTGTACACGATTCTCAGACAACATGTTAGATCGTAAGAGAACCTCAATTGATTAACTTTGCGAGCCTTAAACAGAGCAGAGTGCACATAAACATTTTATTGGATAAACAGTTTGCATTTCATTAACTAAACAGTTTGTAATTCTTTGAAACATTTAGTGCTTAATAACTCAATCATACTTTGTACATTTGGAAAGTAAGCCCACCTGGATAGGCAAAGCCTGAAGATCATAATCACATAAACTCGTCTTGGGAAAGCAGCGCTAATCCCCATGGTTCATAAAGCCTACAAGAAATCGCCCCAGCCCGACTCCAGCAGCCACGCTTCCTCGGCTGTACCCAGCACCGAGAGCAGCAGCACGTCGCACGACGCTTGACCTGGGCGCACAGCGCATGGTGCACAAGCACACACGCACGCGCAGCCCTCGTCGGCGCACACAGCAGCGGCCCCGTCTGCCCTCGGTCCGCCAGCAGCCATCCAGCCCGGGAATTTGTGCGTGCGCCGTGGCGCACGGGGCTCGCGCAGTGCGCAGCCCTTCGTGCCCTCGGCGCCCGCCGCCTCCCGGCTCTCCAACCTCCGTTCATTCGATGTTGATTCGTTGTCGTCTTCGTCTCGATTTTCAACAATTACAGATTACAACGAAAAAACAAATACAATTTGAAATCCTAATCTAACCACGGATTTTCTCGTGGTGAAAAACGATTACAACGTCAAAACGACGTATCCCACGAATCAACAGACCATGAAGAACAACAGCAGTAAAAACAACGCACATTATTAATCGTACATAAATTAATAATAGAGCCAAGAAATTAATCCTGGGCTCTGATACCAATTGAAGGAATATTAAATTAAATTAACGTTCCGTTTGCCCGATGATCGTTTCTTGGATTATTATTAATTTATCATACAACGATTAATCCTAACATGCTCCTATGAATTTAATTGCTGCACGTTGGAGTTAGAAATACCTGAAGAATTCAGAAGAATTCGTCAAATTCGCAGCTGAACATACCAGTCAGCTTCAAGCCTTTGTTTGAAGTCTCAAACGTCCTCAAAACGTATTTTGCCCAGAAATACGACTTCTTTGTCTTCGAGAGAGCTTTCCGTGGCTGCCTGTTTCGCCTGAATCGGAGTTCTGTGGAGGAAGTTATGGCCGTTCTCCCTAAATTGCCAGAACTTGATTTCCTGCGAAAATCTGACTCCAGCTCAGATCTTCTGAACTGTATCCGCTCAGCTTTCAACGTTGGATGGACAACGAGCTGTGAAAATCCCAAGAGAGAATTCTGCCTTTCACGTTTGGCGCCGCTCTGCTCTGCTCTCTCAAAACCCTAATTAATTAGTGTGTCTTTTCCTGAGAGCAGACAGCTGTATTTAAATAATTAAAATACGAAGAGGCGCCAGTTTCTTAGTAATAGGCGTGTTCTCTCTTTTCTAGGGCAAGGAGACTTTGGGCCAGTCCAGGGACCAGATACAAGGAATAAATATGGGCCTCAAATAAATTAATTATCCATGGTCAGTCCAGACTATAATTAATTTATAAATATTAGTTCATTCCACTAGAGAACCAATATTGACTTACCCCTTTTATTGCCGGTGATGAGTCAGGGCTTGTATTTAGACTTATTAAATCCCCGTATTTAAAATATCCGACATCCATTAATTAATTAGAGCTCTGACAGCTTAAATTAATTAATCTCTTTGTAATCCTTAAGCAGTACCACTCAAAACTTATTATTGCACCTGAACTTAATCAACCTCCAGGGTTTAGCGCAATAAACATTATTGAGCTCCTTAAGGGGATGTCATTATCCTATATCGGATACGGGTACTAATACAGATAATCAAATATCATATATTAACCACTATTACCCAAGATACAGAGTACTCAAGTTACTATATAACTCTCACTCATAGTAAGTCAAAGTGATATACGAATTAACATATATATATGAAATCTTATTAGTATTAAGATCTTATAAGCCACCGAGATCTTTGATTCTTCACTTAAGTCAGATAGAAGAATATATCTCACTGTGGTTCTATCAATACGTTATGACGTACCAGTATAGATAAGTAGCCAAGACAAATTACTTCCATCTATACCGCAGCCTAAACCAATAACTTGTCCTAGAGTTATTTCGGCTGTGATCATTTTATATATCTCTTAAGGTTATTCCAATTATATGGTCTTCTGTGATCTACAACACACCATATAATCTACTTATATAGAGATAAAGAACATACATATGCAATCATGAACACAATCAGATAGGAGATTAAAACAGTGAACATAGGAATCATTGTATACAAGCATAAAAGGTTCTTGCTTTCAGTATACAAATCCAACAGCCAGCCCGACTTAGAGGCACCCTTAACCAAAATCTCTATGAAACGTCAGCTGAATTAGTCCTTATGAAAACTCATCATTCTCTATTTCAGCTGCGGGTCCTCCTATTGAGCAAGCAGCGCTCATCACATTCATCACTCTCTCGAACCAAGAGCTAGATCGAGAGCTTTCTTCTTTCTTCTCCTCCAAGAGCGGTGCACCTTGCAATCCTTACACGATATCATCATTGCATTGCAGCACATCAGCCCGTTCTTCTTCAACTGCGGCCTCTTTTAAGGGAGTCGGAAGTTCATTCACCGCATTAGCTTCGAGTGGCAGCTTGTCCAAAAATTCATCTTCAATGGCCACCTCATCTAGCAAGTTGTCAAGAAACTCCTGTATTATTTCGTCCTCATCCGGGCATGTGCTCATCAGTTTTTCCTTAGCATAAGTTTGGCAAGTGCTCGTCAGAGCTGGTGGACTGGTCAGGGCTGGCAGACTAGGCAGAGTTGGGCTTGTCAGGTCTGAGCTCTGCAGGGCTGGACTAGGCAGCGCTAAGTTTGGAATGACTGGACTAAGCAGCGCTGGACTGGGTAGCGCTGAACTTGGCAAAGCTGGACTGGGCAGCGCTGCACTTGGCAGAGCTGGTGCGATGGTCAGAGCTGGAATGCTAGGCAGAGCTGGCAAAAAATTGTCAGCGCTGAAAATTTCCACTTCTTCCACATGGTCAGAAATCTCAATAAAAGAACATATATGCATTAAAGAAGTAGAAATAACAGGCTTCTTATCGAAAATAGAGAACGTTACCGATCTACCTGACCCGGCCATACTCAAAGTTCCAGAACCCACGTCAATGCGAGTCTGGGTAGTAGCCAAAAATGGCCAGCCAAGCAGCACAAGATGGCCGTTCTCTCCTGCAATGCCTTTCCCTTCATCAAGCACCACAAAATCTGCCAGTACCTTGATTCCTCTCACCGTGACTTCAATATCCTCCAAAAGTCCAAGGGGTTTGGTGATTGCACCGTCAGCTAGCTGAAGTCTCATGTTTGTACATTTAAACTCCTCCTCGTTCCTGCCCAATTTCTGAAATATAGCAAACGGCATCAAATTGACTGCCGCACCCAAGTCTAACATGCCCGTGAACTCTCCAGCTCTATCCAAACCAATACCAAGAATGTAACTGCCTGGATCTCCTTGCTTCGGTAGTGGTTTGGTTAGATCTACAATCATTGGTGGCAGAGGCGGGTTGGGACGTTGGACAACTTTCGGTGGTCTATATGGCGTAGTAGCCTTATGAAGATTCAGCTTTGGCCGCCTTATCAACTATGGCGCTCTTCTTAGCTCTGGCGCTCTTCTCAGCTCTGGCGCCCTTCTCAGCTCTAGCGCCTTACTCATCTCTGGTGCCCTTCTCATGCGTCGTTGTAGAACTGGATTTGGCATAGCTGGATTTGGCAAAGTTGGACGTTGCAGAGCTGGATTTGACATGGCTGGATTCGGCAGGGCTGGACTTGCCAAGGCTGGCATCCTCATCTGCTCTGTTACCTTCTTCTGCTCTAGTACCGTAGTCAGCTCTGGCGCTCTCATCAGCTCTGGCATCCTGGACAGCGCTGGTGGTGTTCTCAGCTCTGGCAGAGCAGTAATGGCCAGAGCCTGATGTAGCTGGTTCTGCTGCTGCTGTAGCTGGTTCAGAGCTCCCGAAAGCTGCCCCACAGTGGTCTCAAGTCGTTTGATGGTGGCTGCCTAAGACACCATATTTTGCTTGCTCATCTCCATAAACAATTGCATCGTCTCTTCTAAAGACGGTTTCTGCTTTTGAAACTGTGGAGCATTCTGAAATTGTTGAGCAGGCTGAAAATTCCCTTGCTACTGACCTCTCCATCCCCCATTGAAGTTCTACTTGCCTTGATTATAATCTATGCTCTGCGCAGGGACAGGTGCAACTTCCGTATGGCTCATCTTGAGCTGCTGTACTTCTCTCCTGATTGAAGCTAATTGTTTCTGCAGCTCGCCAGTTTATGAAACAGCGCTGACCTCGACATTCTTTCCACGCACCGACTTTTGTTGAGAGCTCTCCGCTGATGTGTTGAATATTTCCTTTAGCTCTGCTGCAGTCTTCCGAGCTATGTTCCCTCCTGCAGTGCTGTCCACCATGAATTGGGCATTTGCACTAACCCATCGTAGAAGGATTGCATCAACATCGCATTGGTAAATTGATGTTGCGGGCACTGGCGGAGGAGTTCTTGAAATCTTTCTCAAGCTTCATGTAAACGCTCGTCCGATCCTTGGGTGAATTCCATGATTTGCGTTCTGAGCTCCTGAGTTTTGTGGCTGGGATAGTACTTTAGCATGAACTTCTCACAAGCTTCTCCCCAAGTGGTGATGGAGTTGGGCGGCAGAGTTAGCATCCACGTCCTCGCCCTATCTTTAAGTGCATAAGGGAGGCACTTGAGCTTTAATTGGTCCTCAGTGAGATTCAGCAATGGGATGGTTTTCACTTGCGTGCAAAAATCGCGGACGAATTGTAGTGCGTCTTCACTCGGCATCCCGTGGAACAGAGGTAGCAGACTTGAATCATTCGGCTTCAAGTTGTAGTTTCTGACGGCGGTGGGAAGCACAATGGCCGAAGTGTTAGTGTCTCCTATGACGGTCCTGGAGAAATCTCCCATGTACTCCATGTTGTTAAGTGTCGTCTCTTCTTTGTTGTGTTAGGCTAACTTTTCTTCTTCCTTGTCATCAGCACTGGACTCGTCAGCACTGGAATCGTCAGCGCTGGACTCAGCAGCATTGAACTCGGCTTCTTCCTCCTGTAAGGACTGCTCTGTATGGTCAGAGACAGAGCTCGCTAGCAGCTCTGGAGGCTTTTCTTCTTCCGTTTCTACGGTCTGCTCTGGATTTGTTAGCGCTGGACTTTCCAGCTCTGGACTCGTCAGCGCTGAACTACGCACAACACTAGCAAACGGATTAAATGCACCGGGTGGAAAGAAAAGTAAAAACAAAACGTAAAGTAAAGAAAACAATTAAAAACTGAAAAGAAAGTGACACAACTAAAAAGCCTAAAACCTTCCCCGGCAACGGTGCCAAAAATTTGACTCAACTAGAAACACCTCTAGATTGACTTGCAATAGAACAAAGACATCCTAGCAGTGGTAAGTTAACCCAATGTCGTCTCTCAAGGAAGATCTTTAAGGGCTTTTAATTATGTCACAACGAAAGCAGTAAACTTGGATAGAAAGCGGTAAAACTAAACTAAAGCTTGTAAATTAAACTTAACTTAAAACTTAAACTTAGAATTAACTAGGCGAGAAAGAACAAAGCTAAAAACGTAACAATAAAGAAACTATAAACCTAGGCATGCTTTAAACGATTAAAGTAAAGACAACTTAAGAATTAAATGTTATTTAAACTAGCAATGTAAATACTTGTAAATTAAAAGCTTCTAATCTACTAGGCATGAAACTAAAGTGCAAAATTTAAAGGAAAGCATGAAAACGCATAATTGAAATTGCAGAATTGAAATTGCATAATTTAAAGAAACACATAAACGTAACAAAGTAAGTAAATTAAATTAAATACTGAAATACCGTAAACGTCACAAAGATGAAATTGCTGTCACTCAATCCCAATCTTCGAAACAAAACTAAAGATAACTAAACTTTGAAAATAAACTAGAACAAAAAGTAACTAAAACTTGAAGACTAAGAAAGCTTGTAAAACCTAAACTTTGGTTGCAGCGCTGGAAACTAAAGATTAGGGCAAAGATTAAATTCTAACTAAGTGCCGGAGGCAGGAGATGTTCTCTTCATTCACGTTCAAGCCCCCTTTTATAGACTTCATTCCAATCCTAATCATCATCAAACTCGCCTTGCAAAACTGGACTCTTAAGGAAATAGAATCGTGCATTCAAAGGTAAGTCCAGCTGTATCGTGCTTTGCAAGTAATCTTAGCTCTGGCGAGAATTGTAGCTCTGCTCTGGACTTAAGCGAACTCTGGTGCATCAGCTCTGGAAAGGTAGTCATAGTTGGAAGTCAGCTCTGGCAAGTTCAGCTCTGGCGGTCATGGCAGAGCTGGAAGTCAGCTCTGGCGAGAAATCGCCAGCTCTGGAAACGTGTTAACTCTGGCGGTCATGGCAGAGCTGGAAGTCAGCTCTGGAAAGATAGTTTGAGCTGGAAGTCAGCTTTGGCGAGTTCAGCTCTGGCGGTCATGGCAGAGCTGGAAGTCAGCTCTGGCGAGAAATCGCCAGCTCTGGAAACGTGTTAACTCTGGCGGTCAATGCAGAGCTGGAAGTCAGCTCTGGACTTGTCAGCTCTGGAATGTTCAGATCTGGAACTTTAGCTCTGATCTGACAAGTTTGTTCTGCTCTGGAGAATCCAGCTCTGATAGTGAAGTTCAGCTCTGGCTCTGGCATATCCGCGCAGCTCTGCGCAGGCTTTTCAGCTCTAGCGCCAGCTTTCGCCTAAGTACGCCATTCTAACCCAAAATCTCCAAAATTACACTCTTCCATCTATCAAATCTAAATCTCCTGCAAAGCATAAAACAAACCTATAAACGCACCAATTTTCAGGATATTTAGCTCAAAATAAACACATGCAAACCCCCAAAAATACGAATAATTAAGCATAAATCAATATATATATATATATATATATATTATTAATTTTTTTCACCTACTATTTAATTTATTTCAAATTAAAATTTTAAGCATTAATTGTAAACATGATAGACATGGATAAAATTACAAGTATATATGTATCTGTCTGAATTTATTAAACTCTAATGAACTGAACTTTTGTGAAATAAAACCTGTTGGGAACTTAATTGAAATATCATAATCCTTGTTTTGATGATACCAAAATCCATAGGCCTCAATTGTAATAGACTAGAACTGTTTGAACTCAAGTGTTAGAGTTCTTTTCTAGTTTAGTCTGTTGTTCTAAAGACTGGAGGACGAAGGACTGAAGACTGAAGTTGCCAACTGAAGTATCAGTTGAAGAATCAGTCCGTAACTGATTACTTAATGCGTGCCACGTGGATTCAGCGGACTGATACTAAAGTCAAGTATCAGTTAAACATTCTTCCTCGGACTGAACCTCCAACGTTCAAAGGAAGCCACGTACTCCAAAAGTACAGCCGCATTAAATGCAGAGATCTCAGGATCATCCCTCTCTGCAGAGGTCATTCCTATTTGGTGGCTACTTTATCAGAGACGTCACATCTCCTGCTCTTCAACATAGCCGTTCCCACCAAACAATGAACCTCGAAGATTGAAGCCTTAGCCCAAATTCAAAAAGCTCTCCAACGGAAGAAATCTTGAAGACGTTCTCCGCCAACGGATCTATTCAAGACCTCTCCTATAAATAGCGCTCGAGGATCACTTCAATCTTCACCGATTCAACGACATAAGCTGAAACTCTGCCAAAATTGTTTCTCAGCCAAAGCTTAACCTCCCCAAAGCTTGAATCGAAGAAGAGAATACCAAAGCCAAAAATCAGTCACTGCTGATTACATATATTCTCTTAGACCTTAGGCAAACCCTTGTTTACCCAAAGCCTAGGTCAAAACTAACTCCAAAGAACTTGTTCTTTGAAGTTTAGTTGGCAAGTTTTCAAACCTCCCTTCGAGATACAGAATCGAGTGTTTGAGTTGAAAAGGAGTTCAGGAAGGTACTCTGACTCCGTGAGATCCTAGTGCAGGTTCGTGCTAGGAGTGAGAAATCCAGCGCGAGTGAAGTGTTGGTACTGAAGATTGGATCTTCAGTTGATTCGGTTGTGTGCACCCGGCAAGCATACGGATAGGTTTGCAGTGCACCAGTTAAGCACTTGCGGAGTAAAGTTGTTGGTCTGATCAACCGACCGTGGATGTAGGAAGGGTTTTCCGAACCACGTAACAATCTCTGTGTTATTTACAGCTTTCAATTTTACATTCTTACTTGTGCTGTTTCAATTGATAAACTGAATACTGATTAAATGCAAAGAGAAACCTAAGACTAACAACGTGCTCAACCAAGGCTATTACGAAACAAAGTTATTTCCGTTGCGTATGTTATCAGTCTGACTGATCTATCCTCTGATAGTCAGGAAGACTTATAACATCTCTGTTTTAGCAAACTCGACTGAAGCCTTAACGTGCATCAGTTAAGTTCCAGTGACTTAACTAATAACTCCTTACTGAAGAGTATTTCAGTATCAGTCGTCAACCCTGTTTGGTCAAAACTCCTTTCAGTTAACAGGCGTCTAAGTTTGCATGTAAAGTTTCATTTTGATCTCTATCTTGAGATCCCTTTGATTTTGAAGAAAAATAGCCTATAAGTGTATTCCCCCCCCCCATACACCTATTCGAGACCCTCCGGACCTAACAAAACCTATTTACATGTATTCTAAAAAAAAAATCCTATTTACATGTTAACTTAGTGATCAAACTATACATAAGTTTCTACTTAATTTTGTGAATTCTAATTATTTATGTCATATCATATCTATTGAATTACTAAAAAGAGTATGAAAATAGCATAAATTATTATAATGAATTTCATATATTATACACAAAAATCTATAATATAAAGAAATACTTATACGATATATTCAATGTATTATTTTTAATACTAACTCAATTCTTAGTTAATTGTAGCCACAAATTTTTTTATTCAAAATTAAACAGCATATACAATCAACAAATTAGAATTTATTTCTAAAATATGTATGCATAAACTATTGCTTCGTTTATGCTAAATTAGATCCACGATTTACATTCACATCTGAACAAAGATAATTTTCTCTTATTATTTTATATGCCATGACAATCAATAAGTGCTAATGACAATCTATGTCCAGGACATTTCAGTTTCATTTCACGGTCAACTTTACATTTGATGCGAATGATATTATGCTCTTCTTTAATTTTTGGGTCAAGCCTAATGATTAAAAATTACGGATTAAGGCGAAGGATTAAACTTGGACGAAAGAATCAAAGAAGAAAGTCAAGGCTTACGGAATTCAATCAAGATTCAAGGACGAAAGAATAATACAAAAAAAAGAGTTTCAGTAGCGCATCAACTTTAACACTTTAGCTCTGTCAAACATCAACCTTGGCTGTCGCAGCCCGCCCTAACTAAGGATAGTTAAGCCGAGTGATCTACGACTAGGGATGGGGTTAAATAATAAGGGGGAGAAAGGGGCATCATTTGGAACCGTAAAACTTACTCAACTTAAGAAAACTCGTCATCATATCTCATTAAACAGTCTATGAAAGACAAAATAAAAACTTAATTAATATAATTAATCAAGTTGTACATCATAGGAAACCATTCTCTTAAGACTCAAAGTATGACATAACATACTATAACATCAACATCATTTTGCAGCGGAAAGTAGCTAGACATATGTATGAAGACATATTCTAGACAGGTTAACTTCATTTATTAACAACCCTGGAGACTCCGCTCATTGCAGCACCATCACCACATCGGCTCAACCTGCACATTTAGAAAACATATGCAGGACTGAGTACAAAAGCACTCAGTGAACACATGCCAAACATCTCATGCATATAAAGCTATAAATATTGTCATTGCCGTTCTCATGCAAAACATAAGGGATTTATCTAAAAAGCCTTATGTTCGATAAACTCATTTTCATTTCTCAAAGTTGTCTGCGCAGACTTTCTCATCAAGTAAGCATCATATCTGTTAACTCATGTACTGAGAGGGAGGCCTCTCTCTGCAGCACTGCAATCGGCCAACCTGAAAGCTGACTCACGATCACTGTGTACACTAATTCTACCTCGCGTAAAACCGATATCATTTCTCATACAGATAGATAACATACTAAAATCTCAAATATTTTGGCAATGCAATAACTTCAAAATAGGTTTTCAGTTCATCATACATCAATAATTAAAATGCGTAAACATCTTGATTTTAGCGTAGAAAAGCCCACGTCATTGCGTCTCTGCAAACAGGTAACGTCACTCTCTCTCTCTCAAGTCGTCACTTCCCAAACGGACCTTCATCGTTATGAAGAATCGATGAGAAGAAGGGTCATCATAACAGAAAACTCACTTACTAACTTAAACTCAAATAAGGGAATTAAAACTTAACACTTTAAATCCTAAGTCTTGCCAGCACTGACTTGGCAGCCAGAGCTGACAACTCGACATAGCTGGACATCTCATTCCAGCGTCCAGCGCTGACTACTCGACATAGCTGGACTCTCATTCCAGCGCTAACTACTCGACATAGCTAGACTCAGCAGCCAGAGCTGGCAACTCGACCGAGCTGAACTCAGCAGCCAAAGCTGACCAACCCGACAGAGCTGAACTCAACAGCCAGAGATGAACTCAACAGCTATAGCTGAACTTCAACAGCCAGAGCTGAACTCAACAGCCAACAGTCAGAGCTGAACTCAACAGCCAGAGCTGAACTTCAACAGCCAGAGCTGACAAGCTCGGCAGAGCTGAAATCCACACGTCAGAGCTTACCAACCCGACAGAGCTGAATTCCACCACCAGAGCTGACTAGCTCGGCAGAGCTGGAATCTACACGCCAGAGCTGACCAACCCGACAGAGTTGGATTTCACCGCCAGAGCTGACTAGCTCGGCAGAGCTGGAATTCACGCACCAACTCAAAAAGCTCAACACTCACTCAGCCATGCTCAACAAACAATTGGTCCTCATGCTTCACTCATCTAACATTCCTCAAAACTTCTAACTTAATCTATCATGCTCATCAACCATCCTAGAACACAAATACATACAAACATTCTTCATGCAACGCTCATAACTCACGACCAATTCAGCCATGCACTACAAATATCATACAACTTTCATGCTTGAAAAAATATGAATTTAACATTTAACAATCCTAGCATGCTCCTAAGCACAAATATCAAGTCACAACGATTAAACAAAAATCGAAAGACGAGCTATGACGACGAACATAGACGGGCTGCCCTCATGGGTTTCATAGCTAGGGTTCGAACCGTTCTTAACTCTTTCATTAAACATGCTCAACAATATGCCAAGAACAACATACTAAAAACTCACGACGATCCGACATCGTTTTAAAATAAAGTCGAGAAATTGACGTTTTTCGACGTCGACTAATCTCGAAAATCTAACCATCAAAACGTAGGTAGAGATGACTCTTACCTAGATATGTATTCGAAAAGATGATCGGGGCTCGTCTCGGCACTCAAATCAGAGCTCAGAAGCTCAAGCTCCAAGCTTTAATGGAGTTTGCGTGTGATGTGTGTGTGTTTAGTGTGTGTGCTGCGTGAGTTGTGTGTTTGTGTGGCTGAAACAGCCGCCAATTAATAGGCAAAGGGGGCTTGGGCGGTTGGGGGGTGGTCAAGGTAGGTAGGTCTAGATATTTTAGGATATTTAATCCTTTAATCGTTAAATATCTCGTCTCGTCTCGATTTAACAATTAACTACCCATACTCTTCGTTACTCGTCCTCTCAACCTCTCCTCACTTTCATTACACTCGTAATTCTATATAAATATAGAAAACTCAATCTCGTTCTCGAAATTCTAATAAACGAGCTCGGTTCATTTATCGAGAAATTCTGATTTACTATTCACTCATCGTCCAAAAATAAAAACTTTCATTATTGGACTCGTATCGAAAAACTAAGAATATTTCTCGACGACGTGCACATAAGATTTTGAAAGTCGACAAAAAGACAAAATAGCAAAAGATTACTATTCATCGTCGAAATGTTAAAATTTCAAAAACGTCTTAACGGACTCAGATCTCACTTCCGAGTTCACCGTTCTCATTCAAATAATTATCTCAAATTATTCAAATACTCAAACTCAAATACGGATATAAAATCTCACATCATCCACACATCATCTCAAGAACATCTCAACAACTGTAAAGATAACAAGAAAACTCGAAATAACTTCTCATCTCTATAAAAAGTAATCAAACAAGGGAGCTAAACCTTAATTACTCAAACTCAAGCAATTAAACAAGTCATCAAAAGCTCGGGTATTACATTGGCGGTCACCTCCGCCAACTTTAGAGCTTAGCTTCGTACAACCTTGGCGATTAGCCTTACCCCAATCTTAGCGGTCAACTCTGCACTAACCTTGGGGTTCAACTCTGCCAACCTCGATAGTCCACTCCAGGATAGAAAATGTTGTAATGAGACATGGGCTCAATTGTCTCGATTAATGGACCTTACCGCTATATTTGCTTTGTAATCTATTAATATCATTCTCATGTGTAAAATTATTAAGTCATTCTTTACGCATTCAACACATTCTTCAGATTTTACAATGTTATTTTTCCTAAATTTGCTATTGAAATTCAAACCAGACCCGACTATGTTGTTGTTTCAAGAGTAAAAAATCAAAGTTGATTAAAGATTGTAGCATGTGACAAAAATGATAATAACATATCAAGTATAATAAATGTTCTTTTAAAAAAAGTACAATAAATATTGTCTGCAAAGAAGTTCTTAAAAATATAAATTTACTAATATGTACTACCATTCTTTAGTCAATATAACAATTGTTAGTTTTTTTATTTTTTATTATTGTTTCATCATAGCCCCCATATATGTACACAATATTTTTTTAGGATCAGTTTTTTTATTCATTAAAGATTATGTATTTTTATATAATATAACACAAGATCTTTTTATATTTTAGCACAACACATGATTAACCAATATATAATTAATTCTTTATAAAAAAAAATTATATCAATTTACCTTATGCATATGCACGGGTGGAATACTAGTGTATTTTTGAATAAGAAAATCACAAGTGTTTATGAGTTATCTTCTGAAATTTCAAAATAAGATCTTCCGGAGTTAGCATACAAACATTATCTTTGTTTCTAGGCGATTCTTCTTGTAATCCTAGACCTAGATTCTAAACAGACGTTATTTTTTTCTTCATTATAACAGTGTGTTCATTAGTTAAGAACCAAACCCTTCGAACACCCACCCATTGTAAAAGATAGGTGTTAGGTGTTAGAAGAAAGTAAGCAAGTAAGCTACAAGTTAGTAGTCTGAAAACTGAAGATTGTATTCAGACTCAACCGAGGAAATTGCTTTAATGGTCATGGCCGCATAATCTGTGGATCAGTATACAGAAATTGATTGGTAAACTAACTTGCAACTCTAAAATAAGAAATCCAAAGTTAGTGGATTCTATTATAAACTAAGACCGTGGACGTAGGAGGGTTTCTCTGAACCACGTAAAACTAATTGTATACATTACATTTTGTATGTTCCATTTGGAAGTAAAGCAGTTGTTTTTCGTCATTTAAAATATCGACAATATAACTATAAAAAACATTAAATCTCGTGCATCGCACGAGCGTAACACTAGTAACAATAACAAAGAAGTTATCTAATTAATATGTATACAGATCATTCATTACATGGAACATGATCTAATGTATAATGACCCAACCTTCCGGTGCGGTACAAATTAAGCAACTTGATAGCTACTCGACTATAATTACATTCTTTTGTTTCTAAAGGAAGATGAAATACCTTCTGCAAAACCTCAAACTCTCCTTGAATTAGACGAGCTAGATCTTCCGTACAACCACCAAACGATGAAACCGAGTCAAAAAGTGTGCGTCGTACATTGTTGACAATGAAATCCTACATGCGTTCAAGATCATCACAGTCAGATCACACTGCACAAGTAAGTTGAGTCGCAACAGCTAGCTAGCATTGCTAAGTGACGGTCTGTTTTTAGTCTGAACGTTAATGTGTACCTGAGTGTGATCAATCGGATACTGCTTCTTCTGCTTTCTCCGCAGACTCAAACTACCATCACCAGTCAATGCCACTCCAGCTTCAGAGCTTGATAGCTTCGCCCATTTCTTGTACTCCTCACCTAGGTTAAGGATGTAGAGAAAATATTCTGCGAGATTTATTTCTCCAGCCACACTATCTTTGATTGCTCCTGTAGTTTAGTAGCAAAAATCAGTGAAAGTGTCCAAGGAATATTCATATGAATGTGGTTGGTTAAAACAAACATGTATATGCTGTTTATATATGTTGCAAATTCTTCTGGTCTCCACTTCTCTTTCTTATTTTTGTTCTTTTCTGTTCAAGTGCGCCGTCCTATACCTCTCTGTCTCTCTCTTGGGATGGGCAAGCAGTCGTATATCTAATCTTCTTCTCTAACTTTGAAAGAAATAGAGGAAGGAAGGGTGATCATACCTGTTACAGCAAGCTTAGAACAGACCTCATCATCAATCACGTTAGGAGGCAATACACTTGGGGTGTCGAGAACAAATATATTAGGGTGGCTAGCGATCTGCAATAGAAAGAAAATTGAATCATCAAATGTCATAAATCACATATTTGACCTACACGTGACATTGCTAGCAAAAAAAATGTGAAGAATGAAAGAAGATCATAGATTGGATTAGGTAAAAATTATACAGTAAGTTATATATCCTAAACACCAGCTTAATAATAAAGTGAAGTGAACACACCAACCTTTTTAGGCAAACATAAGAAGCTTTTTAGGCAAACATAAGAAGTAACTCATTAAAGATGACTCTTTGGAGGAAGATCCATTTAGAAACAGCATAACAATGTAACGGAATAGAAGGTTAACCTTTAAACTGCTTATACTTTTTGTCTCCCCGGGCTGTGGAGTCACTACAGAGTGTTTAAGCCTCCCTTTCTCTTCAAATCAATGAAAATCACATGTATTAGAAGATTTCTTTGATAAAATGAGTAAACAAATACAGAAAAGAACTTTGGAATTGAAAGATAACAAAGCAAAATTCAGTTTCAACTAAAAGAAATAAGCACCTGCTGCAGAAATCCTTCCGACCTGATGCAAAGAGTTGGCTAATGCAGATTTCCCCACATTGGGAATACCGACTAACATTAAAGTTATTACATGCGCACGATCATCCTTCTTTTTTAATTCTCTAACTCTTGCTTGGAGGAAGGTCAAAAACTGCAATTTGTTAAATGATATCTATGACAACCAGATCCGAGAGGTCTTGCCATTTGAACATTGAACATTAAGTTTTAATAGAAATATAGAATAGTGACAGTTCTATTCAAACTACAAACCTACTAAAACTCCCAGTAATTCGCTAGAACCTTTGCAAGTAATAAAATCTCATTGCATAAATATTGTACATTTACCTCCCTAATAGTGTCCCTGTTATGTGAATTTACTCCAAAAGCCATACATTTCTGTTTCTCAAAAAACCTCAACCATTCCTGCGAAAGAGATTCGAAAACGAAAAGAAAACAACTCAGACCAAATATTCCATTATAATTTCAAAGTTGTGTGAAGTCCATACCAAAAACATCATTTACCTATACGTAAATTTTAACTTCTTCCCCATACTAAAACAAAATATTTCCATAAACCTTAAAAAGCATGGTATTTTCGAAGAGCAAAGCCAAAAAAGGAGATAAAATAAAATACCTTTGTTTGGGAGCGATCAGCAAGGTCCGCCTTATTCAGCACAATGATCCGACAAGCGGAAGGAATCTTCCTCAATTGCAAATATTCCGATGATAATGGAATCTGAAACGAGAAACAAGTAGATATAAGAAAATATCAACTCTGTTTCATTACTCATGAAACTTGTGCTCGCAGTCATTTCATAAAAGCATCTCATTTCACAAAGATGTCTCCGGCAAAACCAGCAGTATAACAACTTTAATGAATAAGAACAAATATTGAGGCATTTCAGCAAACATGTTATAGGCATGCACAGCCAAAACGTACCCGGGCATCTCTCACTTCGAGAATAAGATCGACGAGTGGGATGCGCTCTTCTATGGCACGGGCAGCGGCCGCCATGTGAGGAGTGTACCACCACTCGGAGCCTCTGCTTTTCGCCACCGCCTTCACTGATTTTCCAATAGTTTCAAATACACGCTCTCTTGCCGCCATTGGCGTGACTGCTGTCGATCAATTATGGCGAACCCAAATTTCGGTTACCCAAAACCCAAATATGCCCAATTTCAATAACAGTTTCCAAATGGATGTCAACATTATTGTGGCTAAGTATGTTTCAAGGTAAGTACAATGTTGACACTTAAAAATTTGAACTTAACTTTATTTTGTTTGAGTCAATAGCTTTACTTATTTAATTATTTTCAACTTGTGTAGTGACAATCATACTTCAATTTATGTTTCAAATATAATTTCTTTTATCAATTTTCATAAAATGTTTTTAGAGATAAATAACTTAATTTGAGATTGAAACAAATTCTGAGTTTTATTATGTAATCCCTGAAGTCAGTTTTTTAAAGATAAATAACAATAACAATTTCACAAGTTCTATTAAGAATATAATAATATAATTTCTTTTATTAATTTTCAGAACATGTTTTTGAAGATAAATAACTATTTAATTATTTTCAACTTGTGCTATGACAATCTTACTTTTGTTTATGTTTCAAATATAGTTTCTTTTATCAATTTTCAGAACATGTTTTTAGAGATAAATAAGTAAAAACAAAGTGTGATTAAGAATATAATAATATAATTTCTTCTATTAATTTTCAGAACATGTTTTTAGAGATAAATAACAAAAATAGCTATTTAATTATTTTCAAATTGTGTAGTGACAATCGTACTTTTACTTATGTTTCGAATATAGTTTCTTTTATCAATTTTGAGAACATGTTTTTAGAGATAAATAACTATTTCACAAGTTGTATTAAGAATATAATAATATAATTTCTTTTATTAATTTTCAGAACATGTTATTAGCGATAAATAGCTATTTAATTTTCGAAACATGTTAAATTCTATTTCACATGTTCTAATAAGTAGTCTTAATCGAATTTAACTTTTTGTGCTTCTAATATCTATTAAGCTATATTGCAACTTCATTATTATTATTATTATTATTATTATTATTATTATTTAAACTCACAAGTGTTGTAAAAGTGCAAAATGGGTACCAAGTTACTAAAATTTTGTTGAACGAAGATATACGTGACATACATGAGTTCAAGGAGAGGTATGCTTCATTTAACTAATTGTTTGATGTCAAACCATTTAATGTTTGAAGACATATTCATCTTTTAATGTGTGTATATATAGGAGATGGCTAAAATAAAAACACTACTTAAAATATAAAATATAAATAATTTCAAGCTCTTAGATCATCAAGATCTACGGTTGATTTAATCAACCTTGTTGGATGAATTCGTGATCCTGGGTTCGAATCCCAAAGGTAGCAAAAATTTATTTTTCACAATTCGTAACATTGTTGGATAAAATTCGTACATTAAAAAACGTTTATATTTATATTTTAATAAGTGTTTTCACTGTAGCTATATATGTATATATATATATATATATATATATATATATATATTCTGATTGTTGACCATGTTTGATTTCAAGGCTTATTCACTCCGGCTTAAGCACTACGGTTATTTCAAGTACTTCACAAGCAATAAGTTCAACTGTTATTGATGAGAATAAAGTTGGAGTCACCGTGACAAGCATAAAAGACCTTTGTGAGAATTCAGAGGTACAATTAAAGACAAACAATATCTCTAAACTGAATATTTTATGTGTTAAATACTTTGTACGGTGGAAGTTTTAGGATATGTGGTACTGTAGTTAACATTGACGAAGAAAGGGGTTGGCTTTATATATCTTGCAAAAAGTGCTTTAGGAAACTTGAGAAATTAGAGAAGCAATTCTATTGCAAGTATTGCAGCAACTTTAGCGATGAAGTATAAGTTGATAATAAATGTTGCAGACAACTCTAGCAGTTCACCTTTTGTATTATGGGATAGGGAGAGTAAGAAAGTGATAGGAAAATCAGCCGGAGAAGTTAATGTTGAAGGAATAGAGGTACATTTTTTATTTTCTTTTTACTTCAAAAACCAATACAAGTAATATTCTACGTAAATACATGTTAAGATGTATTAATGTGTGCATTTTCTTTTTTATCTTAAAGGAGTTTGCTGTTCCAAAAGATATTCAACATGCCCTACTTCAACAAAAATTTATGTTCAAGATTAAGGTTCCTTTTGGGGAAGGTTGGGCATTTAATAAGGCATATAGTGTCTCAACTCTAGCAGCGGATCCTAAAATTATTGCTACGCACTCTACCAACTGCTCGGACAGGCAACAATCTGATTCATTTCCTATATTGAAGAGTCCGAATGAGGTTATGGATAGAGTTGGAGAAGAGACTCCTATTCCTACGCAATCAAAGCTTGAAGATGAGATTGAGTGGATTGATGATGGATCCATTAAAAGAAGTCTAATAGACCAATTTTCATGCACTAAGCCAACAAAAAAAAGCCAAAGTTTGTATCAAGCAGGAGAAGGAATAGATGTTGCAAGATTTGGTGATTTATTTTTTGTCTTGGACTATAACTTATTTGGAGATTGGGACAAATTTCGTAAGTTCTATTATGTACTCCATGAAGTCAGTTTTTTGTGTTAAATTCTAATGATTTGAGGTTTTTTCAATTATTAGCTCTTTAGATGAAAACTTAACCGTATATAATAGTATCAAAATTCAGAAATATGAGAATATATAAATACTTACACAACTTCATATTAACTAGTATACTTACTTTGTCAAACTTCTTTAAGCTCTTCACAAAATCAAGAATGTCAAGTTCCTGAAACAAGACAACATGTATTTTAGTTAAAAAGATATAAGAGTAGAAACAAACTTAAGATAATATCAACAGCTAATCATACCTATAAGTATTCTGATAACCTATTATTATATCTCAATGAAAGCTCCCATACTTCATATAAAAATTGGAATTTATGGCTACTCAGCTCCAAGTTTATCTACTTCGCCAGTTGAGTTTTCCATTCATTGATCCGCCTCTTCATCTACTGCCAAATAGAACAAACCATTAATGTCAGTCTATCTATAGAAAAACAGGAAATGTGACCAAACTCTCCAGGGCCATTCTCGGCTTGGAAATAATCATCACATTTCAGTGTCTGCACTTAGTGTCATTCAGCAATTAGTGCAATGAATTAGATATTAATTTTGAGACGATGACAAAAATAGAAAATAAAGACACATAATCATTAAATTTAGTTTGTATTAGAGACATGTAGCAAGCTTGATAGGATTTAACTAAATTAGTTTTTTAATAAGGTTATTTTCAGATAAAATTTTAAGGGAATCTTTTGTAATACAATTTAAGAATCGCCAAGAGATAAAACTATTCTCAAAAGATCCTGAAAAAGGTTGCAGTTCATCATTAAATGCAATGGTTTCTTGGGGATTTGATCAACTGAGTACTTGAAAAAAATTATATTAATCTATCTATCTATCTATCTATCTATACTAATATTAAAGCACAGATTTTTGGGGGAATGTATTTCCCGCCAGTGCACGCATCAAATTATCCAGAGGGTAATTTTGTTTGTTTTGTCTGCTGGACCTTGCTAAGATGTGCATTTTTGGCTCCAATAATAGGATCATAAATTCAAATTCATCATATCTTGGAGCCAATTTACTATCAATTTAGCCTATAAATACCAGATGATTTGGAAACTACACCACAAAGTCTGGAAAAGTTCTTCTCTATGTAAACTCCCTCTCGAGTTTACTTGTGCTGACTGGCTAGGCGGAGGCGACGACAAATGCTGAGCTTGCGCACTGAGACGGAGTGGGGCAAAGTAGTCGCAGCCTGCTGAGGAGTTTCCGAGGTGAAGCCAAATGGGCGACGGCAACAAGAAGGAGGCGGACGACGACCGGCAGAAGACAGAGAAGTTGCTGATGAGACAGAGAATGAGAGTGAAAGCATAGGAAATTCAGAGGTGAGTGCAGCGCAAATGAGAAGAACCACGAAAAAAACTGAAGAAGAATGAAAAAGATGAAGAAGCGGCGCTAAGTCTGGGAAGAAACGCAAGTTAGGGATATTAGGGTTTTATTTGTTTTTATGCCATCTCATTTCATTTCATTTTAGTTGGGCTCCCATTTTGTTTTATTTTTTTATTATGGGCCCAAAGTTATTATAATAACTATTGACTTGAACATTTTATTTATTGAACTATTATCGTTTGGGTCGTGAATTGTGCCGGAATCTTTGAATTGTGTAATCATGGAAAATTGTGAAACTAGTATTGTAATTAACGGGTGTGACATTTAAGATAATAGTTAGTCAATTTGATTGTGTAAGTCAATTTTAGACCTTATTTTTTTGTGTATTTGGCTTTGTTTGAATACAACTAAGCATACATGAATTTGTATTAAAATTAGTAAAATGTTATTGGGTTTAAGTTTGGTATAATGGTTTGAGTAGCAATTTTTTTTAAACTATGACCGATCCTATAAAAATGAATCCTTTAAGGGTTAAGGTGCAAATAGGCTCCTGAAGTGTGAGCTCTTATAGTGATTTGGTCCCCTTACTCACTGTGTGTGCAATTTACCCCCTAAACTTCAAAAAATCGCACATTTAAGCCCCTCTGACCTAACTCCGTTAGTCAACGTTAGTTAGTAATTTTTTTTATTTTTTTTAAATTCTAATTGTGGGGCCCACCTTCATTTATTCTTCTTCTTCTACCTTTACACTAATGGCTTCTCCGCCCTCTTATCCACCGCCTCCCACCCCCACTCCCCCAGGAAAACCGCTGCTGCCACCCTCGTATTCATCTCTCTCGTCATCTCCACCGCCGTCGCTCTCTCCGCCGCTGTCGCATTCTCCTTCCTCTTCTTCTCCTCGAAAGCAAGAGATTATTGTCGAAGAGGTTGGCTTCTTCATCCCTCGCTTATTCATAAGTCTCGTCGCCGATGAGGTTTCTGACGTAAACGTAGCCGAGGCCGATATTGACATCGTTTGCGACGATCTTCTTGAGCAGCCCCTTCGGCGACTTATCGGCTTTCGTGACAACGGCGAGAGTCCTCTGCCCTATTTTGTCCACTTTTTGCGACATCTGAATCGACTCACATGTCGGGAAATCGACGCCGGCAGATAGAACGTTTAAAATTATGCTCTCCTCCAGCGTAATGTACTTCATTATGTTGTTCGAGATCTGTTCGAAGATATCCTCCGGCTGGCCCTTGACTGGAACCCAAGTGATTCCGGGGAGATCGATCATGGTGAGGTCGGGAAAGTCTTTCTTCTTGACGACGAGAGTCAAGGCGGTGTTGGAGATCCTCTTCCCTTTGCCGGCGATTTCCTGAGTGGTGTACATGATCTCGTCGACGATGTTGGCTTCGTCGGTTTGAACGGTTCTGTCGTTGAATTCGAGGGAGAGCTGAGGCTCGAGGCTCGGGTGATTCTTGAGCCTCATGATGAGAGGGACTCTGGTGCAGATGTCATCGCCGCGGGGGAGGCGGATGCCAGCGAGGGATTCGAGGATGCTGGATTTGCCGGAGGACTGGTCGCCGACGACGACGATGATGGGGAGCTGGATGCCTTCCTGCATGATCTTGAGGTGGCGCAGCTTGTCTACGGTGTCCAGCAGTGGCCGGATCCGGGCGTTGTAGGGGGAAACGATGGGGGCGTCATGAGCCGTCGCCGGAGATGATTCTTGGTCCTCTTCTTCAGCTTGGTTGCGATGGTGTTTGGATATTTTGAGGAGATTGGTGTGAAGGTAGAAGAAGAAGAAGAATAAGAAGAAAGGAAGGTGGGCCCCACAATTAGAATAAAAAATAAATAAAAAATTACTAACTAACGTTGACTGACGGAGTTAGGTCAGAGGGGCTTAAATGTGCGATTTTTTGAAGTTTAGGGGGTAAGTTGCACACACAGTGAGTAAGAGGAGCAAATCGCTATAAGGGCTCACACTTCAGGGGCCTATCTGCACCTTAACCCATTCTTTAATATATTTAACTAAGGTCTCACTTAAAAAAAAAAAGAATAATGGATATCGAGATTCGAGAATAAGGGACTATAGTAACTAGTAGTGTGTAACCCGTCGAAATTCGACGAAAAACTACTTTACATTACAGTTATCATTGTACAATTTTTATAGTCATAGCATATAAAATGATATTTATATAAATACTTTTTAATTAATTTTATTTGATCAAAATTAATTAGTGGTACAGTTAAAATTATAAAAATTTCAGCAATTTTCATTAGTTATATATTAATTTTTTGTTGAGAGCTAAAATAGATTGTCTTTTATATAAATTTTAATTTGATAAATTTTCCTAAAAAGTTTATTTGAGATTGGAGATTTTAGAAAAATAAGAAGAACAAAAAATATGTAAATATATAGCATATGATGGAGGATTGATACATCGTATTTCTTATTAATCGTATATAAAAAAGAATTTACTAATTTTATAGGAGTATAATTTTTTTGTATTAATAGGTAAAATATAAGACCACATTTTATATGTGGACATCATCTTATCCGAACCTTACAAGAATTTTGAGCATCATCTTGTTTATAGCTCGAAATATCAAATTTGACTTTTGTACGTCAAACTTCTAATCATAATCTTGTTTGAAGCTTTAAATATGACATTTGACTTACGAGTATCATCATTTGGAACTTGAAAGAATATAACTAACTTTTAGGCATCATCTCATTTGCAACTTTATTGATAAGAACTGACTTGTGAGTAGCATCTCATCTGCAGACTGCAGCTCGTAAGACCATAATTGACTTGTGAACATTATCTCGTGTGAAACTTGAAGACCATAATTGACTTGTGAGCATCATCTGGCCCAGAAATTGACACATCGGAGCCGAGTTCTAAGCATCACTAGGGATGTCAATCTACCCGCGGGTAGCGGATATCCGCGAAAACTCGAACCCATTAGGGTGGGTTTGGATACCATTTGATATCCACGGATAGTTTCGTGGGTGCAATTCACTATCCATTTAGTTCGTGAGTATGGGTTTGGATACTTACTATCCATACCTGCGAAACCCGTTTACCCGCGAAAAATACCCGCCAATTACCCGTCAATTACCCGTCAAATATCCACAAAAAATTCTATAAAATGTGTACTCAAAATTGGCTACGAAATCAACTTGAAGGTATGTAAATTTATAATTATAATTAATCTTTTATTTCATATATCTAATGTAAATAATTGCTTATTTCATAGGTCAAGGAAAGAATGGAAGCTTTTGGACTTGTCTTGAAGATGAAGAAGAAGAGTTCAATGAAGAGGGTTCTATTTCTACTGTCGAGCAATTATAGACATTGTTCTTTGTTGGATTTTATATTTTAGTTGATGAATTTTAACATTGTTCTTTGTGAATTTGAATTTAAACATTGTTCTTTGTGGATTTGAACTATGCTATTTGTGTTGATTTTTTTTTATATTAAATTTGTTGTAAATTTATATTTAAATTCTATTTCGTGGGTATCCGGCGGATAGTGGGTATCCGGCGGATAGCGGGTATCCGTCGGATAGTGGGTGACAGATACCCGTCGGATAGCGGGTTTCGCGGATACCCGACGGGTAGCGGGTATCCGCGGGTAGCGGGTTTGGATACCATTTGATATCCATGGATAGGTTCGTGGGTAACAACCACTATCCATTTAGTTCGTGGGTATGGGTATGGATAGTCACTATCCGTACCCGTCGTACCCGATTGCCATCCCTAAGCATCACTTGTTTAGAGCTTGAAATACCGGAGTTGAGTGCTAAGCATTATCTCATTTGTAGTTTAAAATACTGAAATTAAGTCATGAGCATCATCTCGTTTGGAGGTTGACAAACCATTTCTAACTTGTGAACATCATATTGTTTGGAGTCAAAACTAGTTCTAAGTACATCTCATATGGAGCTTGGCAGACCACCTCTGATTTTTTAATAGGGCGAAGGTGCAGATTGGTCTCTGAACTCGACCTCCCTAGAGCGTTTACCCCCATACTCGGTCAAAGTGTGTTAATCTCCCTGAACTCCCGATAAAAAGGTGCAACTAAACCCACGAACCAAACGGCCTATAAACATCGTTTCTTCCAGTTTTACTGGCGTAACCGGAGCAGATCTGCAGCAAACGCGGTGGCGGCGCCCTGTTGAACCGCCAGCTGAACGTCTTCCACTTCGGCCCCGCCACCATCTCCGACCATTCCCTCACTTTCTTAAACGCCTCCACTCCGTCAGTCCACCAACTTCGCTCGCCGCCGCTGTCGTGGCGCTCGCTCTCTGATGTCGAAATTTGCTCCCAATTCTTCGTCTTCGGCCTTTCGTAGCAAGGAAAAGTCTATGAGCAGCAGCACCGGCGGCGGAAGAATGCGGCTTCCACGAATCGTCGGCTGAATCGTCGCCTCTCCGATTGGATTCCAGCGTCGTTGTCTGCAGTTGCGACGCCATGAGAGGCGAAGGAAGTATGAAGAGAGATGTGAGAGAAATGAGAAATCGCAGAAGGAGACGATTCTCCCTCCTGCAAACCCTAATTCTAATGCATTCTGGCTGTCCCTTTCTCTCTCACCCTCATAGATTAATTTGCGAGTTACACCGCTGCAGATCTGCTCCGGTTACGTCGCACATTTGGTTGGGGTGGGGCGCTCGTCGGAGGAGAAGTGACGCTGGCAAGATTTCCCATTTCGACAGATGAATGTCGCCGAAAAATTGAAGGAATCCAGCCGGAGAAGATGACCAGAAAATTTAAAAAAAAAATCGTTTAACGGCGTTAAACGCCATTAAATTTGTGGGTTTAGTTGCACCTTTTTCTCGGGAGTTCAGGGAGGTCAACGCGCCTTGACCGAGTATAGGGGGATAAACGCTCTAGGGGGTCGAGTTCAGGGACCAATCTGCACCTTTGCCCTTTTTAATATTATTTCATCTGGAGTTTGAAATACCAAAAGAAAATTTTGAGAATCATCCCTTTTGATCTTTTTAAATTCATACAACAAAGCATAACATAGAATTAATTAATTAATTAATTCAAACAAATTAATAGTATGCTATCAATTAATCTAATCGAATGTTATATATTGTCGTACATAATTCTTTTGATCATAAATTTAGTTTATTATTTAAAATGAAGTTATATAAAAATCGATGTGAGATTCCGATTGATGAAATCTCATAAAAAAATTACTATTTAATTTTATTTTTAAAAAATTGAAGCCAATATATTACTACGAACAAATATATGTGAATATAAAGAAGTTAATATATGAATTTAAAGAAGCTATTGAAATATCAGTCTTACACAGTTGTTAGTAATTATCAATTTTTGAAATTCATACAATAAAAATCATCTACATAAACATCATTTATTTACTGAATTGATATTTTTTTATTAATTGAGAAATGAAAATGAGCCGCAAATTAGATTAATCCCGAAAAATAAAATTTGTTAATTCATTGTTCTAACATATTGATTTCTATTATTTGACAAATTAAATTATTTTATGTTTAATTACAAAATTAGTAGAATAAAAAAATAACATAAGAAAATTAAATTTATTAATTCATTGTTCTAATAAAAGAACTTCTATTATTTGACAAACTTAGTTATTGACTGGATTATTATTAATAAAATTAAATTAAATTTTTGATGAAAAAATATAATTATTTATTTAGCCAACTAATTAATTAATTAGCCAAATAAAATAGAAGGTGCAAAACATATAAAGGATGAGATAATATATTTTGTAATCTTTTAATCAGATTTTAAATTCTACATCAAATTTTCTTAATTATTTGATGATCAATTTTATGTTCAACCATGGAGAATAATTATTGATTTAGTACATACCTTTAGAAAAAAAAAGGAAACGAAAATTACTAATAAATTAATCTTTCATTATATAAATAAGAAATAATAAACATAAATTAAGAATATGTATAATGATAACTTAAGATAAAAAAATGACTATGAGTAATGAGTATAATAACATGTAAGCCCATGAATTAAGGTGGTGTTTTGAATACATTATAAATTCAATATACCTAAAAAATTAAAATCATATAATTTAAGAATCTTTATATATATAAGGGTTAAGGTGCAGATAGGCCCCTCAAGTGGAGGCCCTTGGAGCGTTTCAGTCCCCTTACTAACTGTGTGTGCAAATTGGCCCCCGAACTAAAAAAAAACGGTGCAGATCGGCCCCTCTGACTTAACACCGTTATGGGCCGTTAGTCAAGGGGGCGATCTGCACCGTTTTTTCAGAGTATAGGGGCTAATCTGCACCTTTTAACTTTTTAATTAATTCATCTCTCTCGCTCAAAATTTGATCGTCGTTGTCGCTGATTCAAGCTCCGGCGAAGCCGGCGGAGGGTGCCGCCCCTTTCTTTCTCTCTTGGGCCCTAAACCTCGGAGCTCGCTCGACTGCACACGCTTAGCGTCAAGGACGAGCCCTAATTCTCCCATTCCGTCGGAAATCGCCGCCGCAATAACCGGTGAACCCGCCGCCTGGCTTTTCTCGATGAGGAGTCGCCTAGCTTTTCTCGATAAGGAGTCGCCTCTTTCTCTCAAATCCGGCGAAATTCGGTGATAAAGGCCGACGATGCCCGTCGCCATCTACACTATCGGCGTGCTGTTGAAGAAGGACGCCTTCAAATCAGAGACCATGGCCAACATGATCTCGATCTCGATTGGGGTCACGATCACCGCCTACGGCGAGGCGAAGTTCGATTCGTTGGGGGTGATTCTGCAATTGGGGGGCGGTGACGTTCGAGGGAGAATTCGAGTTTCCATTTCGATTATGTGATTTTCGGGAGCAATGACGCCGATTTGGAATTCCCGATTTGGGGCTTGGGAACTTGATTTCGTGATTTTCCTCATCTGACGGCGATTGACGCCGGAAAAGTTGGTCGGAGAAGATGAGATGTGAATTTTTTTTAATGAACGGTGTGCAGATTAGTCCCCGAACTCCAAAAAGGGAAAAAGGTGCAGATTAGCCCCTGAACTCCAAAAAAACGGTGCAGATCGCCCCCTCTGACTAACGGCCTATAACGGTGTTAAGTCAGAGGGGGCGATCTGCACCATTTTTTTGAGTTCGAGGGCCAATCTGCACACACAGTTAGTAAGAGGACTGAAATGCTCTAAGGGCCTTCACTTGAGGGGCCTATCTGCACCTTAACCCTATATATAAAGAGCAAAGTAAATGTAATTTCATTCAATTGCAAGGATATAATTGGAATTGGAGTGAAAAATATATTATCCACAACCAAAAAACGTGGACACCATTTGATTAACAAAAAAAACTGCTACATGAATTAATGATGCAATTAAGCTGAATATTTAATATTCTTACGGATTAATAGTAAATACAATATAGGTGGTTGGCAAATTTACTGTTCATTTACTATTGTTTTAAATAACTTAATTTTTTTGAGTTATGATATTTTGTTTGAAGCTATAAATTGTATTTCAATTTTTTTCAAATTCTAATTTTTTTAATTGATCATATTATATATTTATATTTATTTTATTATTAAAAAGTTATTTTTTTAGAGAAACTATTATTAAAAAGTTATTAATAGTACACTATATAATTATCATAAAATGTTAGCATATTATAATAATTAATTTTAAGAAACACTAATTCAATAATTTTATCTATTCAATTGAATACTTCTATAGTTTTATTATTTACGTGGACTTTCTCATACTCTCATCTAATTATTGAATATTAAATTATTCTTCAAATTGTCTATAAAAAAATTGTATACATGTACTTTCTTGGGACTATCAGCCAAGTAATTAATTATTAAATCTTAATAATACTTCATACATTTTTATTGAATTCATTAATAATTTGTTTAAATAAACTAATATTGAAATCACTATAAGTTAGTATGTTAGTAAAAATAATTACAAACATTTAACTTTTCCAAACAGGGAAGATAGTGATTAATTATCCAATAGTTAGTTTTTCAAAGAATGTTGAATGTGAGTAAAATTGAAAACGAAATATAGAAAGTTATACGTAAGCTAATTATATTACAAAAATCTAAAAACTCATTGTTGTAATTTTTTTAAATTTTAATTTTAATTTTCAAATGTAAAAAAATTCAATTCAGTATTCGCTAATAGAATTTTTGTAACTGAATGAAAAGTTATAGGAAATATGGAGAATCATACACGTTTGAATTTGTTTATTATTATTTTAAATCTATATGTTTGTATTTTGTTGTTTATTATTATTTTAAATCTTTAAATATTAAATTTAAATTTTAATATTATTATATTAAATTATTAATTATAAAGTGTTTCATATATATTGTGCGACGTACCCTGTGCGATTTTTTACAAAAATAAATGATAAATTGTAGATAAAATAAATAAATAATACTTTAATGCATACAAATGACATTTTTAGTAACAAAAACTAATACTTTTCTTAAATGCAAATGATTATATGCAAATAATATTTAGTATAAATAATAATGATACATTTGTAATGATAATTTTAATGCCTGTGAATGACACTTTAAATAACAAAAAATGATTTTTGTCCAAATGAGCGAGGCAAATAGGGCAAAAAAAAGAAGGCGAAAGGAAGGGTCAAGCCCAACGCAGTCGCAGGTTTGACACTCATGATAGAAAAGTTTGCCAAGATTAAACATAATGCTCCAAATAAGTATATATGCAATGCATTTATATTTCTAAAATTTTCACATTTCATTACTCCCTTCGCTCACGAAAAAAGTAGAAAAGATAATGAAGATATTATTTTTTAAATAAAAAGATAGATAATTATTTGTGGGCCACAATGACATTTAATGTAAATAATGAGTTGAGTGAGAGTGTTAATTATGTACAGATTTTTCATCTGAGGAAGAAAACAATGTGGTATATCAAATTGGAACGAGAGTAGTAATTATTATAAAGTATATACACAATTTACGTGAGTTTAAAATCACAATCATCGCGCATAGCGCGGGTGGTACACTAGTGTATATAATAAGAATAAATGCAAATGAAGGGAGTTGAGGAATTTTGAAATGGTGAGATATGAGAATGTCATATAGGATAAGTCATTATCCTATTACATATGTAGGATAGATAATCTTTCCTTGTGAGTCCTTTGATTCCGAGAGTTAAGAAAATACAAGCTTGGCAGAGGAAGTGAATCGCAGGTCTAACTTAGTCTTAAGACACCGACCAAGAATTCGTTGCAACCTAGTCGAACTTAGAAAAACATCAGGGATGTTGAAAGAAGTGACCAAGGCAAGCGCGTGCGGCCGGATCTCATTGCAAAGGTTTGCAACTTCTTTCCTCAATGTCGCAACATTATCCGTTGCTAAGTAGCCATATCAGATAAACACATGATCTTCACCCAACGTCACCATAACGTACATCGACCTCACGAGGCTCAATACATTCTGCATTGTTCACGAACAAATTTAGGGTCCACACAGATTTTACACAACGTGAAGTTTAATAGTCGAGTTAACTTAGACGCACCTTCAAGGACGCGTCTGTCACGCTGTTCTGAGCTTCCACAAAAGTCTGCAAGATTGCACGGTCGGTGAAGATCTTCAGCGAGCTGATTACTCTGCAGAAATAAGATACATATCATGGGTTAGAGACATAATCGAAATTTGAGATTTAATTCGTGTTTGCTAAATCGGTCAATACCGCGATAAAAACAGACTCTTTGCTTTCTCCCTGAGCTTGGTATCTAGAGACTGATTTATGGAATACATCTACATCTTCGACAGTGAATTGATCCAAACACTCCTCCAAAGACTCATTATCCCATGGAGTTAACTGTTAAATCCATCATGTGATCAAATCGATTTGATACATTATTGCATTTACTGCATATAACCTGAAGGGAAAAGTGAAAAATAAATAAATAAATAAATAAAAAAATATGAGAAGGAGGTATATAGCTAAATACATGATTGTGGTGGATATCCTTTATCTATGCAGAAGAAATGCAAATTACACAACTGAAAATAACAATTGAATTGTGCATACTACCTCAGACTGGAGGCAACCTCCAAATATATGTTGGACCAAGCTCGTCTCTTCATACCTAGGATGTGCAGTCTTTTCTCCACCAAATTCATCAATGATAAGATAGCATTTTATCAATTGCGAATCTGGCAATACAAAATCCACTTGAATTAGTAATTGCTTACCAAAGAGCTAAAATCACATTACAAATATGTCCCCAAATTTGTATAACAGGTGAAAAGAATATGTCCAATAAAAGCTAATAATATAATTAAATAAATAAATAGTTTGATAATGACCACATGAACTCATGGGATCCTCCTGCTGCCCACACTCAACATTACTATCAGTATTATTCAATCGTGAATGCTAATAGGAATGAATGCAGTATGACTCTTGCTAGCCCTTTCTACATGAGTTTGAAAATCACTCAGGAAACACCATTTATCCATCTGACCTGGCAACAGAAGGAATAGTCAATAGTACAACAATATATACTATAGTACAAACATGAGTTATTGAATTCTGTATGATGGAGACAGATTTATATGATCAAGTCAATTACATTCTATCTTGTGGCCTTTCTCCAAGATGTAGCCAGCATGTTGACAAGTGTATATAAGACACTGGGGAACCACATTAGCGAAGCAGCTGCAGAGAAGCAAGACATATCATGAGCTGACATATTTTAGATGAGCAAGAAATAAAGTGCATAATAAAAACTTCAGTTACTTATTTCCACCATTTATAAGTCCACAAGGAGGATAGCCTGGCTTCTCCCAATTGAGAAATTCCATGAATTCTTCATATGGGAACAAAATCTGAAAATCAAAGACAACCCAATGTCAAAATATAACTCATAATTTCTTAATGTTTTGATAAAAATAACACATAAGTGTGATGCGAGGATATCACCTTTCTAGTGAAAGTTATATTTGATGATAAATTTAACACAATATGTAAAGGTCATGAACAAAGTTGTTATTAAATCATGATGATTTTATAAACCAAATCTGGAAATAAACTAAAATTAACCCAACATTTATATAACATGAATTGCAGATAACTTATCACATCAGCTAGCCATCGGTACACCCTGCAATGGAAGAGAACGGTCAGCAGCTAATGGGCATTCTAGATCAGCAAGAAATTCTGGAGTACTTCCACAACTTCTGATTCGTCAAATCCGTTCTTTCATTCAGTAAAAAGGTGGGAGCTCAACTTCAGCCAGCATAGTGGATCACTTCAAAGACATGACATCTTCAAAAGATTTGCCTTTGTTCAAGAATCTTCTCAAGGAGAGAGCTTCATTGGAGAAAAACCCCACTGGATCATATTGGGTTATGAAGCCAGAATATCATGATCAATAATATCTTGTTCTTCTTGGAAATCTTGTTCTCTTTCACGATTCAATAGGACAGTGTCATAGATTAACTAAACTCCACATTTCACATATTGACACTTGAAATTCGAAGAAAAAGTAATACACAATATTACTTAGGCATTTTATCGAATAGTTGGTATGCATTGGTATATTTGAATAAAAAACTAAAACAAAGTAAAACTTCTGTCACCGAAAATCTCACGCAATAAAATACAATCAACAATTCATCAAAAAATTATCAGGTAATAAATGGAATGTGAGTATATCATAAAGAACATACCTCAAAAATTGAATATTGATAAACCCGAAGATGAAGGTGAAGGAGAATCGAATGTTGAGACAACGATGAAATCCGAAACCTCAAAGTGGGTGGTTGACGAATGTATGGCGATTGCGTCGGGCTAGTGAGAAAACAAATCTCACAACCTCAAAATCATGGATAATTGACATTCGATTGATTCGTATATGATTGAAAGAGAAATTAAACATATGTTTAGAAGAGCAATTAATGGGCGGCAATTGATGGGTGGGAAAGAGTGAAGAAAATTCTGAAATCAAGGCATATTTTGGAAGAGCAATTAACGGGGCAAATTGATTGATGGAAAAGAGAGAAGAAAATATAAGGAATTATGCGATGTTGTGGCAAGAGAGAAGATAACTGCTGAATCTAAAGGCATACAATGTAGAATTCAAAGAGAAGAAAATACAGGATTGAGAGAGCGCAGGATAGAGAATCATTGTGGGCTCTCAAATATGTATTCTATAGATAGAGTACATACAACTCATTGCATTCTAGGTAGAAACATATACAACACGACATTTTAATACTCCCTCCGTCCCAATAAAAGTGGCCATTTTTTTTTTGGCACGAAGATTAAGAAAGGGATTGTTATGTTTTAATTGAGTGTGACCCACCAAAATTAGTGAGTAATTTTTAGAAAGTGGCCTACAATTGTTGACCAAATTAGTGAGTAATTTTGGCATTTTTAGAAAGTGGCCTACAATTGTTGACCAAATTAGTGATTGTTGACTTAATTAAAGTAAACTTTTGCCATTTTTAGAAAGTAGCCACTTTTAATGGGACACCCAAAAAGGAAATGTGGCCACTTTTATTGGGACGGAGGGAGTAGATTATTAATTTATATGTATAAATATACTTCCTCCGTTCCACGAATCTCAGACATGTATTCCTTTTTGGACTGTCCCACGAATCTTGACACATTTCCAATTAAGGAAATAATTAGTCCAAAAATAAGGAGTCTTAATTACATTCTATCTCATATTTTATCACTTTATTATCTTATCTCTCCTACTTTATCACTTTTATACTTTATTACCTACACACTTAAAAGTTAAAACACTAATCTACAACTCCTTAATTTTCATGCTGAAATTAAACGTGTCAAGATTCGTGGGACGGAGGGAGTAATAGAGTATAGCTTCACATGTATTGCATCAATTGATTGTAAAATTCAATAAGTGATGCAGTTGGATGTTTCACCTTATTAGCATTTGCATCCCGTGCAATGCACGAAAAAATATTTTTAATTTTTATATTTTTATAAAATTAATACTAATTCAATTATTATTATTATAAATATAATAAAAAATTAATTTTAATTGAATATATTTGACTTGAATATTGAAAAAAGAATTCACAATTATAAAATTTGATATTATGAAAAACAAAAATAAAAAAATAAGTTAAAAAAATTAAAAACAAAATACTAATTGAAAAGAATTAAAAATATATTTATCCAAAAAAGATGAGAGATGAAAGAGAAATTTATAATTTGCGGACGTCTTTATAAATGTTGGTGAAGATCTAATACCATTTTGTCGTGAGCTTTTTAGTTGTCTGCGTCAAAGTAAAGATTTCATTTTGTTTATGGTATTTTATTAATTGGTTTTATAAATTAATCAACACTTGTACGATTATAGGAATTGAAGTGTTATTCATATGTTTTTGGATATAAGTAAATACTCTTATGACACTTACGAATAAGGATGGCAACGGGTCGGATTTGGACCGGATCTCATCAATACTAGATCCAGATCCGTTTTTATCTATCAGATCCAGATCCGTATCCAGATCCGTGGATCTGAAAAGTTTGGATCCAGATCCGCGGGTCCAGATCCATGGATCTACTGTTTTTAAATTAAATTAAAAAAAATCACAAAATCAACAATAAGTCCAAAATTCATAAAGAAGCTAACATAATCAGTCCAAAATTCATAATAAGTTTCGAATCAGAATCAGTCCAACTTATAGAAGCTAACAGAATCAGTTCGAAATTCCAAATCGAATCTAACAATTGCTGACCAAATTAAGAAATGAAGATGCAAAATTTCATTCATAAATGGCTGACCAAATCAAGAAATTAAAATCAGTCCAAAATGAAGGCGACGGCGGTGGAGCCTGGCGGCGAACGGTGGAAATGGCAGGCGGTGACCGGAGATGGAGATGGGCAGCACGCGGAGTCGTGCGAGGCTGTAAAAGAGCGAGAGGGGCGGGCGAAGTGGAGAGGAGGATGGGCGTGTGCTGTACTATTGTTCCCGCCTTCGCTTGCGAACTGGATCGAGAGGGAGATGAGCAGGGTTCAGGCGGCCAACTGGAGGGAATGAGATGGGCTGAGGGCGGCGGGCTGGCGAACTGGAGAACTGGAGAGGCGAACTGGAGAACTGGAGATGAGCAGGGTTCAAGCTATATTGTTGTCTCCGCCTTCTCCGACGAACTGGAGACGCGATGGCAGGCGAACTGGAGAGGAGGATGGGCTGAGGGCGGCGGGCGAGGAGGCTGGAGAGGGAGTGAGAGAATGAAAAGGGAAGTCAGATGTTGGAGAAAGAATTTAGAAACTAGGGTTTGTAAATTTATTTTAATTCGTGTAATATTTTTAATTTTTAATATATTAAATACTATTAATAAAATAAATATAAAAAATAAATAATATATATTAAATAAAACGAATCCACGGGCCGGATATGGGTCGGATCCGGATCTCAAATTTCAAGATCCAGATCCAGATCCGTTTTCAAAATTGAGATTCAGATCCAGATCCAGATTCAGATCCGCGGATCCAAAAAAATGAGATCCAAATCCGTAAAAACGGATCTGGATCCACGGATCTGGACCGGGTCCAGGATCCATTGCCATCCACTTACGAATCTAACTGGAACTTGTATTATAGTACAAATAAATATAATTTCTTTTTCTATAGTTACTATGAATTATCATTATATCTAAATTGGATAATTACACACACACACACACACACACACATATATATATATAGGGGGCCGCTCCAATGAGACCCCCTAATTTTAGTGAGATCTAGGACACGATCCGGTGCATTTATTTTATCAATCCTATAACTGATATTGTATCTATAGGGTGATTTTTTTCGCAGGGTTCGAATCCTGGAGGGAGCAGAATATTTTAAATTTTGTTATTCATCAATATATACTGCGTTGTTCACCAGTATATATGGCCATGTTCATCAGTATATATGTCTTATTCATTACGAAATTTTTAAATTTTATTTTTCATCAGTGTATACATCTTGTTCATTAGATATACGTTTTGTTCATTAGTATTATATGTCTTATTCATTGTACTCATGTTACACGAAAAATAGGGGGTCTCACTGGAGCGTGCCCCTATATATATATATATAGGAATTGGTTCAATTGAGATTTATATATATTTTGAGATTTTGAGATAAATGAACATATAAGTACATTTTGATGAACTTGTCAATTAATTTTTATGAACGCGCGTTGGTCTGGGGTTCAATCCCTACAAGTGGCATGTTTTTTAAATAAATTAAATAGATTCATATGTTCATCAGTTATATTGGTTATGTTCAAAGAATTTATTGATATGTTCATTTATCTCAAAATCTCAAAATATTTAAAATCTCAATATAAGCTAACCCTATATATATATATATATATATATATATATATATATATATATATAGTGCAAAATTGCAAATCATTAAAACTGAATGGGTAATTCGACTTTATAGAAAATAATAACAATAATGGTTAAAACATAATGAAATTTAATTATAATATTTTATTATTATATCTATATAGAGAAAGGGAAGATAGATAGCGATGAGAGTTATTTGATATATCTATACTATATTAAAAAAAGAGTTTCCAATTTGAAATCAATTTCAAATTAATTTCAAAATTGAGTGATAATTTTGTAGTTATAATAAAATTGAAGGTTTATTTTTAAACTATATATTTTTCTTTTTATTTTCATTTTCTGTAACTTCTTATTTGTTGTTACATTTCTTTCCAAAATTATGAAATTCGATTAATTATAAAATATTTAATATGCATATCAAATTAAAGATCATGATAAGAACTTTAATATCATATATTTTATGAAAATATTTGATTTAAAATGTAAAATTAAAATTGTTTAAATATTAAGGTTTTATAAATTTCTCTCTCCTCTCTCATCTTTTTGAATAAATATATTTTTAATTCTTTTTAATTAGTATTTTATTTTTAATTTTTTTAACTTATTTTTTTGTTTTTATTTTTCATAATATCAAATTTTATAATTGTGAATTCTTTTTTATTTTCTCAATATTCAATTCAAATATATTCAATTAAAATTATTTTTTTATTATATTTATAAGTATAATAATTGAATTAGTATTAATTTGATATAAATATAAAAAATAAAAATATTTTTCCGTGCATTGCACAGGATGCAAATGCTAGTATATATTTTAAAGAAGAGTATATACATTAATTACATGCATCGCAAAATTATTGGAAGTGGTTGGTGGAGGATTTAAATTAAAATTTGAGAAAAAAAGCAACTTTATTGCGTTCAACAACAACAACAACAACAACAACAACAACAACAACAACAACAACAATAATAATAATAATAATAATAATAATAATAATAATAATAATAATAATAATAATAATAATAATAATAATAACACAACTGTATATCCATATTAGCCCAGCCCACATCTGTTTTTTTTGTTTTTTAAATATAGCAACCCATATCATTGGTTTTTTTTTTTTTTAATTATAGCAACCCATATATGTTTTTGTGTTTATAGCAGCCCATATCCTCTCTTTGTTATCGAAAAAAAGTAGTAAGAACACAAATGTCCACTCCAAAAAAGCGGTGAGAATAATAGGGTTTTGATTCTTTTGTGGTCATCGGCATCCCGCCGCTAGAAAACCGTAAATCTCCACTTAAATCACCAATCCCTCATCGTTTAGTTCCCTCATCGTTCCCTTTCCGTTCGGTCAACAAACAATAACATTCTTTACGTTTTCCCGATAGTCTAATCCGAATCTCTAAAATGTATGATTGGGTTTTTTCGGAAAGCAGGTCATTTCTCTAAGCTAATGCAGATCTATGGTAAGAATCTCCAATTTATTCGATTTTTCTTATTATATAAAACCTAAAGTAAGAAATTGATCATCGACATTTATGAAGTAAAAGGTATTATCTATGTTTTAAGGGTAAAGCCTAATGCAGAAGCAAATATTATAAAGTTAATAACTATGGATATTTTTGTGATCTATATGCAGTAAAGAATAGCTATGAATCTAAGATCTAGAAACACACATTTTTATTATTTTAAGTTTTTAGTATGCAAATTTTGAGAAGTTTCTAAAAAGTTCTATGAACTTACCCTCACTTGATTGAAACTTTCTGCACTGCTTCCCAAGAGTAGACTTGGTTATCTTCCTCATCTTGATTGTGTTTGCAATAGTTTCTACAGAATCCTCATCTTGTTGGTGTTTGCAATAGTTTCTACAGAATGATGTGAGTGGGGCTGATGTTCTTTGTTGCTTTGGAGATGTTGCAGCTGTGATTTGCTGGAATGGTGAGAACTTTGCCAGCTTTTACTTGTTTAAGTAATAATAACAGTTGTTCTTTGTGTCTGTTCAAATGCCTATGAAAACTCAAGCTTTAAAACTTCTAGAACCATTTAGGAGGCAGAATAAATTTATTTTACTTCTTTCTAGTGTTATACCCGTGCTTTTACTAGTGTTATACTCGTGTTTCGCACGGTCTGATTATTCATATGTATTTGTCATGTATAGTAGAGTACTATAGAGTTGTAAAAATGTATTTAAGTGATACAAAACAAAATACAAAGTAATTAAATGAAATTGAAAATTTATATTACATAATACAAAAAATAGGAATTAAAAAAAAACAAAGAGTTTCATATCATACAATACAATTTATATTATAAGACAATACAACACAAATATAATAACATACATAGAATATTAAATTAGTGATTGTGAAAATTTTCACATTATTATTGAAGTAATAGAGAGATTCTATACGTAAGTATTGTATTAAATATATATTTAGATTTAAAATTTGTTAATAAAATCACTAAATAAAATGATATACGTAAGCACTTTTACTATATATCTTATATATGTAACTTATAACTTATGCAACGTATCTTTTCTCTATAAATATATATTAATTAGGTTGACATATGTAGAGGCTAAAATCTACAATTGAAGTTGACGTCTGCACGTCCGGATAGATTGGGCACTAGCAACCTGTCAACACAAGATCACGTGAGAGCCCTAAGTTGAACACCGGGAGGGGGTGTCGACCGTAGAGCCTCCGACGGTCAAGTTAGTAACGGAATAGCAAAGCGGAATGACAAATGAAATGAAATAAGAGAGAAAGGCAGGTTGAAATGTGTGGTTATTCCAAGCTGTCGGCGGCGTCGAAGGGTGGAAACGGTGACAGCAAGTGGTGATAATGGAATGTAGGAGGCGGAGATTGGCCAAGTTTGCTACTTTCGGCTTGGATGAGCAATTAGCGTGGAGGCGGAGTAGAGATAATTCAAGGAGTAGAGAGCAAGTAGGATTTCGTGTGTCTTCTTTAAGACCTAGTCAGGATGTTTATATAGAGGACATCTAGCCGCTAGGGTTTCTACAATCCGACTTCGTCTAAACCACTCTCTCCCAGGTTGTTGTGATTTTCACGGGATCATCAAGATTTACCCTCTTGACTACGTCAGCTTGGTGGGCGACGTCTTCTAGGGTTTGACGGCTGGGAGACATCTTTAGGGTTTGACGGTTGGGTTGATGGCACCCTTTGGGCCGGATGTGAGACATCCGACTAGGTGTCGATTCCAAGTTGATGTATACTTTTTTGGGCTAGATGGGTTGATCTGTTTGACTAATTGGGCTTTTTAAGATCGCGCCAGGTTGGCGAACTATCGTGATGAGCTTAGACGGAGTGAGAATTATTTAGCTTAGCTGTTTAGACAAGTTGGACCTTGAAGTGGGATAGTCAACCTGGGTCGGCCCGAGTAGGTCATGCGATATAATTTTGACTTATCAGGCCATGTGGAAAAGTTTTTCTTAAGTAATTGGACCAGCTTGGTTATCGATCCAAATTGGTTCGAAGTTTGTCGGTCTGGACCGACTGGGTTGTTTGGCTCATTGGTCCAGCTGACATGTCAATTAAGCTTGAGCCAAGTTGACGGATTTTGCCCACTACAACATATATATTTATTCTTCATATGGGCCACAACAAAATAACACGTCCAAGGAGAAGAAAAAGAAATGGGCTCAACTAATTTCTTTTACAAGGCTTTTAACTAAATATTAACTTCAAAGTTTTTAAGAAACTAAAAAATTCTTTAATTAGCTTCATCAATAAAAAAATTAACTTAAGTTTTAATAATACCAAGTTTTTAATTGTCATTAAAATTTAAATATGATATCGTTTTATGAACTCAACGCATTAAATAGTAAAATAACTAACTTATGTATTACAAATATTATAAAAATATATAAATTATGTTGACATATATATTAATTTTACATACGGACCAAAACCAAAATATTTATATCCAAAAATGGGCCACAACAAAATAAGAAGCCCAAAGAGAAAAAAAAAATTGGGCTCAACCCATTTGCTTTATTGGGCTTTTGAGAAAATAACTAACTTCAAAGTTTTCAAGTAACAAAAAATTCTTTAATTAGCCTCATCACTTAAAATTAATTTAAGTTTTAATATTCCCAAGTTATTTACTCTAAAACATAAAATTTAAAATATATATGATATCGATTTATTAATTCAAAGCATTAAATAACAAAATAACTAACTTATACCTTTTACTAATATTATAAATATATATTAATTAGGTTGACATATATATTAACTTATATTGATACCTGAGAAAAGGGTTGGACACTTTTGACAATATCCACCGTTCCTCGGGAGCAAAAATGAGATTTTTTTCTCCCACCGAAAGCGGAACTTTTGACCCACCGAAAGGCACGCTTCGTTGAAACCGAAAGCTTCAAAGTTCACGCCGGGCCGCTGCTGCTGTTCGCCGGGCCCCTGCTTCGCTGCTGGTTCGCTGCTGCTGTTCGTTGCTGCTGTTCCGGTGAGCCCGCTGAGCGTGCGTGCGTGACTTTTGCTGCTGTTGCTGCTGTTGTTCTCAGATCCCGTTCGCTGCTGTTCGCTGTTGTTCGCTGCTGCACTCCCGCTGACACTCCGTTCGCTGCTGCTGTTTCAGACCGTCAGCCAGCCATCGCCGCGCTCGGAGCAACCTAGCCGGCCCGCTTCTGCTGCTGCTCTCCTCACGCGACTCCGGCAGCAATCGGCTAAGGAGGGGCCGCCGCGTCACTTGCCTCAAGCCCGGCATTGGTCTCCGGACGTCCCGTTCGCTGCTGCTGTGCTTATTGGTCGCCTGCTCCAGAACCTGCATCGCCGCCTGCATCTGCACCGCGCCGCCCCACCCTTCCGGCGGATGGCCACCAGTTCGCCGATCATCGGTCGAGACAAGGGGGGTCTTAACCTTCCCCCGGTTTCTTCCAACTTTGATGTTCGAACTAAACCTGATCTCTCCCATGGTATGCGTCTGCCTCCCAGGGGGTCGGGTACTGATTCCGACGCGGTTGCCGTCGGAATGCGATCTACTGGTAATTCATCAAATCTGACAGATAACCAACCCACCCAGATTCTCACTTATTCCGACATCGTTAGCATCTCCCCTAAGAATGACGATAGAGTTTCTTATGCCGAGGCTACTGGCAAGAAGCCGGTGAAAATACAGGATTTGGCTGCTCACATTTTTCATGATCTGCGGCCTACTAAGGAGGGCGATCAGTTCTCCCTCAAAATACCGAAGGATCTATATCTTAAGGAGATTAAGGCCTTTGAATTTGCTTTGACAGGACGTTTGTTTCTTCAGAAAGGAGACAAACCGAGATCAACTTTGGAACTAAAGTGGGAACTTCAGAGATTATGGAGTTTAGCCTCTGATTGGCAACTAATTCCTTTGGGAAAAGGTTTTTTCACTCTCCGATTTACTACGTCTGAAGATAAGGCTACAGCAAAGGGAAAGGCAGTTTGGGAGCTCTCAAAAGGGCTCCTCCGACTCCGTGAATGGACTCGAAATTTTGATCCTTTCAAAGAGAATTCCCCTTTGGCGGACGTTTGGGTTCGCATACACTATCTGCCGATAGAATACTGGAACCCACAGGTTATTTCTGGAATTGGCAGATATTTGGGTCACCCCTTAAAGATCGATGGAGCGTCGGCACGACGTGACTTCGGACAATTCGCTAGAATCCTTGTGGAAATCGATATGTCGCAAAATCTACCTTCTACTCTTTTAATTGATGGTGAGGATACATCATTCCATGTTGAATTTGTCTTTGAAAATTTGCCTCTTTACTGTCGTCGTTGCAAAATAACTGGGCATTCTCAAGAAACATGTCGAAAAAAGCGACGTGTGGAGCCGGTAGCTATTCAGGAAAATCTGACGGCTGCTCCTAACAATCAGTCTGGTGTGGTGACTCATAAACAATGGCACATTGTGGAGCAGGGCAAGAAGGTTGTTGTCCCAATCGTGCAAACAACGGGGGAACAACAGAACACTTCTGGTTTTGGCCATTTGGCGACGGGGGTGCAGCAGCATGATTTCCATAATGAAGGCCATGAGATGGCTGGCAGTAACCCAGTTCTGGATTCCAAGAGGGTTGACGATCATGGCTCTGAGGAGATAGCGTTATACGAGCCGGAGGCAGCGGTGTTGGTTTCGGTTGATCAGGAGCTTCATAAGACGACTGGTAGTGAGGACGAGGTGGACGAGGAAATTGAGATGGAGACGCCGGCTGGGGATCCGACTGAGATTGTTACGGTTTCTGCTGATTTGGATGAAGCTCGCCATTCTAAGCAAGCTGGAGAGTTGGTTAGTCAGCAGGCTAAAAAACTGGATGGTGATTTGGGTGGGCAAAGCAAAGACTCGCACACTACTGCTCCAGAAGATATTGATAGTCGTATCAGTCGATTAGAGGCGCAGGTTAGCCAAGGAATGCAAATGCTTGTTGAGCAAGCACCGCCTAAGCGACGGGGACGTCCTCCAAAAGGTATGGAACGTCCGCGCGTTCCACAGAATCAGGAAGATAGCATAAAAAGCCGCCTCAGAAATGCGGAGGAAATGGGTCAGAAGCCGAGGGACTTCGTCATTGATCATAGCGGAAGTGCTAGTTTGCATGTTATGAATAATATCGCCACAGGCCGTTGGTCGGACGAAATGGAGGTGGACGATTTTTTGAATGGTTTTTAAATCGCTTTTTGCTTTGTTTCCTGTTTGACGAGCTCCTTTCCGAGTCTCGTGCCTCTAGTCTGCATTACTGTGCTTTCAAAGGCTTTTTTCTTTTTCTTTTTATAAAAAACCTCAATTTAATAATAACTTATATTGATACCCGAAATTTTTTGGAGTTACATACCCGCACCCGGCCCTCTTTATGATTATACGTTTTCCTAATGATTCTCCTTACTAAAAACATTTTACGGTTGTTCAACTCCAAAAGATTCGTGCTCCACTGATAGAGTTCAAGTTGAGATGTAGGGACTTTTGAAATTTAGAAATAAAGTAGAAATAAGGTTCGAGCCATTTGCAGAGAAAGTTTAGAAATAAAGTTAAAGTCATGCTCCATTGTAATAATTGGTTAGCAGGTTAGCATATTATTTGTAATTGAGACTAATGGTAAATAATAAAAAACTAAACAAAATAAAAACAAAAGTACCACATAAAAAAAGGTAAAAACTATAAATACAGAAAATAAATTAAAGAATTGGAATAACAATATTTATAAATGACACATCTCGTTAAAAATCAAAAAAACCAAGAATAGAGAGTTTAGCGAAATAATTATCTGGAATGATCTGATATTGTATAAGGAATGTCATGGAATGAATTTGGATATCGAATGTCATGATATTAATAAAGAAATAAAAATATTTATAAAAATCACTATATACTCCAAAAAAGAAATGCTTGAATCAAATAGACTATCTTATGTGCGCAGAAATCAAAAGAAACTACGCGTTGACATGTATAAAGGCCTAAGTGATGCATTGATAAGAGGAGAGTCTGATCCAACTAAGCATGGAAAACGTGTTATTTTACCACCGTCATTTACCGGAGGAGCTCGATATATGATTCAAAATTATCAAGATGCAATGGCCATTTGTCGATGGGCTGGATATCCTGATTTGTTCATCACGTTCACTTGCAATCCAAAGTGGCCAGAGATTATTAGATACGTGGAAAAAAGAGGTTTGAAACCTGAAGATTGTCCAGACATCATTGCTTGAGTGTTCAAGATTAAGTTAGACCATATGATAAAGGACTTTCGAAAGAATAAAATATTTGGCACTGTTAGAGCAGGTAAAATGCAATATTATGTATTTTGAATTAATATCCTCTAAATAATATTTTATGTATATCATTTACTAATTTTAATCATATTATGTAGTTGTATACACAGTTGAATTTCAGAAGCGCGGACTACCTCATACTCACATCTTATTATTTTTTATCAAAGAAGATAAGCATCCAACACCCGAGCACATTGGTAGTATTATCTCAGCAGAAATTCCAGATGCAAAAATTGATGGGCATTATTACAAATTAGTGCAAGATTTTATGATGCATGGTCCTTGTGGAGCAGCCGTTGCATGTCTAATGGTCGTTGCACCAAATAAGTTTATTGAGATAACTTCTGTTGATGAAGAAGGATATCCCGTATATAAACGTCGAGACAATGGCAAGTTTGTGGAAAAAAGTGGAGTTGTATTGGATAACAGATATGTGGTACCTCATAATAAATATCTTCTTATGAAGTATGGTGCACATATAAATATTGAATGGTGCAATCAATCAAGATCAATCAAGTATTTGTTCAAGTATATAAATAAAGGCCATGACCGAGTGACAACAGCTTTCTATGAAAGTACTAAAGAGGATGAAGTTCAAAAAAATTGTGATGAATCATAGATACATCTTACCTTGTGAAGCAACATGGAGAATATTTAAGTTTGATATTCAATATAGAGATCATGAAGTTGAGCGTTTGGGCTTTCAGCTTCCAGGTGAACAAAGCGTGATATTTACAGGCTCTGATCCATCAGAAATTGTACTTGATCGTTCCATTGTTAATCAGAGTATGTTTTTGGCTTGGTTTGAAGCAAATAAGAAATATTCAGAAGCAAGACAGCTAACTTACGCCGAGTTTCCAACCAAATTTGTTTGAAAAAAAAAAAAAAACAGAATGGCAGCCAAGAAAAATGAGATATGCAATTGGAAGATTAAGCTACATTCCTCTTGGTTCTGGAGAGTTATACTATGAAAGATGCCTACTTAATGTTGCTCGTGGACCAAGATGTTATGAAGACATAAGATCTATAAATGGAGTTCAATATGCTACATTTTGAGATGCTTGCTATGCTTTGGGACTTTTAGACGACGACAATGAGTACATTGATGGAATAAATGAAGCAAGTTAATGGGCATCAGCAAGTTCTTTGAGAAATCTTTTTGCAACTTTATTAGCCTCAGATTCTCTTGCTAGACCAGAAAATGTTTGGGATAATTGTTGGAGTTGTCTTTCAGATGACATTTTGTACAATCGAAGAATTCTGTTGCAACATCCAGGTATGTTTTAATATATATATATATATATATATATATATATATATATATATATATATATATGGTGTAGTTCTAGAGAGAACTACATTATTTGTGATAACGTGAGAACCATCAAATCTAATGCATCCACTGTAAAAATTAATGCATTCGCTATTAAAATTATTGCACTAAAAAAATAAAAAAAATTGTTTTCTTCAGGATTCGAACCCAGGATCTGCATTCATCCAACAAGATGATGCATCCACCGTAGATCTTGATGATTGAATGGCTGAAAATGGTTCTTCGTTCTTCTTTTATTTAATGGTTCTTACTTACACTTTTTACACGATTTTATCCTGCATCATATATTCTTTAGATTTTAATTTTCTTAAAAATAATATCTCAGATTTACTACTTACTGAGGATGAGATAAAAAATTGTGCTTTGACCGAGATTGAGAAGTTGTTGCGTAGTTTGGGTAAGAGTTTGCATGATTTTCCAAGCATGCCAATTCCAAATGAGGACATATTTCAAATGAATCAAAATAGATTGATTATTGATGAGCTACAGTATGATCGCGTTTCCCTTGAAGAGGAGTATCGAGAGTTCTCGCAGAAGTGTACAGATGAGCAACGTCATGTCCATGATAAAGTATTAAGTGCAGTGAACTCGAATTCTGGCGGAATGTTCTTTCTATATGGTTATGGAGAAGGTACTGGTAAAACTTTTGTTTGGAATGGATTATCTGCTGCACTACGTTCAAAAAGTGATATTGTTATAAATGTTGCTTCAAGTGGAATAGCTTCTCTTTTGTTGCCTGGCAGAAGAACATCACATTCACGCTTCAAAACTCCAATCAATGCAAATGAAGACTCAGCGTGCGATATAAAACAAGGCAGTGATCTTGCTGATCTCATAAAAAGAGCAAAACTTATCATTTGGGATGAGGCACCTATGATGCATAAATTTTGTTTTGAAGCATTGGATAAAACTCTGCGTGATATAATACGTTTTTCCTGCCCTCATAGCTATGATGTTCCATTTGGAAGTAAAGCAGTTGTTTTTCATCATTTAAAATATTGACAATATAACTATAAAAAAAATTAAATCTCGTGCATCGCACGAGCGTAACACTAGTAACAATAACAAAGAAGTTATCTAATTAATATGTATACAAATCATTAATTACATGGAACATGATCTAATGACCCAACCTTCCGATGCGGTACAGAGTAAGCAACTTGATAGCTACTCGACTATAATTACATTCTTTTATTTCTAAAGGAAGATGAAATACCTTCTGCAAAACCTCAAACTCTCCTTGAATTAGACGAGCTAGATCTTCTCCATCTTCCGTACAACCACCAAACGATGAAACCGAGTCAAAAAGTGTGCGTCGTACATTGTTGACAATGAAATCCTGCATGCGTTCAAGATCATCACAGTCAGATCACACTGCACAAGTAAGTTGAGTGGCACCAGCGTTGCTAAGTGACGGTCTGTTTTTAGTCTGAACGTTAATGTGTACCTGAGTGTGATCAGTCGGATACAGCTTCTTCTGCTTTTTCCCCAGACTCAAACTACCATCACCAGTCAATGCCACTCCAGCTTCAGAGCTTGATAGCTTCGCCCATTTCTTGTACTCCTCACCAAGGTTAAGGATGGAGAGAAAATATTCTGCGAGATTTATTTCACCAGCCACACTATCTTTGATTGCTCCTATAGTTTAGTAGCAAAAATCAGTGAAAGTATCCAAGGAATATTCATATGAATGAGGTTGGTTAAAACAAACATGTATATGCTATTTATATATGTTGCATATTCTTCTGGTCTCCACTTCTCTTTCTTATTTTTGTTCTTTTATGTTCAAGTGCGCTGTCCTATACCTCTCTGTCTCTCTCTTGGGATGGGCAAGCAGTCGCATATCTAATCTTCTTCTCTAACTTTGAAAGAAATAGAGGAAGTGTGATCATACCTGTTACAACAAGTTTAGAACAGACCTCATCATCAATCACGTCAGGAGGCAATACACTTGGGGTGTCGAGAACAAATATATTAGGGTGGCTAGCAATCTGCAATAGAAAGAAAGTTGAATCATCACATGTCAGAAATCACATATTTGACCTACACGTGACATTGCTAGCAAAAAAAAAATGTGAAGAATGAAAGAAAAATTACCATATATCTGAATTTATGATTCCTATCATAGGTAGGATTAGGTAAAAATTATACAGTAAGTTATATATATCATAAACACCAGCTTAATAATAGAGTGAAGTGAACACACCAATCTTTTAGGCAAACATAAGAAGTAACTCATTAAAGATGACTCTTTGGAGGAAGATCCATTTAGAAACAGCATAACAATGTAACGGGATAGAAGGTTAACCTTTAAACTGCATATACTTTTTGTCTCCCCGGGCTGTGGAGTCACTACAGAGTGTTTTAGCCTCCCTTTCTCTTCAAATCAATGAAAACCACATGTATTAGAAGATCTCTTTGATAAAATGAGTAAACAAGTACACAAAAGAACTTTGGAATTGAAAGATCACAAAGCAAAGTTGAGTTTCAACTAAAAGAAATAAGCACCTGCTGCATAAATCCTTCCTACCTGATGCAAAGAGTTGGCTAATGCAGATTTCCTCACATTGAGAATACCGACTAACATTAAAGTTATTAGATGCATCCGATCATCCTTCTTTTTTAATTCTCTAACTCTTGCTTGGAGAAAGGTCAAAAACTGCGGTTTGTTAAATGATATCTATGACAACCAGTTTCGAGAGGACTGCCATTTGAACATTAAGTTTTAATAGAAAATTTCAACAGAGATCATGTCATCAAACTAATAGAAATATAGAATAGTGACAGTTCTATTCAAACTTACTATGATACAAACCTACTAAAATTCCCAGTAATTCACTAAAACATTTGCAAGTAATCAAATCTCATTGCATAAATATTGTATATTTACCTCCCTAATATTGTCCATGTTATGTGAATTTACACCAAAAGCCATACATTTTTGTTTCTCAAATACGAAAGAGATTCGAAAACGAAAAGAAAACAACTTAGACCAAATATTCCATTATAATTTCAAAGTTGTGTGAAGTCTAGATCAAAAACATCATTTACCTATACGTAAATTTTAACTTCTTCCCCATACTAAAACAACATATTTCCATAAAAAGCATGGTATTTTCGAAGAGCAAAGCCAAAAAAAGAGATAAAATACCTTTGTTTGGGAGCAATCAGCAAGGTCCGCCTTATTCAGCACAATGATTCGGCAAGCAGAAGGAATCTTCCTCAATTGCAAATATTCCGATGATAATGGAATCTGAAACGAGAAACAAGGAGATATAAGCAAATATCAACTTTGTTTCATTACTCATGGAACTTGTACTCGCAGTCATTTCATAAAAGCATCTCATTTCACAAAAATGTCTCCGGCAAAACCAGTAGTAAAACAACTTTGATGAATAAGAACAAATATTGAGGCATTTCGGCAAACATGCTATAGGCATGCACTGGCAAAACGTACCCGGGCATCTCTCACTTCGAGAATAAGATCGACGAGTGGGATGCGCTCTTCTATGGCGCGGGCAGCGGCCGCCATATCAGGAGTGTACCACCACTCGGAGCCTCTGCTTTTCGCCACCGCCTTCACTGATTTTCCAATGGCTCCAAATACACGCTCTCTTGCCGCCATTGGCGTGACTGTTGTCGATCAGTTATGGCGAACCCAAATTTCGGTTACCCAAATATGCCCAATTTCAATAATCGTTCCCGAATCGTTTGGGATGATCGATTGCCCAATAACTGATGCGGTTATTTGGGTATAAAAATTACGTCATGATTCCCAGCATCACTAAAATAGGACAAGAAAATTTTGAACCAATCATGTGAGCTGAAAAAATGTGAAAAATTGAACAATGAAATAGTGCTTTCAAATTCCAGTTCATAATTCTAAAAGTAATGCACAAAATTCCAGAAATAGCACAATACGACTGACAAAGAGAAATTTCAGTTCATAATTCCAAAAGTAGTCGACAAATTCCAGTTCATAAATATCACAAAAAACTTACAATTGAAGAATGAAAGAGAGAGCTTACCATGTGCGTGAGTTGCGAGCGGCGGCTCGTGGCGAAGACCGAAGTTTGGCGATTTACGAGGTCGCGCAGGAGGGCAGCGGCACGGGGGACTTGCGGCGGTGTCGCTGACAAGAGATGAGATAAAGGAGGTAGGGCGGTAGTTCAGCAACGGGGGTCTGGAAGTTCTTCCAATTGCAGAATTAGAAATATTTCTAATTTTGTAATTTCTAATTTCTAATTTTGTGATTGGAAGAACTCCCAGACTCCCGCTGCTAAACTACCGCTCTACCCCTCTATCTCTCATCTCTCGTCGGCGACGACGCCGCATGTACTCCGTGTCGCTGCCCTCCAACGCGACCTCGCAAATCGCCAGACTCTTTCTAGTCTTCGCCGCTCCGCCACGAGCCGCCGCTCGCAACTTACGCACACGGTAAACTCTCTTTTTCCATCTTCAAATTTAAGTTTTTTGTGATATTTATGAACTGAAATTTTGTCGACTACTTCTGGAATTATGAACTTAAATTTCTCTTGGTCAATTGTATTGTGCTACTTCTGAAATTATGAACTGGAATTTTGTGCATTACTTTTAGAATTATGAACTGGAATTTGAAAGCACTCTTTCATTGTTTAATTTTTCACCTTTTTTCAGCTCACATGATTGGTTCAAAATTTTGTCCTATTTTAGTGATGCTGCAAAATCATGACGTGATTTTTATACCCAAATAGCCACATCGGTTATTAGCAACCGATCATCCCAAACGATTCGGGAACGATTATTGAAATTAGGCATATTTGGGTTTTGAGTAACCGAAATTTCGATTCGCCATAACTGATCGACAGTAGTCACGCCAATGGCGACAAGAGAGCATGTATTTGGAGCCATTGGAAAATTAGTGAAAAGGTGGCGAAAAGCAGAGGCTCCGAGTGGTGGTACACTCCTGATATGGCGGTCGCTGCTCGCGCCATAAAAGAGCGCATCCACTCGTCGATCTTATTCTCGAAGTGAGAGATGCCCCGGTACGTTTTGCCGGTGCATGCCTATAGCATGTTTGCCGAAATGCCTCAATATTTGTTCTTATTCATCAAAGTTGTTTTACTGCTGGTTTTGCCGGAGACATCTTTGTGAAATGAGATGCTTTTATGAAATGACTGCGAATACAAGTTCCATGAGTAATGAAACATAGTTGATATTTGCTAATATCTCCTTGTTTCTCGTTTCAGATTCCATTATCATCGAAATATTTGCAATTGAGGAAGATTCCTTACGCTTGCTGGATCATTGTGCTGAATAAGGCGGACCTTGCTGATCGCTCCCAAACAAAGATATTTTATTTTATCTCTTTTTTTGGCTTTGCTTTTTCGAGAATACCATGCTTTTTAAGGTTTATGGAAATATGTTGTTTTAGTATGGGGAAGAAGTTAAAATTTACGTATAGGTAAATGATATTTTTGATCTGGATTTCACACAACTTTGAAATTATAATGGAATATTTGGTTTGAGTTGTTTTCTTTTCGTTTCCGAATCTCTTTCGCATGAATGGTTGAGGTTTTTTGAGAAACAAAAATGTATGGCTTTTGGTGTAAATTCACATAACAGGGACAATATTAGGGAGGTAAATATACAATATTTATGCAATGAGATTTGATTACTTGCAAAGGTTCTAGTGAATTACTGGGAGTTTTAGTAGGTTTGTATCATAGTAAGTTTGAATAGAACTGTCACTATTCTATATTTCTATTTGTTGATGACATAATCTCTGTTGAAATTTTCTATTAAAACTTAATGTTCAATGTTCAAATGGCAGACCTCTCGAAACTGGTTATCATAGATATCAGTTAACAAAAATGCAGTTATTGACCTTCCTCCAAGCAAGAGTTAGAGAATTAAAAAAGAATGATGATCGGGCGCATGTAATAACTTTAATGTTAGTCGGTATTCCCAATGTGGGGAAATCTGCATTAGCCAACTCTTTGCATCAGGTCGGAAGGATTTCTACAGCAGGTGCTTATTTCTTTGAGTTGAAACTCAACTTTGTTTTGTGATCTTTCAATTCCAAAGTTCTTTCTGTACTTGTTTACTCATTTTATCAAAGAGATCTTCTAATACATGTGGTTTTCATTGATTTGAAGAGAAATGGAGGCTAAAACACTCTGTAGTGAATCCACAGCCCGGGGAGACAAAAAGTATAAGCAGTTTAAAGGTTAACCTTCTATCCTATTACATTGTTATGTTGTTTCTAAATGGATCTTCCTCCAAAGAGTCTTCTTTAATGAGTTACTTCTTATGTTTGCCTAAAAAGGTTGGTGTGCTCACTTCACTCTATTATTAAGTTGGTGTTTAGGATATATAACTTATTGTATAATTTTACCTAATCCAACCTATGATAGGAATCATAAATTCAGATATGTGGTAATCTTCTTTCATTCTTCACATTTTTTTTTGCTAGCAATGTCACGTATAGGTCAAATATGTGATTTCTGACATTTGATGATTCAACTTTCTTTCTATTTCAGATCGCTAGCCACCCTAATATATTTGTTCTCGACACCCTAAGTGTATTGCCTCCTGATGTGATTAATGATGAGGTATGTTCTAAAGCTTGCTGTAACAGGTATGATCACCCTTCCTCTATTTCTTTCAAAGTTAGAGAAGAAGATTAGATATGCAACATATATAAACAGCATATAAATGTTTGTTTTAACCAACCACATTCATATGAATATTCCTTGGACACTTTCACTGATTTTTGCTACTAAACTACAGGAGCAATCAAAGATAGTGTGGCTGGTGAAATAAATCTCGCAGAATATTTTCTCTACATCCTTAACCTAGGTGAGGAGTACAAGAAATGGGCGAAGCTATCAAGCTCTGAAGCTGGAGTGGCATTGACTGGTGATGGTAGTTTGAGTCTAGGGAAAAAGCAGAAGAAGCAGTATCTGACTTATCAGACTCGGGTACACATTAACGTTCAAACTAAAAACAGGCCGTCACTTACCAATGCTAGCTAGTTGTTGCCACTCAACTTACTTGTGCAGTGTGATATGACTGTGATGATCCTGAACGCATGCAGGATTTTATTGTCAATAATGTACGACGCACTCTTTGACTCGATTTCATCTTTTGGTGGTTGTACGAAAGATGGAGAAGATCTAGCTTGTTTAGTTCAAGAAGAGTTTGAGGTTTTGCAGAAGGTATTTCATCTTCCTTTGTAAGATTTTTGTTTATCTATTTGAAGCATATACAAACAAAAGACATGTACTAGTTTATATATAGAACATAAAGCATATACAGTTTTTCTTTTTTCTTTTCAAAACCCTCTTGCATTCTAATCCATTCTGATCCAAATAGTTCAAATTTTCCAATTGGAAGCAAATCTAATAACAAAAAATGGTTGCAAATTCATAATGTCATTGTCACTGTAGTATTTTAAGAAGGATAATGTTTATATTACATTAAAGTTGTTACAATAAGATTTTTTAGCACTCCTAAACGTTTAAGAGAGCTTACACATGTTAAAATGTTCAAATTGCAGGGAACTAGATACCATTTCACAGCACCAAAACTTATAATATCTAAGTTCATCTCTAAGTTTCAAGTAGGAGGACTTTATGCTATACGTAACTTCGGTGTTACACATAATCAATCAAACTATCAAAGTTTAGAGTTACTTCAAATAAATATAAAGCAACTTTTTATGTAAACACGGAAGTGAGATTTGAAGTTAATCCAACTTTTCCTAATATCATTTATGCATTCAAGTCATTTGATGATATTCAAGCCACTGAAAACATTGCAGATGCTCTTCCAATTGGTAATGATAAAATATTTTTATATTTTTTTCCATATATTTACATACACTACAAAATCTTAGTCCCATCAATATGACATGTGCAAATGTTATAGGCAGAATTGCCTCCCGGCCTAATCCAACAAAACTGACAACTCGATATGGTAAAGAAAAAAACATATTGGATCTTATTATAGAAGATACCGAGTGAGTATTTATGTACATTTTTGTCGTTATTTCTTTATTATTAAAACTAAACTATTATTGTTCTTACTATATTATATAATATTGGTTCAAAGGGGAAAGAGAATGTCTTGCACTTTGTGGGAGAATTATGTTGATATTTTCATGAAACAATATGAAGAACGTCAAATGGATGTCAACATTATTGTGGCTAACTATGTTTCAAGGTAAGTACAATGTTGACACTTAAAAATTTGAACTTAACTTTATTTTGTTTGAGTCAATAGCTTTACTTATTTAATTATTTTCAACTTGTGTAGTGACAATCATACTTCAATTTATGTTTCAAATATAATTTCTTTTATCAATTTTCATAAAATGTTTTTAGAGATAAATAACTTAATTTGAGATTGAAACAAATTCTGAGTTTTATTATGTAATCCCTGAAGTTCTATTAAGAATATAATAATATAATTTCTTTTATTAATTTTCAGAACATGTTTTTGAAGATAAATAACTATTTAATTATTTTCAACTTGTGCTATGACAATCTTACTTTTGTTTATGTTTCAAATATAGTTTCTTTTATCAATTTTCAGAACATGTTTTTAGAGATAAATAAGTAAAAACAAAGTGTGATTAAGAATATAATAATATAATTTCTTCTATTAATTTTCAGAACATGTTTTTAGAGATAAATAACAAAAATAGCTATTTAATTATTTTCAAATTGTGTAGTGACAATTGTACTTTTACTTATGTTTCGAATATAGTTTCTTTTATCAATTTTGAGAACATGTTTTTAGAGATAAATAACTATTTCACAAGTTGTATTAAGAATATAATAATATAATTTCTTTTATTAATTTTCAGAACATGTTATTAGCGATAAATAACTATTTAATTTTCGAAACATGTTAAATTCTATTTCACATGTTCTATTAAGAATATAATAAGTAGTCTTAATCGAATTTAACTTTTTGTGCTTCTAATATCTATTAGGCTATATTGCAACTTCATTATTATTATTATTATTATTATTATTATTATTATTTAAACTCACAAGTGTTGTAAAAGTGCAAAATGGGTACCAAGTTGCTAAAATTTTGTTGAACGAAGATATACGTGACATACATGAGTTCAAGGAGAGGTATGCTTCATTTAACTAATTGTTTGATGTCAAACCATTTAATGTTTGAAGACATATTCATCTTTTAACGTGTATATATACAGGGGATGGCTAAAATAAAAACACTTCTTAAAATATAAAATATAATTAATTTCCAGCCCTTAAATCATCAAGATCTACGTTTGATTCGTAGTAACCTTGTTGGATGAATTAGTGGTCCTGGGTTCGAATCACAAAGGTAGCAAAAATTTATTTTTCACAATTCGTAACATTGTTGGATAAAATTCGTACATTAAAAAACGTTTATATTTATATTTTAATAAGTGTTTTCACTGTAGCCATATATGTATATATATATATATATATATATATATATTCTGATTGTTGACCATGTTTGATTTCAAGGCTTATTCACTCCGGCTTAAGCAGTACGGTTATTTCAAGTACTTCACAAGTTATTTCAAGTACTTCACAAGCAATAAGTTCAACTGTTATTGATGAGAATAAAGCTGGAGTCACCGTGACAAGCATAAAAGACCTTTGTGAGAATTCAGAGGTACAATTAAAGACAAACAATATCTCTAAACTGAATATTTTATGTGTTAAATACTTTGTGTTATATTAACACGGTGGAAGTTTTTGGATATGTGGTACTGTAGTTAACATTGACGAAGAAAGGGGTTGGCTTTATATATCTTGCAAAAAGTGCTTTAGGAAACTTGAGAAATTAGAGAAGCAATTCTATTGCAAGTATTGCAGCAACTTTAGCGATGAAGTATAAGTTGATAATAAATGTTGCAGACAACTCTAGCAGTTCACCTTTTGTATTATGGGATAGGGAGAGTAAGAAAGTGATAGGAAAATCAACCGGAGAAGTTAATGTTGAAGGAATAGAGGTACATTTTTTATTTTCTTTTTACTTCAAAAACCAATACAAGTAATATTCTACGTAAATACATGTTAAGATGTATTAATGTGTGCATTTTCTTTTTTATCTTAAAGGAGTTTGCTGTTCCAAAAGATATTCAACATGCCCTACTTCAACAAAAATTTATGTTCAAGATTAAGGTTCCTTTTGGGGAAGGTTGGGCATTTAATAAGGCATATAGTGTCTCAACTCTAGCAGCGGATCCTAAAATTATTGCTACGCACTCTACCAACTACTCGGACAGGCAACAATCTGATTCATTTCCTATATTGAAGAGTCCGAATGAGGTTATGGATAGAGTTGGAGAAGAGACTCCTATTCCTACGCAATCAAAGCTTGAAGATGAGATTGAGTGGATTGATGATGGATCCATTAAAAGAAGTCTAATAGACCAATTTTCATGCACTAAGCCAACAAAAAAAAGCCAAAGTTTGTATCAAGCAGGAGAAGGAATAGATGTTGCAAGATTTGGTGATTTATTTTTTGTCTTGGACTATAACTTATTTGGAGATTGGGACAAATTTCGTAAGTTCTATTATGTACTCCATGAAGTCAGTTTTTTGTGTTAAATTCTAATGATTTGAGGTTTTTTCAATTATTAGCTCTTTAGATGAAAACTTAACCGTATATAATAGTATCAAAATTCAGAAATATGAGAATATATAAATACTTACACAACTTCATATTAACTAGTATACTTACTTTGTCAAACTTCTTTAAGCTCTTCACAAAATCAAGAATGTCAAGTTCCTGAAACAAGACAACATGTATTTTAGTAAAAAAGATATAAGAGTAGAAACAAACTTAAGATAATATCAACAGCTAATCATACCTATAAGTATTCTGATAACCTATTATTATATCTCAATGAAAGCTCCCATACTTCATATAAAAATTGGAATTTATGGCTACTCAGCTCCAAGTTTATCTACTTCGCCAGTTGAGTTTTCCATTCATTGATCCGCCTCTTCATCTACTGCCAAATAGAACAAACCATTAATGTCAGTCTATCTATAGAAAAACAGGAAATGTGACCAAACTCTCCAGGGCCATTCTCGGCTTGGAAATAATCATCACATTTCAGTGTCTGCACTTAGTGTCATTCAGCAATTAGTGCAATGAATTAGATATTAATTTTGAGACGATGACAAAAATAGAAAATAAAGACACATAATCATTAAATTTAGTTTGTATTAGAGACATGTAGCAAGCTTGATAGGATTTAACTAAATTAGTTTTTTAATAAGGTTATTTTCAGATAAAATTTTAAGGGAATCTTTTGTAATACAATTTAAGAATCGCCAAGAGATAAAACTATTCTCAAAAGATCCTGAAAAAGGTTGCAGTTCATCATTAAATGCAATGGTTTCTTGGGGATTTGATCAACTGAGTACTTGAAAAAAATTATATTAATCTATCTATCTATCTATCTATCTATACTAATATTAAAGCACAGATTTTTGGGGGAATGTATTTCCCGCCAGTGCACGCATCAAATTATCCAGAGGGTAATTTTGTTTGTTTTGTCTGCTGGACCTTGCTAAGATGTGCATTTTTGGCTCCAATAATAGGATCATAAATTCAAATTCATCATATCTTGGAGCCAATTTACTATCAATTTAGCCTATAAATACCAGATGATTTGGAAACTACACCACAAAGTCTGGAAAAGTTCTTCTCTATGTAAACTCCCTCTCGAGTTTACTTGTGCTGACTGGCTAGGCGGAGGCGACGACAAATGCTGAGCTTGCGCACTGAGACGGAGTGGGGCAAAGTAGTCGCAGCCTGCTGAGGAGTTTCCGAGGTGAAGCCAAATGGGCGACGGCAACAAGAAGGAGGCGGACGACGACCGGCAGAAGACAGAGAAGTTGCTGATGAGACAGAGAATGAGAGTGAAAGCATAGGAAATTCAGAGGTGAGTGCAGCGCAAATGAGAAGAACCACGAAAAAAACTGAAGAAGAATGAAAAAGATGAAGAAGCGGCGCTAAGTCTGGGAAGAAACGCAAGTTAGGGATATTAGGGTTTTATTTGTTTTTATGCCATCTCATTTCATTTCATTTTAGTTGGGCTCCCATTTTGTTTTATTTTTTTATTATGGGCCCAAAGTTATTATAATAACTATTGACTTGAACATTTTATTTATTGAACTATTATCGTTTGGGTCGTGAATTGTGCCGGAATCTTTGAATTGTGTAATCATGGAAAATTGTGAAACTAGTATTGTAATTAACGGGTGTGACATTTAAGATAATAGTTAGTCAATTTGATTGTGTAAGTCAATTTTAGACCTTATTTTTTTGTGTATTTGGCTTTGTTTGAATACAACTAAGCATACATGAATTTGTATTAAAATTAGTAAAATGTTATTGGGTTTAAGTTTGGTATAATGGTTTGAGTAGCAATTTTTTTTAAACTATGACCGATCCTATAAAAATGAATTCTTTAAGGGTTAAGGTGCAAATAGGCTCCTGAAGTGTGAGCTCTTATAGTGATTTGGTCCCCTTACTCACTGTGTGTGCAATTTACCCCCTAAACTTCAAAAAATCGCACATTTAAGCCCCTCTGACCTAACTCCGTTAGTCAACGTTAGTTAGTAATTTTTTTTATTTTTTTTAAATTCTAATTGTGGGGCCCACCTTCATTTATTCTTCTTCTTCTACCTTTACACTAATGGCTTCTCCGCCCTCTTATCCACCGCCTCCCACCCCCACTCCCCCAGGAAAACCGCTGCTGCCACCCTCGTATTCATCTCTCTCGTCATCTCCACCGCCGTCGCTCTCTCCGCCGCTGCCGCATTCTCCTTCCTCTTCTTCTCCTCGAAAGCAAGAGATTATTGTCGAAGAGGTTGGCTTCTTCATCCCTCGCTTATTCATAAGTCTCGTCGCCGATGAGGTTTCTGACGTAGACGTAGCCGAGGCCGATATTGACATCGTTTGCGACGATCTTCTTGAGCAGCCCCTCCGGCGACTTATCGGCTTTCGTGACAACGGCGAGAGTCCTCTGCCCTATTTTGTCCACTTTTTGCGACATCTGAATCGACTCACATGTCGGGAAATCGACGCCGGCAGATAGAACGTTTAAAATTATGCTCTCCTCCAGCGTAATGTACTTCATTATGTTGTTCGAGATCTGTTCGAAGATATCCTCCGGCTGGCCCTTGACTGGAACCCAAGTGATTCCGGGGAGATCGATCATGGTGAGGTCGGGAAAGTCTTTCTTCTTGACGACGAGAGTCAAGGGGGTGTTGGAGATCCTCTTCCCTTTGCCGGCGATTTCCTGAGTGGTGTACATGATCTCGTCGACGATGTTGGCTTCGTCGGTTTGAACGGTTCTGTCGTTGAATTCGAGGGAGAGCTGAGGCTCGAGGCTCGGGTGATTCTTGAGCCTCATGATGAGAGGGACTCTGGTGCAGATGTCGTCGCCGCGGGGGAGGCGGATGCCAGCGAGGGATTCGAGGATGCTGGATTTGCCGGAGGACTGGTCGCCGACGACGACGATGATGGGGAGCTGGATGCCTTCCTGCATGATCTTGAGGTGGCGCAGCTTGTCTACGGTGTCCAGCAGTGGCCGGATCCGGGCGTTGTAGGGGGAAACGATGGGGGCGTCATGAGCCGTCGCCGGAGATGATTCTTGGTCCTCTTCTTCAGCTTGGTTGCGATGGTGTTTGGATATTTTGATGAGATTGGTGTGAAGGTAGAAGAAGAAGAAGAAGAAAGGAAGGTGGGCCCCACAATTAGAATAAAAAATAAATAAAAAATTACTAACTAACGTTGACTGACGGAGTTAGGTCAGAGGGGCTTAAATGTGCGATTTTTTGAAGTTTAGGGGGTAAGTTGCACACATAGTGAGTAAGAGGAGCAAATCGCTATAAGGGCTCACACTTCAGGGGCCTATCTGCACCTTAACCCATTCTTTAATATATTTAACTAAGGTCTCACTTAGAAAAAAAAAAAGAATAATGGATATCGAGATTCGAGAATAAGGGACTATAGTAACTAGTAGTGTGTAACCCGTCGAAATTCGACGAAAAACTACTTTACATTACAGTTATCATTGTACAATTTTTATAGTCATAGCATATAAAATGATATTTATATAAATACTTTTTAATTAATTTTATTTGATCAAAATTAATTAGTGGTACAGTTAAAATTATAAAAATTTCAGCAATTTTCATTAGTTATATATTAATTTTTTGTTGAGAGCTAAAATAGATTGTCTTTTATATAAATTTTAATTTGATAAATTTTCCTAAAAAGTTTATTTGTGATTGGAGATTTTAGAAAAATAAGAAGAACAAAAAATATGTAAATATATAGCATATGATGGAGGATTGATACATCGTATTTCTTATTAATCGTATATAAAAAAGAATTTACTAATTTTATATGAGTATAATTTTTTTGTATTAATAGGTAAAATATAAGACCACATTTTATATGTGGACATCATCTTATCCGAACCTTACAAAAATTTTGAGCATCATCTTGTTTATAGCTCGAAATATCAAATTTGACTTTTGTACGTCAAACTTCAAATCATAATCTTGTTTGAAGCTTTAAATATGACATTTGACTTACGAGTATCATCATTTGGAACTTGAAAGAATATAACTAACTTTTAGGCATCATCTCATTTGCAACTTGATTGATAAGAACTGACTTGTGAGTAGCATCTCATCTGCAGACTGCAGCTCGTAAGACCATAATTGACTTGTGAACATTATCTCGTGTGAAACTTGAAGACCATAATTGACTTGTGAGCATCATCTGGCCCAGAAATTGACACATCGGAGCCGAGTTCTAAGCATCACTTGTTTAGAGCTTGAAATACTGGAATTGAGTGCTAAGCATTATCTCATTTGTAGTTTAAAATGCTGAAATTAAGTCATGAGCATCATCTCGCTTGGAGGTTGACAAACCATTTCTAACTTGTGAACATCATATTGTTTGGAGTCAAAACTAGTTCTAAGTACATCTCATATGGAGCTTGGCAGACCACCTCTGATTTTTTAATAGGGCGAAGGTGCAGATTGGTCTCTAAACTCGACCTCCCTAGAGCGTTTACCCCCCCATACTCGGTCAAGGCGTGTTAATCTCCCTGAACTCCCGATAAAAAGGTGCAACTAAACCCACGAACCAAACGGCCTATAAACATCGTTTCTTCCAGTTTTACTGGCGTAACCGGAGCAGATTTGCAGCAAACACGGTGGCGGCGCCCTGTTGAACCGCTAGCTAAACGTCTTCCACTTCGGCCCCGCCACCATCTCCGACCATTCCCTCACTTTCTTAAACGCCTCCACTCCGTCACTCCACCAACTTCGCTCGCTGCCGCTGTCGTGGTGCTCGCTCTCTGATGTCGAAATTTGCTCCCAATTCTTCGTCTTCGGCCTTTCGTAGCAAGGAAAAGTCCATGAGCAGCAGCACCGACGGCGGAAGAATGCGGCTTCCATGAATCGTCGGCTGAATCGTCGCCTCTCCGATTGGATTCCAGCGTCGTTGTCTGTAGTTGCGACGCCATGAGAGGCGAAGGAAGTATGAAGAGAGATGTGAGAGAAATGAGAAATCGCAGAAGGAGACAATTCTCCCTCCTGCAAACCCTAATTCTAATGCATTCTGGCTGTCCTTTTCTCTCTCACCCTCATAGATTAATTTGCGAGTTACACCGCTGCAGATCTGCTCCGGTTACGTCGCGCATTTGGTTGGGGTGGGGCGCTCGTCGGAGCAGAAGTGACGCTGGCAAGATTTCCCATTTCGACAGATGAATGTCGCCGAAAAATTGAAGGAATCCAGCAGGAGAAGATGACCAGAAAATTAAAAAAAAAACGTTTAACGGCGTTAAACCGCCATTAAATTCGTGGGTTTAGTTGCACCTTTTTCTCGGGAGTTCAGGGAGGTCAAACATATAACTATCTTACATCAAGAATTCCCAAATTCACCAATTCACCTAAACTAAACTTATTAGGAAATCACGATTTCTTTTGAATAAATACCCAGATAATCTCAATAATTTCCTCACATACATAGAAACATATATATATATAGCCAATTGATACAAATATAAAGTGAATAGATTCTAGGGTTCATGGAAGAAGCTGAAAATTGGGGCTTCGGGGTAGGGCTTTGATTCCTGTCATCATATTACTTAATTCTAAGTGTAGTGACCCGCTCTTTTATGTTATTTAAATATGGTATCGCAATAATTAATATCGCATCTTTCAGTAAATAGAACCCAGTTGCCAGTTATATATGAATCCAGTTTATGATCCTGATTTTTTTTATCAGAGACGGAGTTATTATTTTAGCCATATGCTTTGTGTCGCGTGAGTAAATCGCGATGAGGATTATTGAGTTATTCAATAATTATTATTTCCAAGTTATAACTGACTTAGCGAAGTCAAGTTATTTTTTAATCGAGAAACAGAAGCAATTATATTTATTTAGTGCTACTAGAAGTCGAGGAATTATTCCGACTGCAAAGCAGATTAAATCCACGGATTTAATTTAAGTTATATTACAGTTTATCGCTATTAGCAGACGAGGAAGCAGATATCAAACAGATACAGAAATGCGATGTTTAGAAAGTCGAAGCTAGTATTTTATTACAGTTCACGATTACAAGTTAGTTCCCAGCTTGGAGAAAATCGTTTATCACAAGTTGTAGACTCCACGTGGCCCACTTTGCTGCCACTAGCTCAATTTTGAGCACAATAGTCAAAAAGATAGAAAGTTAAAAGTAGGAAATGCAGAAGGAAGAGCCGACCACCTCTGCACCCCATCTATTCAGCCGCCTCCAATGGCTGCTTTGTTCCCTCAAACCTCAACTTTCAGCCACCCTACCTCCGTTCATTTCGCTAGCATACTTGAGTATGCGGCAGCAAACTTTTCTATTAGTATCAACTCCCCCAACAAATGCAATACTCACTCTCATCTCATTTTCATCCAAAAGTTCAGAGAATCAGTTCCAGTTCGTTTCGGCCAAAGCTCTCAAGGTAAGGCTGGTTCAATGCTTTCTTTTTCCTTGATCTTCACCTGTATATATTGAAAGAGAACCAACATTCATACTCATTTCAGTTATTCTCCAATTAAAACCAATCGGCTATAACAAACAGTATAGCAACTACGCCAAGCAACTTCAAGATTTTCTCAGTTCATTCAACAACCCACAAACCTTCAAGGTATTAATGCTATGTCATTTATCCATTCCAATAAATATTCATACCAGTGAGCATTCATATCAAAGCATGATCATGAGTAGTTTCACAAGGAGATACGACGTATAAGCATCTTGAACTTAGTAAACACCCCAACTATGCTTTCATGAACAAGTGACAGTTCATATGAAGTTTTAAACGAGCATTTGAGTTTATGCGAAATAAGAATATTGGCACTTTGCCTAGTGCGATTAAATCTCGATTAAAATAGAATTGAGTGAGAAAAAGGACTTAGCTTTGAGAAGAAGGGCTAACTGCCCGATGACGACGACGATGGTCGGAACAGGGCAAACTCGCCCAACCTCATCAGGGCCCCGAACAGCAGCAACGGTCCAAGGGCAGCAGCGGCGCGGTGAGAGGCGTAGGCCTTCTTACTCCAGTCGCCGGAAACTCAGGAACAACAAAGCGGAAGCGGAATGGCTGAAGGAGGAGACCAGCCGGTTTCAGGGACCGGAGCAGAACTCACTCGACGACGACGGAGCTTCCGTTGGCGTCGGAACTAGGCGCAGGGACAGCTGACGCCGGCAAGATCAGGAGGTTTGGCCGAGAGAGAGAGAACGATCGGCGCCGACTGATTTCATGTTTGAGACGAGGGGAGAGATGAGTGCGGCCAGCGCCGGCTGTATCGCCGGAGTCCAGACAAGGACGATCAGCTCAGGGCCAGAGCAGCGCCGCTCCCAGACAACAGCAGCCCGCCAGATTCAGATGAAGATGCGGCGACAGCAACCTGGTAGTTGACACTAGGGCTCGATTTTGGGTCTTTGCGTAATGATCTAGGATTAGAGAATAAGGTACCAGGGATTTACGGGTCGGCAGACGACGCCGGCCGAAGCAAGCGACTGCTGGACGGCCGAGGAAGAGGAAGCCGGTCAGATTTTAGAGGTGGCCGAGCGTAGGCTTTGAAGAAGAAGGACGAGCGGCCCCTTGAATTGAGATTAGAGAGAGAGACCGAGAGTTGGTTGTGGAAGAAAGGAATTTGGGCTTTCCCCTTTTATTTATTTTTGGGCTTGAAATATTTTAAAGTTTGGGCCTCACATTTTTAAGTATTGCAGGCCAAGATTGGGATTTCATATTTAAATTCGAACTAGGCCAGTCTTTTATTTAATTGGGCCATTCTCATTATTTCTATTGGGCTTGAATTAATTTAAGGAGTTGGGCTGATGCATATTTTATGATGGACTATTATTCTAATCCCATTTATATTTCGTTGGGCCAGTTTAATTCATCATTTGAGCCGATTAAATTGCCTATTGGACTGAGATTTATTCTTTCCAGCCCACATTAATTACTATTATCATTTGGGCTGAAGCTACTTCTTTAGTTAAGCCTTGCAGTATCTGTTTTGATGAAGCCCAATTATTTATCGGTAGATGAGCCAATTCTTATTCAGTAAATGAGCCGCCCAGTTTATTAATCATTGTTTTTGGATTTCAGACTTTAAAGCAAACTATTATTGTATATTTCATTAAAGCCACTTGTTTAATTAATTGGCTACTCTCTTTTGAGCCTATTAATTATTTGAGGTTACGTTAGTAATTATGTTTCTATCGAAAAGCCCGACAATTTTTCAACGAGGTCACACCTCGATTAAAGCCGAGTTAGTCCTTTATTTCGATCGAGTACAAAGGCGAGATTTATTTTACAATTAGAATATTCCGATGGGAAAGGAAGAATCACAGCTCTATTCGACCGCGTTGGACGGAAGTTAGTTAAATCTATTAACGAGGATTAATAGTAGGATTCCCCGAATATCGTTCGGAAATGTTAGTTCATGCATAGTTAAATTACGCTTTCTCATTAATTGAGAATTTTCCTCGAGCCGATGTCTTATTTTACATTCTCGTGATTAAGGTCAAGCGCGAGAGTAAGAACTACTCAAGGAGTCAGTACCTTAGCAAAACCTTGCTATCAGGTGGGCAATTTCTTACGCGTAAAATAAGATGCTATTAAAGAACTATGCAAATCTTATGCTTTATTATGCCTAAATGAGTTAAGCTTTGTGATGCTTTACGCTAAATGATTTACGCTATGCTGTTACGCTTATTTACGCCTCATGTGAATTACGCTTTGTTACGCTTGAATGCTTTACGCTAATAAGTTTATGCCTGTGTTTGATACTTGCGTCTGTTGGGGGAGGCCTCCCTCAACAGTACGATGCCATGTCCGCTGAGGAGGGCCTTCCTCACGGCGCGATGCCCGTGTCCGCTGAAGGAGGCCTCCCTCGCGGCGCGATGCCAGTATGCCAGTACGCCAGTGTTATAACGTCCTTTGGGGAAAACCACCCTCGACGGTACGATGCTAGCGTCTATTGGGGGAGGCCTCCCTCAATAGTACGATGCCGTGACCGCTGAGGGAGGCCCCCCTCACGGCGCGATGCCCGTGTTCGTTGGGGAAGGCCTTCTCCACGACACGATGCTTGTTTATGATTGTTGATGATGAAGAATGCACTCATGCTGTTTATGAAGTTGGAAATGTTTAATGAGCAAAGGATTTAAAAGAAACTCATGCCTCTTATGCGATGCTTGTTAATGTTTGTTGATGATGTTAAGTTTATGTTTTAGTTTGGCAACTGCCCACTAAGTACTCTTGTACTTAGCCCTACGTATGTTTATGTTTGTGCAGGTTGAGCTGTGATAGGCGATGAAGTGTTGCTGAGTGGAGCTTTTGTCGAACTTAAAGTAGGCTCAGAAAGGATACATGTCTTCATACATGTATCTCAGTTATGCTTTCCGCTGCAAACACTGATTATGTTTTAGTCAAGTCTCTAACTATGCCTTTTTCCTTTCAAGGAATTTTTCATGCTTATTCAAGTCCTTTGAGTATCCTTCTTATGCGCCCTTTCTAACCCCGCTTCTTAATCTCCCTTCCCTGGTCATGGTTTCTCGGCTTAATTATCCTTAATTAAGGCCGGTCGTGACACTAAGTAATTACTAACTTCAAAGCATGTAGGAACGAACATAATACAAGAGAGATGATTCTCCTTAACATCTAAATTTTCGGAAAAACAGGGGATGAAGAATTGATGAATTTTCTTTTTTTTTTCTTCTAATTGTGACACAAAAATAGCTTCATGACCTTGAGATTTCTCACCTGAAATGTTTTCGCGGACAGATTCTAGGATAATTGAAGGTATTTTCTTAAAGCTTAATGAATAGAGGAAAAGAAATGGAGATTAAGAAAATGAGAAAAGGGCCGTCACTCTTGGGATAGGAATAAGAAGAAACAATGACTTTCTCAATAAGCCATTTAAATATCACACTTTACAATAAATAAATACATATCTCAAACATTAAAAATTTAAATCCAATTATTGAAATGAGCAATATAATTCAAACCTCATTTCCCTTACTGATCGGCCCATTAGGGGTTTTAAAATTCTTCACTGTAACTAACTCTCACAAAATAATTTAACATTCCTTTCATAATTTAATAATATAAAACCACAGTTGAATAATTTGAAAAATAATCTCAATAATTAAAAATAATAATAAATCTCATATTCATGGTTTGATAATAAATCATCACTATTAAAATAAGAGAGCTCCTAAATAAATAATTAAATAACATCCGTCACTTCAATTAGTCGAGCAATAAGTCGACTAATAATATTTCGTATTTATCACTATTCTCATCTCTGAAAATAATAAAATAATCCCTTTAACTAGGAATTATAAACTTGCTTCCAAAAATAAAATTAATAAAGGATGCAAGAACACTTAATTATTCAAATTATGCAATCATTGAATTAAAAGCTCAGGGTATTATAATAATACTTCATCTCATCTCTGTGATTCTACTTTTCTTTCCTCTTTTAAATAATAGAAAATAAAAATAATATTAATAATATATACTGTAGTGAAAATGCTGGGTGTTACAGTATCATATATTCTTTAGATTTTAATTTTTGACCTATTTGCAGGAACGAGCTATTTTGACGCCCACGCTAAATGTGGTTGAGTCCATCAATCAATATATGGTGTCATTGAATGAGTGTGAAGGCAGAAAATATTTGAGCTCAGATAGGACATGCACAACAGATTCAACTTCATCTTTGCTCCAGGACATACACACGCCAGAGTTCTTAAATAGTCTTAAATGTTCTGGCGTCCCCACTCATGAACTATATTTGAAAGTTGGAACTCCAGTCATGCTGTTGAGAAATATAGATCATGCAAATGGTTTGTGCAATGGTACTAGATTGGTTATTACAAGACTTGGGAGCCACGTATTGGAAGCTAAAGTTATAGCTGGTTAGAATGTTGGAAATAAAGTTCTCATACCAAGAATGTCATTGACACCATCGGATTCAAGATTGCCGTTCAAATTCCAGAGAAAACAGTTTCCAATCATAGTCTCTTATGCAATGACGATAAACAAAAGTCAAGGTCAATCATTGTCCCGCGTTGGATTATTTTTAAAAAAAACCTGTTTTTAGTCATGACCAATTGTATGTAGCAGTTTCATGTGTCACAAATGTTAGGTCCTGAGGGTCTCGAATAGGTGTATGGGGGGGGGGAATACACCTATAGGCTATTTTTCAATTAATCTACCGACCTCAATCAGAGGGATCTCAGTCAGAGATCAAAACGAAACTTTGCATGCAAATAAGGACTCATGTTTTACAGAAATCAGTTTTGACCAACAGGGTTGACGACTGATACTGAAAGCTCTTCAGTAAAGAGTTTTCAGTTAAGTTGCTGGAACTTAACTGATGCAAGTAAGGGATTCAGTCGTGTTTGCTAAAACAGAGATGATATCACTCTTCCTGACTATCAGAGGATAGTTCAGTCAGACCGATATCATACGCAGCGGAAATTAAACTTAGTTTCGAAATAGCCTCGGTGGAGCAAGTTGTTGGTTATGATTTCTCTTTGCAGTTAGTCAGTGTTCAGTTTTATCAATTGAAATAACACAAGTAAGAATGTAAAACTGAAAGCTGTAAACAACACATAGACTTTTACGTGGTTCGGAAAAACCCTTTCCTACATCCACGGTTGGTTGATCAGACCAACAATCCACTCCGCAAGTGCTTAACAGGTGCACTGCAAACCGAACCGTGTGCTTGCCGGGTGCACACAACCGTACACTGAAGAAAACCCTTCTCCAGTACCCGTGCTAAGACTCTCAGAGTCAGAAAACCCTTCTGACCTCCGAATCACTCAAAACACTCTTATGGGGGGAGGTTTGAATGAGTGCCAACTATACTTACAAAGAACAAGTTCTTTGAAGCAAGTTTGACCTTTGGCTTCTGGGTAAACAGATATATGCCTAGGGTCTAAGAGAATGTATGTAATCAGTAGTGACTAATTTTGGCTTTGGAATTCTCTTCTTCGATTCAAGCTTTGGGGAGTTTAAGCTTAAGGCTGAGTAGCAATTTCGGCAGAGCTTCAGCTTATGTTGTTGAATCGGTGAAGGTTGAAGTGATCGTCGAGCGCTATTTGTAGGAGAACTCTTGAATAGATCCGTTGGCGTAAATCGTCCTCAAGATTTCTTCCGTTGGAGAGCAATTCGAATTTGGGCTGAGGCTTCAATCTTCGAGGTTCCTTGTCTGGGGAACCGGTGGAAGTCATTATTCATTATTCTAGAAAACGGGTGACGAAACCTAGACGCATGACTCTCTCGTGGCGGCCGTAGGGCTTGCACATCGTCGGCCGGCTGCTCCTTCGGCCCGGCGCCATGGCCTCCATCATGGATTTCCCGCCCCTCACGCCTACTCCCTCGTTTGTCTCTTCTCAATCGACCAATATGCAGTTAATTTCTCAGATGGCCGGACCCCGACCTTGGTCCGTTGAGCATCAGGATTTCCAACGTTCTGCCGCGTCGGGGGTGGATATAACGGACCTGCTTTGCCCTGAAATCAAGGCTCTACGTTCGCCTAGGGTTTCGCAGCCGTCACCATCGGTAGGACTCCCTTTCAGTGAAGTCGCTGTCAGTTCAGATTTCGGGAAGAACGTCTCGTTCCCTGAGACGCTGCGACCTGTTGATATTAATCAAAAGAAGCCGCGATCCTTTGCTTCTGCTGTCAACAATCGGCTATCAAAACCCCTGAATGTCCCTGCTTATGATTTCGCGTTTTTGAGCCCTTCTACTATCAATGACAGACGTTGCCTCATTCTGGACCCGGCGTTCCACCAACGGCAAATCAAGCGTTTCTCCCACGCCATTCATGGACGCATTTTGCTTAGCAAGGGCGACTCTCCTCGCTTCACCGGGGATCTTTGGGAGGAACTCAATGCTCTTTGGCAGCCATCTCAGTCATGGACGATCCATCCCCTCGGGAAAGGTTACTTTACGATGATCTTCTCGACTGCCGAGGATTTAGCTATGGCTTTTGCTAAAATAACTTGGCGTCTTCGCTCAGGTATCCTTCATCTGCAGGTTTGGGTTCCTTTTTTTGATCCTTACAAAGCTGCATCCACTCTTGCTCAAGTCTGGGTCCGCATCTTTAATTTACCTCATGATTTATGGCATCCCGAGGTGCTTTCTGGTATTGCTCGCGAGGTGGGTACCCCGATTCTGATTGATGGTATTTCTGCACATGCACACGTGGGTCACTTTGCTAGGGTGCTTGTTGAGATGAATGTCACGGTCGAAGTTCCAGATTTTTTGGTTATAAAATGTGGTGATGTTGAACTCTCAGTTGAATTCGGATACGAGAATTTGCCATATTTTTGTGGTATTTGCAATGCTATGGGGCACAGTACTGATACATGTAGGAAAAATACGACAACTCCGGGTAAGGTGGAGGTGGCGCCAGAGATGAAAAAGGAGGAGGCGGCTAAAGTACATGGACACGCTAAGGCGAGTTCGAAGCCTCGCTCTGATTGGCGCCAGGTGAATCGTCAACAACGGGCTGTTCAGTATGCTCCCACAGATTTTAATGCTGAGGGAGCGATGAATTTGTCCAATCTGGTGGATCACACACAGACGGACGACATTTCCAATTCCAACCATTTTGCTGTGTTGGGCAGTCTTCAAGAAGGGGATGTAGACGATGTGGGGGATGGTGATAGGGGCATCACTTCGACCTCGGCTCAGACTGAGGATGCTTCTAACAAACAGATTGTCATCTTCAACGACCCCACTGTTCCTTCTGATCCGGCTCCTCATTCCTCGGACTTTTATCATTCAGATGGAGGGTCATTAATCGTGGTTGGTAAGGAGAATGTTCCATCCCAACTTCTGACAGATACTGCTACTGTTCCCGAGACCGACACTACCCTCCCGACGCATGGTAACAATCCAGATATGGCTTTGACTGTAACGCCTGGAAAGGCGACGATGGAGAATCCCCCCGTTACTCGCGGCCGCGGGCGACCGAAGGGGACTACCAAGAAGGGGAAGGTTTATGATTCCTCTATCAAACACCGACTCCGGCGTATAATCAAGAATGGTATGTCTTCGGACTTCCAAAAAGCAGCTGGCCGTGCTACTGGGGTGGTTTTGCCGAGCGACGTTCCTGAAGCTCAGTTGCCGGTGGAGTTCTTAAATAAAGTGCAGCAGGCCCAGTCTGGCGGGGCAATTCTGCAAAATTTTGTGATTCACTCCTCTTCCGACGCAGCCCGAGCTATGTCGGCCGTCGTCTCTACACAGAAGAAAAAATGGGGTGATATGTTGGACGACGACGATGCCGGGGATGAGGACACCTTTTTAAATTTTTCCTCTTAGTTTTCGTTTTCTTTTTTGTCACAGTTTTTGTTTTACTTTTTGACGGTTCCTTTGTGACCCGGCCCTTTGCTAGCATCTGTGCTCTCAGGGGTTTTCAGGTCCTTTTTCTCTTTTTTAATAAAATTTCTATTTCAGCAGAGGTTCCTTGTCTGGGTGGAAACGGCTCTCTTTGATGGACAGGAGATGTGACGTCTCTGAAAAGTAACCACCAGATAGGAATGACCTCTGTAGAGATAAGATCCTGAGATCTCAGTATTTAATGCGGCTGTACTTGTGCGTACGTGGCTTCCTCTGAACGTTGGAAGATCAGTCCAAGGAGGAATGTTCAACTGATACTTGACTTTAGTATCAGTCCTTTGCGCGCATTAAGTAATCAGTCTTCAACTGATACTTCAGTTGGTATCTGCAGTCTTCAGTCTTCAGTCCTTCGTTCTTCAGTCTTCAGTCTTCAGTCTTCGACGCCGCAAGCTAAACTAGAAACGAACTCTAACACTTGAGTTCAAAACAATTCTAGTCTATTACAATTAAGTCCTATGATTTTTGGTATCATCAAAACAAGGGTTAGGATATTCCACAAGGTTCCCAACAACAAATTCAAGATTGTCGTTCCAATTCCAGAGAAAACAGTTTCCAATCATAGTCTCTTATGCAATGACGATAAATAAAAGTCAAGGTCAATCATTGTCCCGCGTTGGATTATTTTTGAAAAAACCTGTTTTTAGTCATGGCCAATTGTATGTAGCAGTTTCACGTGTCACAAATCATAATGTTTTAAAAAATTTGATTTGTGAAAATGATGGTGACAACAAAAAAACTGCTACTACAAATGTTGTATACAAGGAAGTATTGCAAAATATATAATATTCTACTTTTGACTACATTGTTCTATATATTTACAAAGAACAATACATTTTAAATTTATTTGTCTATTATTTCTTCATTTATTTTAAGTTAAATTTACTTTTCTATTAACGATATAATCTTAAAATATAAGATTATATGCTTAAATATACATTTGAGTACTTTATACACTTTTAATGTATCACTACAAAAAAACATATCGGACACCGACGGAATTACCGACGAAAAATAATCCGTTGGTAATCACCGACGGAACAGCGGCGGAATTCACTAACATGCTTAAACAATAATTTACCAAAATATTTGGTAATCATAAGCAATCTTTTCTAAACTCAAAAGCAGACAACTCACAATAACATAACGACAAGTTGTCTAAGTATCAAGTGACATAATTCTGTAAGCTATTAGTTTGAAATCTTTGCAACACATCAATAAAGTAAAACGCACAAGCGTTGCAGCGGAATAGCTTAAGTGGATTACATGTATGAAGACATGGAATCCTGAGCCTAATTTAGTACTTATATATCAAAAGCTTTGCTCTGCTGACATCCATCTGCATCACAGCTTAACCTGCATATTTAGAAAACATATGCAGAGCTGAGTACTAAAAAGGTACTCAATGGTCACATGCCAAAATAACTTGAAAGCTTGCTCTTAGAGCTATATATTGAACTTGTCATCTCAAGCATCACACAGGAGTTTTATTTAAATAAACTGTAAAATATCTCTATAATAATCATAAACTTCATATGTGTCTGCAGACATACTTCTTTGTACTCTACCATATCTGCAATGATAACTGTGTGTCGAGAAAGTGGCCATCTTCTACGGTCACTGACCGGCCGATACGCTAAACCGGCTCACGGTCCTAGACCGGCCGATACGCTAAACCGGCTCACGGACCTAGACCGGCCAATACGCTAAACCGACTCACGGTCCTAGGCCGGCCGATACGCTAAATCGGCTCACGGCCCTAGACCGGCCGATACGCTAAACCGGCTCACGGTCCTAGACCGACCGATACGCTAAACCGGCTCACGGTCCTAGGCCGGCCGATATGTTAGATCGGCTCACGGTCCCTTGTGTATACTAATCCTGTCTAACATCTGGATAGAACATGATCCGAATTCGATTAACTTCTGGTGCCAGATAGGTATCATACAAGCTCATAATTTTTTGGCAAGTCAATAACTTTAATATAACTTCATTCATATAAACATCATGAAATAGTGTGCACTTCATATTTTGAGTTTAGAAAGCCCACTTGATATGCTTAATGAAGTAGAAATCCTTGCTTGTTCACTTTATAAAGCCACTCGAACCTTCATTATAATGAGGTTCCCAAGGTAAGATTGTATAGATAGACAAGAAATAAATAGAAAAGAATTCCTAATTGAAACTTATATCTCTTGAAACTTTAGGGTTGCTTCCTCTAATCAAAGTAATCTATTTTTTCTGAACTTAACTTATTAAAAGAATACTAACATATTACCTAAACCACAACTTATACTATGATAATTGTTACTCTGGCGTTAATCATAACTTCGCTCACACTAATTAAAATAATTCTACATGTCTAAGCTATTTAATAAATCAAACTAATTATTAGCTAATAGCTAATAATCCTTTATACATATTTACTAGGCTCAAAATAATATAAACTCAACTTGATTAATAATTAAGGCGTAACTGTATATTAAAATCATCACTAAATTAATAAATAAGCCCAACAACTATCTCATGCTATCTAAACCCATTAGAAATATTAATAGGCCCATCAGAATTTCAGGCCCAAGTATTTTGTAAGCCCAATCAGATTAATACATCTCTCTCTCATTTCTTCTCTTTTCCTCACGCAGGCTCAAACCCTCTCTTTCCCTTCACCCCCTCTCTCAGCCTTCTCTCTCCCTCTGCCTTCTCTCTCCCTCTCTACTTCTCCGGCGAACATCGCCGGCTCTCGCCGCTTCCGGCGCGGCGAGGCTGACGCATCTTCTCCCCTTCCGCTTTCTTCCCTCTCCTTTCTATATTTAATTCCCCAAATTCTAAAATCAATTCAACCTAGGGTTTTCAATCTCCCCCATCAATTGTACTCCTCTGGCGAGTCCCGGCGAATAACGTCGCCGCCGACCCAGCTCGTCGGATTTCTGTTCCTCCGTCGTTCTTCCTGCTTCAGGTAAGTCCCCTATCTCTCTTCTTCTCTCTATATCCTCCCTCTCAGTCTCTTCCACTCTGCCCCTCTCGATCTCTCTCTCTCTGCCCTGTTCGCGGCGGCCGCCGTGAGCCGTGGCTGCATAGCAGCGTCGGTGGTCGCCGCCGCCCTGCTCTCCTCTCTCTTCCTCTATCTCGCTCTGCTCCCTCCCTTATCTCTCTCGTCTATCTCTATGTCTCTGTATCTCTGTTTCTATCTCTCTGTTGCCAGCCACCGTGGGCCGCCGTAGCGCGGGCAGCGCCGGCAGTCGTCTCCATCAGCTGCGCCCCGCCGTGGTGGTTCGCGGCTGCCGCTGCTACCGTCCCAGTTCTTCTTTCCCTTTTATCCATCTAATTCTCATATTTTTACTTCCTCAAACTAATAAGTCTCAAACTATTTCCCATTTCAGGAATCGATGATTCAAGGGATCTCCAGTTCGTCTACTGCTCAAGATCCAAGTTTTATATGTTATAAACCTATTTTCCTTTATTGCTTATTGTAAAACTGAGATTTGATGGTGAGGAAACAATACTGTATCGTTACTATGCTTATGTGTAGCTATTACTATGCTTATGTGTAGCTATGTGTTTTCTGCTGTTCTTGATTTCTGCCTATCATAAGAACTTTATTGAATAAAGAAACTACCTTCTTTGATGAGCAAACTGCTGTGAATTGTGAATGATGGAAGCAAACCGCTGTGAAGAATTGTGAATGATTTGTGTTTGGATGGGTATTTGCTTGTGTAGGGTTGCAGAATGGGGAAAAATGAAATTACGATAGTTCACCATGTTTATACTGATATAAGTCGGTTGGTGAAGCAGCTGACTAAAAAGTGATAGAGCTACATGTTGATCTGATGAGCTAATCTGCCTTAACTCTAATTTACGCTAATAAGGCTGATTAATATTTAGTGATGGGCTTGGGCCTCTTTTATCCATTAACAACGAGCTCAAATAATAACTAGTCCAAATAAATACTGGGCTTCCTCACTATTTTCTTAATAGCCTCTTGGCCCAAATAAGTAGCTACTGGGCTTATCAAGTTTGCTCACAAACTTGGCATCCGAAAATAAATTTGAAGGTACTTGGACTTTGAATAAAAATTGAGATTATAGCCAATCTCTTAACTCAACATAATTTGAGTTTCTAAAATAAAATAATAAAGTATTAGGCTTAACTCCACAAATTCACATAATCACTTGTTCAAATAATAGTTATTGGGCTTTTTGCATAAAATTTGAGAATTCTCTTTCTTTTTTTTTAAAATAATAGAAAATAGAAAATAATATTAATAATATATATATACTATAGTGAAAATGCCGGGTGTTACAATTGTATATTAAAATAGAGTTTAAATGAATTAATAGGTGATAGTTATATCAATAATACGCGTGTTCTGTACTGGTGACCACTCGAAAAGAACTTCAAGGTTAAGCGCTCTTGAATTAGAGCACAACTAAGATGGGTGACCCACTGGGAAGTTCGTCTTAACGTATGCAATTAAGTTCAAAATACATTAGAAATACCAAAATACTTGTGGAGAATAAAGCTAGATTGATAAAAAAAATATTGTTATTTTTATTATTTTCGAAAAAAAAATAGCGACGGAAATGAATTTCGTCGCTAATACCGACGGAATTTTCCGTCGCTAATTTCAGACGACGCCTGCGTCGTCGTGTGCTTACCTACGGACGGTCCGTCGGTATTTCCGTCGGTAATTAGCGATGGAAATGAATTCCGTCGCTATTTTTTTTACCGACCACTTTTACAGCGACACACGGCGGCCGTCGTTGATCCGTCGGTAAACGAAATTAGCGACGGATTTTTGGGGAACGGAGTAAGAAAAAGAAAAAGAAAAGAGATTTCAATAATAACAATGAATCAGCTTTAACAATAAATCACTATAATATTGAATAATTGTAGGCAATCACTTTTTAAACTCATGAGTAGACAACTTACAATATATAACGAAAGTTATATAACTTTCAAGTGACCTAATTCTCAAAGCTATTGATTTGAAATCTGTACAACACATCAATAAAGTAGAATATACTAAGTGTTGCAGCGGAATAACTCATGTGGATTACATGTATGGAGACATGGAATCCTGAGCCTGTTTTATATATATACATCAAAGAATCTGCTCTGCTCGCTTCCATCTGCACCACATCACAGCTTAACCTGTATACTTAGAAAACATATGCAGGGCTGAGTACTAAAAAGCACTCAATGGTTACATGCCGAAATAACTTTAAAATTGCTCTTAGAGCTATATATTGAACTTGCAATCTCAAGCATCACACAAGAGTTTTATTTAAATACCCTATGCATGCAAAACTGTAAAACTTCTCTATAATCATCATAACATCATATACGTCTACATACAATTAATATGTATGTACCATATCTACACATCATATAACTCTGAGTGTTGAGAAGTAGGCCTTCTTCTCAAACACGATGACAAGCTAACTCAAAGGTTATCTGTCAACTCTGTGTACACAAATCCTGACTCGCTCATGACCCGAATTCGTTGTTCTATGTAGATGGTAACATACAAATCTCAAATATTGGCAAGTCAATAATTCGAAAATAAATGCACACACTTAAACTTCACATTAAAATATGCATCTTTATTTCTTGAGTTAGTGAGCCCACCTGATATACTTAATAAGGTAGAAGTCCTTGCCTGTTCACTTTATGTTGCCGTTTGAACCTTCATTATAATGAGGTTCCCAAGTAAGATTGGATAAATAAATAAGAAGTGAATAAAAAGAATTCATGATTAAAACTTCTATCTCTTGAAGCTTTAGGGTTGCACCCCCTTATTTGAATATTCTACTTTTATGGACTTAATTAACTAAAAGTAAACAATAACATCATATCTCTTGGGATATCTCAAGTTGAAAAAGTTTAAGAGTAAACTAATCGATCTTATATAGATTAGCTTACATTTAATAACTAAAACATCAATTCAAGATTTTGACCAATAACTTAAGCACAGTTCTACTCAACTATCCCAAGTAAGTAATTCAAATATGTAATCATATATGAATCTCAACTTTGAAATATCATATAAAATCAACATTTTTAAAGAAAAATACAAGCTTTACATTTTTAGAAATCTCTCAAAGTCTATTTTTATTAGAAAGTTACAAAAATACAATACATCAAGTGTATGAGAAGTAATATCACAAAAGGCAGAATCTGCCACTGAACTACGCTGCTTCGCGCAGTACAATTCAGAAAATTGTTTGACACATCTAAAGGTGTTTGTTGAAGTTATTACAGTAAAATTTCAGTAAAATTTCAAGTTATTTAGACTACGAGAACACCATCAGAAGCACCTCGAAACATACTGCCCTGTCAAGCCGAAAACTGACAGCAAAGCCCCTTTGTTTCAACTTAACATTTAATTCATACTTTTGTCAACTACAAACCATAGGAACTCAATTACATCATCTTGCTACACATTAGCATGCTTTAGCTTGAAATTTAACTCATGTTTAACTCATCAACACAAAGCAAGCAAGTTATAACACAATTAATCGCCCCAACATCTCTAATTTCTTATCATATAATCACATTTAACAATCCCAAGAGTACAATTACACAAGCTTCAAACATATAACTATCTTACATCAAGAATTCCCAAATTCACCAATTCACCTAAACTAAACTTATTAGGAAATCACGATTTCTTTTGAATAAATACCCAGATAATCTCAATAATTTCCTCACATACATAGAAACATATATATATATATATATATATATATATATAGCCAATTGATACAAATATAAAGTGAATAGATTCTAGGGTTCATGGAAGAAGCTGAAAATTAGGGCTTCGGGGTAGGGCTTTGATTCCTGTCATCATATTACTTAATTCTAAGTAATTACTAACTTCAAAGCATGTAGGAACGAACATAATACAAGAGAGATGATTCTCCTTAACATCTAAATTTTCGGAAAAACAGGGGATGAAGAATTGATGAATTTTCCTTTTTTTTCTTCTAATTGTGACACAAAAATAGCTTCATGACCTTGAGATTTCTCACCTGAAATGTTTTCGCGGACAGATTCTAGGATAATTGAAGGTATTTTCTTAAAGCTTAATGAATTATTATTAAAATCAGATTTATAATAAAAGAAAAAAGAAAAAACCTAAAGAACCCAAAGAAGCACAAGAGAGCAAACAAAGGGCCGAGCCTCATTAAAACTCCTTTAAAGAAAACCCAAAGGGAAAAACTTTAAAGGGGAAAAATAGTACTCGTCTAAGTACAAAGCACCAACGTGAAAAAAGAACAGAAACAGACACTGGCCAGAGAGGGGAGGGGAAACTTCGGAAGCTCCGGCCTAACCATCGCCTCCAAGAAACCCCGGACCCCTTCCTGACTAAAACAAAGAGCCAGAAGAAAACCAAACCCCAAGCAAAGAAAAAATAAGAAAGCTCGTTTCCGCTTGTAAAAGCTAAACAGGAGAGCGCATCTACGACCCAAGCAACCCTCCGCATAAACGAGACATGTCGCCAGGCCAATCTGAGAAGGAAACCCAGACCAACCTCGACACAACCAACGGGATCCGACCTTGTCAACCCCAGCCTCTAGCGCACCAGACGACCGAAAAAAGGTTGAGAAGTCATCCCAAAACTTCCTCCTATCCACGTCCATCCTGACCTTCACGTAAAAAGAACCACCAAACCCTGCACCATCCAGCGACCAAACGCTGTAGAACAGCAAACCATTCGAGAAAGGCAGATCAGACGACCTGCTCGATGAAAAAACAAAACATCTCCTCAAAAGATGACTAACCAGCCGACCACCGAAACTCCACCAAAAAGACGCCGAACGCACTCCAGCCGAGTCAGGACCAGCTCTCCACATCAAACGCCGAACAAAACCAGCCCCAAGCTAGTTCCAACTAACCGCACACCAACTGTTCGAAAAAATGCAGCAGAGAAGAAACCAACTCATTATTTCACCATCCTTATATGGCTATGCGTTGCCATGTCCAAGGCCACCGCCTTCTTAATTTCATCGATAGGGTAGGGCCACCAACCCTCAGTGCGTTCCCCATTCGCCATAATGTCTGCCGGAGAATTACCCTCTCTATAAATATGAGTCACCATGATATTAAACTCCGGCAAAATCCGCATAATAGATTTCCAGGAAGCCACAAATCTCCAAGGAACGTCATTCGATCTAGAGTTAAGAAGATTAACCACATAAGAGGAATCCGACTCAACCCATAAAAAACGCCAACCCCTAGAATGAGCAATATTGATAGTCGTGATGACCGCTAAAAGCTCAGCTTCAAAGGCAAACCCCAGACTGCCTTTGACGTGAAAACAACCTCGGACAGCCGCCCATTTATCACGAAAGACACCCCCTGCCGATATAATCCCCGGAGCGCCAAGGGCGGAGCCATCAGTGTTAACTTTCATCCAATGATTGACCGGAGGCCACCAATGGACTTCAACGAAATATGGAGGAGCCGCCGCTCTACTTTGCACTCCAATACGACGCGTGATAATATAGTCCGTCCAATAATTATTTGTAGTTCCTAACCGAGGAAACTCCACATCCATCTCCTTCATAGCCGTTTTAACAAACGCAAAAATCGCCCGCTGCTCAAACCGACCATGATCGAAAATAATTTTATTACGGACATCCCACAGCTTCCAAAGAATATTGATAATAACCGCCTTCCAAAGATTATTAATTTGTGAACTGAAATTGCTATTCCAAGCATGAACCAAAAAAGAATGAATATCTAAGCAATGAATAAGCTCCTCCTTGTCAAACCATCCCAACACCTCACGCAAAATAGGAACCACCTGCTTACAACTCCAAGCAATATGAGAAATTGACTCTTTCGCCTCATAACAGATAGCGCAGCCATTCGGAGCAATCAATCCTTGGCGAATTAAAATATCCAAAGTGGGAAGACGTTTATGAATCATACGCCAACAAATCAGGGATCGTCTCACCGGAATAAAATTTTCCCAAACCCATTTTCCCCATATCACCTAAGGGAAACGATGGCAAGCATTAGAGAATGCCAAAGCCGCAGACACCTCTCCTTTCACAGATTTCTTCCAAAATCTGGTGTCCTTCTCATCCCCAAAAGGAATCGAACTGATATCCACCACTATGTCCGGATAAGACCTCACAAAAGATTCCGAAAAATGCCAAACCCCGTCATAGAAATAGAGGAAAAGATTCACAAAAATGACAAAAGATTCTTAAAGCTTAATGAATAGAGGAAAAGAAATGGAGATTAAGAAAATGAGAAAAGGGTCGTCACTCTTGGGATAGGAATAAGAAGAAACAATGACTTTCTCTATAAGCCATTTAAATATCACACTTTACAATAAATAAATACATATCTCAAACATTAAAAATTGAAATCCAATTATTGAAATGAGCAATATAATTCAAACCTCATTTCCCTTACTGATCGGCCCATTAGGGGTTTTAAAATTCTTCACTTTAACTAACTCTCACAAAATAATTTAACATTCCTTTCATAATTTAATAATATAAAACCACAATTGAATAATTTGAAAAATAATCTCAATAATTAAAAATAATAATAAATCTCATATTCATGGTTTGATAATAAATCATCACTATTAAAATAAGAGAGCTCCTAAATAAATAATTAAATAACATCCGTCACTTCAATTAGTCGGGCAATAAGTCGACTAATAATATTTCGTATTTATCACTATTCTCATCTTTGAAAATAATAAAATAATCCCTTTAACTAGGAATTATAAACTTGCTTCCAAAAATAAAATTAATAAAGGATGCAAGAACACTTAATTATTCAAATTATGCAATCATTGAATTAAAAGCTCAGGGTATTATAATAATACTTCATCTCATCTCTGTGATTCTACTTCTCTTTCCTCTTTTAAATAATATTAATAATATATACTGTAGTGAAAATGCTGGGTGTTACAGCATCATATATTCTTTAGATTTTAATTTTCGACCTATTTGCAGGAACGAGCTATTTTGACGCCCACGCTAAATGTGGTTGAGTCCATCAATCAATATATGGTGTCATTGAATGAGTGTGAAGGCAGAAAATATTTGAGCTCAGATAGGACATGCACAACAGATTCAACTTCATCTTTGCTCCAGGACATACACACGCCAGAGTTCTTAAATAGTCTTAAATGTTCTGGCGTCCCCAATCATGAACTATATTTGAAAGTTGGAACTCCAGTCATGCTGCTGAGAAATATAGATCATGCAAATGGTTTGTGCAATGGTACTAGATTGGTTATTACAAGACTTGGGAGCCACGTATTGGAAGCTAAAGTTATAGCTGGTCACAATGCTGGAAATAAAGTTCTCAAACCAAGAATGTCATTGACACCATCGGATTCAAGATTGCCGTTCAAATTCCAGAGAAAACAGTTTCCAATCATAGTCTCTTATGCAATGACGATAAACAAAAGTCAAGGTCAATCATTGTCCCGCGTTGGATTATTTTTAAAAAAAACCTGTTTTTAGTCATGACCAATTGTATGTAGCAGTTTCATGTGTCACAAATTCAAGATTGCCGTTCCAATTCCAGAGAAAACAGTTTCCAATCATAGTCTCTTATGCAATGACGATAAATAAAAGTCAAGGTCAATCATTGTCCCGCGTTGGATTATTTTTGAAAAAACCTGTTTTTAGTCATGACCAATTGTATGTAGCAGTTTCACGTGTCACAAATCATAATGATTTAAAAATTTTGATTTGTGAAAATGATGATGACAACAAAAAAACTGCTACTACAAATGTTGTATACAAGGAAGTATTGCAAAATATATAATATTCTACTTTTGACTACATTGTTCTATATATTTACATAGAACAATACATTTTAAATTTATTTGTCTATTATTTCTTCATTTATTTTAAGTTAAATTTACTTTTCTATTAACAATATAATCTTAAAATATAAGATTATATGCTTAAATATATATTTGAGTACTTTATACACTTTTAATGTATCACTGCAAAAAAACATATCGGACACCGACGAAATTATCGACGGAAAATAATCCGTTGGTAATCACCGACGGAACAGCGGCGGAATTCCGACGAAGATATTTTCAAAATTTTACCGACGGAATAGCGACGGAATTATTAGCGACGGAAAATAATCCGTCGTTAAATATTATTCATGTAACACCCGGTATTTTCACTACAGTAAATATATTATTAATATTAATAAATTAGATTACACATTATAAAGATGAGCTAAAGTTTTAATTCATATTACGAGCCCAAATACATTTCCTATTCAACTAGAAAACAACCCAATAATTATTTATTTGGGCCAAGTGTATGAAGGAAAAAGGATGAGGAAGCCCAAGTACTATTCACCAAATTTGTGAGCCCAATAGTAATTGTTTGGGCCAAGAGTTTTGTTATATAAAAAGGGCCCAAGCCCAGTTTTAGTAGAAAATCAGTTATATCTTTTAATTAGAGTTTTAAATTGCTAATTAGATCTACTAAGCTTGATTAGCTCACGGAGTAACACGTTTCTTGTAGCTTTTACGCAGCTACTTCACAACCGACTCCAACTTGTATAAATCCCCTCATCTCTCACGTTAAACCCTTTTAAAAACACCAGCAAATATACCATCCAAATGCAAAACAACCACAAATCATTCATAATCCTCTACAGCAGCTCCCGTATAAAGAAGGTAGTCTTTCTTTTCAATACAGTAAATTCTTCATGTACAGGAAAGCAACCAAGAATAGTGAAAACAGTAATAATACTTGTTAAAGACACATCTCTATTACTATTTCACAAACACAGCCTCAGTTTCTCAATAAGCAATAAAGAAAAACAGACTTTTAACATATAAAAAAATTGGATCTTGAGCAGTAAACGAACTGGAGATTCCTTGAATCATCGATTCCTGAAATGGGAAATAGTTTGAGACTTATTAGTTTGAGGAAGTAAAAATCTGAGAATTAGATGGATAAAAGGGAAAGAAGAACAGGGACGGTAGCAGCGGCAGCCGCGAGCCACCACGGCGGGAGGCAGCTGATGGCGACGACCTCCGGCGCTGCCCGCGCTACCGCGGCCCACGGTGGCTGGCAACAGAGAGATAGAGACAGAGATACAGAGATAGACAAGAGAGACAGGGGGGGCAGAGCAAACGAGGAAGAAAAGAGGAGTAAGGGCGGCGCCGGCGCTGCTACGCAGCAACGGCTCACGGCGGCCGCCGCGAACAGGGCAGAGAGAGAGATCGAGAGGGGCAGAGTGAGAGAGACTGAGAGGGAGGATATAGAGAGAAGAAGAGAGATAGGGGACTTACCTGAGGCAGGGAGAACGACGGAGGAGCGGAAATCCGACGAGCTGGGGCGGCGGCGACGTTATTCGCCGGGATTCTCCAGCGGAGTAAAATTGATGGGGGAGATTGAAAACCCTAGGTTGAATTGATTTTAGAATTTGGGGAATTAAATGTAGGAAGGAGAGGGAAGAAAGAGGAAGGGGAGAAGATGCGTCAGCCTCGCCGCGCCGGAAGCGGCGAGAGCCGGCGACGCTCGCCGGAGAAGGGGGGAGAGAGAGGCGGCCGAGAGAGGCGGCCGAGAGAGGGAGAGATGTCTGCGTGGGGAAGAAATAGAAAACAGAGAGAGATTAACTTGTTTTATGTTTTAAAGAAGGTTATTAATTTTAATTTATTTAAAACTGAAAATGGTTAATTGGGCTCAAACTAGTAATTGGGTTTAAGCTGGTATTTGGGCCTATTAATCTCAATGGGATTAGTAATAATAAATTGTGTTGGGCCTTAGGAGTACATGAGATTATGGTTAGTTGGGTCCTTAATTTATTTAATTGGATTCAATAGTATTTTAATTTGAGCTTAATAATCTTAAATGAAGGATTATTAGCTAATAATTTGTTTGATTTATTAAATGGCCCAAATATGTAGAATTATTATAATTAATTTATGCTATTACTCTATGTAATTATGCATAAATTAGACACTAGATTATTATAGACTCGAGTTCTTGAAAGAAGAGGAAAATCGATTTATATTATTTCCAGTTAATAGCTATTTATTAAATTAGAGCGAGTGGAGTTATGAATAACGTCAGAGTTACGATTATCGTAGTTTAAGTTGTGGTTTAGATAATATGCTGGTATTTATTGATAAGTTCGCCAGGTAGCAACCAGTTATCATTCCATAATTTTCAATAGAACCATCACCTTAAACCAACATAAGTATTCTCTAAATAAATTTCATATCATGTTCTCATTATTTATTAGTCATTTTTTATACTGAAGGTCGGATACAAGCAAGGGTAAAGCAATAGTTCAGAATTACTAGTGTCGTCAGACCACGATCAGGTGGGCTTTCTAAACTCAAAATTTGAAGTGCTCACTATTTAATGATGTTTACATGAGTAAGGTTATATTGAAGTTATTGACTTGCCAAAACTTTTATGAGCTTGTATGATACCTATCTGGCACCAGAAGTTAATCGAATTCGGATCCTGTTCTATCCAGATGTTAGACAGAATTAGTGTACACAAGGGACCGTGAGCCGATCTAGCATATCGGCCGGCCTAGGACCGTGAGCCGGTTTAGCGTATCGGCCGGTCTAAGTCCGTGAGCTGGTTTAGCGTATCGGCCGGTCTAGGACCGTGAGCCGATTTAACGTATCGGCCGGTCAGTGACCGTAGAAGGTGGCCACCTTCTCGGCACACAGTTATCATTGCAGATATGGTAGAGTACAAAGAAGTATGTCTGTAGACGCTTATGAAGTTTATGATTATTATAGAGATATTTTACAGTTTTGCATGCACAGGTTATTTAAATAAAACTCTTGTGTGATGCTTGAGATGGCAAGTTCAATATATAGCTCTAAGAGCAAGCTTTAAAGTTATTTCGGCATGTGACCATTGAGTACCTTTTTAGTACTCAGCCCTGCATATGTTTTCTAAATATGCAGGTTAAGCTGTGATGCAGATGGAGGCGAGCAGAGCAAAGCTTTTGAAGTATAAGTATTAAATTAGGCTCAGGATTCCATGTCTTCATACATGTAATCCACTTAAGTATTTCCGCTGCAACACTTAGTATATTTTACTTTATTGATGTGTTGTACAGATTTTAAATCAATAGCTTTGAGAATTATGTCACTTGAAAATTTGACAACTTGTCGTTATGTATTGTGAGTTGTCTGCTTTTGAGTTTTAGAAAAGATTGTTTATGATTACCAAATATTTTGGTAAATTATTGTTTAAGCAGGTTAGTGATTTTTATTGAGATCTATTTTCTTTTTTCATTTTCTTACTTTGTTTTCAGTCACACCTTTTTCCCGACTTAACTATTCACTAGCTTAGGTCGGGCTGTGACAATTCATTATTTTTCATTTTTTTTTTAATTTACCGACGGAATAGCGACGGAATAATTAGCGATGGAAAATAATCCGTCGTTAAATATTATTTATTATTTTTCATTTATTTTTATTAAAGTAAATTCTAAACAGTCCCCGGCAACGGCGCCAAAAATTTGATCACTAATTTCTTAGCAACAAAAACTGCAACTAACACAGGCAATTGTAGCAAATAATAAGTAACCGAGTATCGTATCCACAGAGACTATTATAACGAATCACTCTAAGTAATCCTAACTAAACTCTAGTAATATTCAGGCAAACGAAAGTAGGAAGGTTTGATTAACACTAAACTCAAAAAGTAGTAAATAAAAGCACGTAGAAGAATCAAATATAAAAGACAACTGATCCTAGGGTAGTAAATTCATTAACTAAATCTATGCAATTAATCTATTAATCCTATGTACCAGTTTAATCCAGTTATGATGAGAGATCACTTAATTAATCAATTACTCTCGCTAGAGCAGCAACGATCGTAGATTAGTAAATTATCTATCTCCGTTAGGTCTCAAGAAAATCTACTAACTCCCAATAGCTCCTAAGAATAGCTCCCTATGATCCACCTATCTCCGCTAGGTCTCAAGGTTAAAATCATATCATACATTCCTGAATCCGCTAAACAGTTATCTCCGCTAGGTCTCAAACCGAATAGCTAAAGATGCAAATTATTGATCAGATAATTCACAAGAAAATAAGCACCAAGAATTATGAATCATAAACTGGAAGGCACAAAGGTATTAACAAATAAATTACATAAATTCAATCAACTATTTACAAACCCTAGAATCAGCTAAACGAAACTAGCCAGACATACTGAAAGAAAGCATAAACATAATTAAAAAGAACGCAATTGTAAAAACTGAATTATATAAAAACTAAATGAGAATGATTGTAGCAGCTTGAATCTTAAATCTTGATCCAAGCCTTGAAAACTGGAAAGCAATAATATTCTAAAGCTATAAAACTGAAATAATGAATCTCTCCGGTATCTCTCGTATATTGGATAGGTCAAAAGAGGACCTATTTATAGTTTTCAGATTTTCTTCGATCACCATGGAAGTTGCCATGCAAAGTAGAATTCTAAAGGTAATAGAATTGTGTAAAATAAGGCAACTCTCCAGCTGGATGCACGCTCTGGAAAACACTCCTACTCTTGCCGAATTCGCAGCTCTCGCCAGAGGAATGGATGTCGCCAGAGGAATGGCTCGCGCCAGAGAAATGGATGATTTCTCTGCTCTGTCTTATTTCTCTGCTCCGACTCTCACCTGGCTGCTTAGACTATTGACTCCTCTGGTGATGACATCGCTACTATGGAGATTGATTTCTCTGACTTTTCACTTCTCTGACTATTGAGCGCTGGGCTTTATTTCTCTGATGCTGGCGTCTCTCTGCTCTCGAGCTGTCGGTTCCTCTGCTCTAGCTTCTTGATTTTTCTGGCGATTGATTTCTCTGCTCTGGCACGCCAGAGTATGCATAAAAACGAGATTCTAAGCCCGAACTCTCCAAAATTTGCTCTCTTCATCTCGAAAACCTAAATCTCCTACAAAGCATATAATACACCATAAAACGCACCAATTTGCAGAAGATTATCTTAAAATACGCACATACAAACCCTTGAAAATAGAGCAATTTAAGCATAAATCAGAAACATATATATATATATATAGCCAATTGATACAAATATAAAGTGAATAGATTCTAGGGTTCATGGAAGAAGCTGAAAATTAGGGCTTCGGGGTAGGGCTTTGATTCCTGTCATCATATTACTTAATTCTAAGTAATTACTAACTTCAAAGCAGGTAGGAACGAACATGATACAAGAGAGATGATTCTCCTTAACATCTAAATTTTCGGAAAAACAGGGGATGAAGAATTGATGAATTTTCCTTTTTTTTCTTCTAATTGTGACACAAAAATAGCTTCATGACCTTGAGATTTCTCACCCGAAATATTTTCGCGGACAGATTCTAGGATAATTGAAGGTATTTTCTTAAAGCTTAATGAATAGAGGAAAAGAAATGGAGATTAAGAAAATGAGAAAAGGGTCGTCACTCTTGGGATAGGAATAAGAAGAAACAATGACTTTCTCTATAAGCCATTTAAATATCACACTTTACAATAAATAAATACATATCTCAAACATTAAAAATTTAAATCCAATTATTGAAATGAGCAATATAATTCAAACCTCATTTCCCTTACTGATCGGCCCATTAGGGGTTTTAAAATTCTTCACTTTAACTAACTCTCACAAAATAATTTAACATTCATTTCATAATTTAATAATATAAAACCACAATTGAATAATTTGAAAAATAATCTCAATAATGAAAAATAATAATAAACATCATATTCATGGTTTGATAATAAATCATCACTATTAAAATAAGAGAGCTCCTAAATAAATAATTAAATAACATCCGTCACTTCAATTAGTCGAGCAATAAGTCGACTAATAATATTTCGTATTTATCACTATTCTCATCTCTGAAAATAATAAAATAATCCCTTTAACTAGGAATTATAAACTTGCTTCCAAAAATAAAATTAATAAAGGATGCAAGAACACTTAATTATTCAAATTATGCAATCATTGAATTAAAAGCTCAGGGTATTATAATAATACTTCATCTCATCTATGTGATTCTACTTCTCTTTCCTCTTTTAAATAATATTAATAATATATACTGTAGTGAAAATGCTGGGTGTTACAGCATCATATATTCTTTAGATTTTAATTTTCGACCTATTTGCAGGAACGAGCTATTTTGACGCCCACGCTAAATGTGGTTGAGTCCATCAATCAATATATGGTGACATTGAATGAGTGTGAAGGCAGAAAATATTTGAGCTCAGATAGGACATGCACAACAGATTCAACTTCATCTTTGCTCCAGGACATACACACGCCAGAGTTCTTAAATAGTCTTTGTTGGGTCCGGGGGGAGTCTCGAATAGGTGTATGGGGGGGGGGGGGAATACACCTTCTATCTACAAACCTCAATCAGAGGGATCTCAGTCAGAGATAGAAACGAAACTTTACACGCAAACAAGACACCTGTTTAACCGAAATAAGTGTTGACCAACAGGGTTGACGACTGATACTGAAAGCTCTTCAGTAAAGAGTTATCAGTTAAGTCACTGGAACTTAACTGATCCACGTAAGGGCTTCAGTCGTGTTTGCAGAGATGAAGATGATATCTCTCTTCCTTACTATCAGAGGATAGTGAGTCAGATTGATATCATACGTAGCGGAAATTAAACTTAGTTTCGAATAGCCTCGGTGGAGCAGATAGTTGGATTAAGGTTTCTCTTTTCAGTTAGTCAGCATTCAGTTTTATCAATTGAAATAACACAGATATGAATGTAAAACTGAAAGCTGTAAATAACACAGAGACTTTTACGTGGTTCGGAAAAACTCTTTCCTACATCCACGGCTGGTTGATCAGACCAACAATCCACTCCGCAAGTGCTTCCCGGGTGCACTGCAAACCGTGAACTGAAGATAGCTCTCTCTTCAGCACCTACACACCTCGCGTAGGGTTTCCCTACCTACACACCTCGCGCAGGATTTCAGCACCTACACAGCTCGCGCAGGATTTCCTTGCTAAGCACACCTCGTGCTCAGACTTCCCTATCAGAGTTCAGAACACCTTCTGAAACTCCGAGTCACTCAAACACTCTTATGGGGGAGAGGTTTAAAAGAGTGCCAACTATACTTACAAAGAACAAGTTCTTTGAAGCAAGTTTGACCTTTGGCTTCTGGGTACACAGAATATATGGGCTATGGCACAAGAGACTCAAACACTCTTGAATAGATTCGTTGGCGTAAATCGTCCTCAAGATTTCTTCCGTTGGAGAGCAATTCGAATTTGGGCTGAGGCTTCAATCTTCGAGGTTCCTTGTCTGTGTGGAAACGGCTCTCTTTGATGGACAGGAGATGTGACATCTCTGAAAAGTAACCACCAGATAGGAATGACCTCTGCAGAGATAAGATATTGAGATATCTCTGCATTTAATGCGCCTGTACTTGAGCGTACGTGGCTTCCTCTGAACGTTGGAAGATCAGTCCTAGGAGGAATGTTCAACTGATACTTGACTTTAGTATCAGTCCATGGCGCGCATTAAATAATCAGTCTTCAACTGATTCTTCAACTGATACTTCAGTTGGTAACTGCCGTCTTCAGTCTTCAGTCTTCAGTCTTCGTTCTTCAGTCTTCAGTCTTCAGTCTTTGACACCGCAACTAAACTAGAAACGAACTCTAACACTTGAGTTCAAAAACAATTTTAGTCTATTACATTTAAGTCCTATGAATTTTGGTATCATCAAAACAAGGGTTAGGATATTCCACAAGGTTCCCAACAATTTCCCCCTTTTTGATGATGCCAAAACCACACAGCAGTTCTAGACAGCAAAAAGACTGAGCTCACAGTACAAGTTCTAGACAAGGGGTGAAAGCTGTTCCCCCTTAACAATAGAACCTAAATAACTTGTACTCAGAGCAAGAACGAAAACAGTTCTAAACACAGAACAGCAAGAAGACAGAAAAACCATAAATCAGAGCCTGGACAAAGAGTCATTGTCTTCAGGGTGAGATCAATAAGAAGTTCATTTCATTAATCGGACTGATAAGCCATCAGTCTAGGTACAGAGCAAGACTTACATTGGAGTAAAAAGTAAAACAAAAACATCATGGATAAACCATGAACTCCAGCAGTCTGCTTGGCTGCGCCTTGAACTTCTTGATCTTCATCTTCTGTCTTCGTGTCTTCAATGTTCCTAAGCTTGTTCCACTCTCACTTGTTTTCCGTTGAATTGAGGTCTCTTCTGAAACGTCATCCTTCTAGCTTCTGGTGATCCTTTGCTGTTCCATCATCAGTCAAGAGTTAGAGGACAGGAGCAACCTCAGGAAAAGGTTTCTCTCTGACTTCTGACTTTCCCAACTTTCCCCCTTTTTGGCAACATCAAAAAGAGAGATGACGATGGAGGCTATGATCAGACGGTACCCAACTCCTAGTCTCAGAACCTCGTGAGAAGATTTGAGAACAGAGTGAGTCCGGATAAACAGAAGAGGAGGACGTCAGTGATGGGGTGAGGAGATGAGGGAGACGGAGAAGTGGAGGAGGACAAGAAAACGTAGAAGGCGGAAGATAGAAGAAGGCTGCCTTGGAAGAAGGAGAGGGCTGCCTTATGAGGAGAGGGATCAGAAGAGTGAAGGGTGTGAGAAGGAAGAATCGAAGCGGTGGCAGCTGAGAAGACTAACACCGTCGATTCGCCGTCCCAGGGTCTGTGAAGAATAGACCCGGTGCGGCTGAAGATGCCGGCCAACAACAAGAGTGATCTCGTTGTTTGTTGCAAGCCAGGGAGGAGCACGAGATATGCGATAAGGTATATCTCCTCCAGAAGCGGTGAAGCTTCTTGGCGCCAGGCATGAGAATGGAAGACGCTCGCTTCGCTGGATACAAGTGAGGGTAGAGCAAACTTTGACGCCGGAGAGACGTTGTGATCCAGTGGAAGGGTCCGGTGAAGACCAAGACTATGAGCGTCATTCTTCCACTCCATGACTTTGCAGTCATAGATTTCTCCTTTAGTCGGAACAATTTTTATCTGCAACTTTGGAAACAATTGAAACTTTTTCTCACAGTGAAGGCTGTGGAGAGTTGTTAGTTGATGCAGAAACACTTATGAAGACAACATGGTATAAATAGACAAGATGTGAACCATGTAGAAGATGAAAAGGTTTTTCGAAAACCGTGCCTTAAATGCAATTGAAGAAAAATTTCGCGTCCGCCGTCACTGCGAGGGACTTCAAAAGGCATCATTACATATGTCATGTCAATGAGCGTTTCAAGAAATTTTATTGCAGAGGCAAAAAGGTTGGAAGGATTTTTGGCAAAAAGATCAGGACAAGTTCAATCAAAACAGATTTTCACTTTAAAAAAAAATCTTGTCCTAATTCGGATATTCCAATTCCAACAATTCCAATAAACAGTTAAAGTTTTTGAAAGAAACTGATCAGTTAGAGAAAAGATTTTGAACTAAGAACTTAAAGCTCTAAACTGAAATAACTGATTTTGAAAAGGTAAGCATTTTAAAATACTTACTGATCAACTGAACATAGTAGTCAGTTGATACCACATGATCCTGGATGATTCATCAGGATGACTTCCTCTTCAGATGAGCACTCGGACTTCATTGCTTTTTACATCGACGAACGTAGAAGCAGCAGTTGGTTGACCACCAGTCAGCATGACTGTTTGAGAAGATCTTCAAACACAGCATCACTCTTCAGGGTTGATGAGGCCAATCTTTGCACAAAGATCGTTGAACCTCTCTTCTGGAAGAGCCTTGGTCAGCAGGTCCGCTCTCTGAATAGCAGTGGGAATCCATTCCACAGAGACATTCTTCTTTTCGACATGATCACGAATGAAGTGATGTCGAATCTCAATATGTTTGACTCTGGTGTGATGAACTGGATTCTGGGAGATTGCAATAGCACTGGAGCTGTCGCAATAGATAGGAACTTCCTTTTCCTCGATCCCATAGTCCTTTAGTTGATGGACTAACCACAGGATTTGTGAGCAGCAGCTTCCGGCAGCAACATATTCAGCTTCAGTTGTAGAGGTGGCGACTGAAGTCTGCTTCTTAGAAAACCAAGAGATGAGCTTGTTGCCTAGGAATTGACATGTTCCGGAGGTTGATTTGCGATCAAGCTTGCATCCACCGAAGTCGGAGTCTGAAAATCCGGTGAGCTTGATGTCGTCCTCTGCTGGGTACCACAATCCTAAATTGGGTGTGCCCTTGAGATATCTCAGAATCCGCTTAGCTGCATCTAAATGAGCTTCCTTAGGATCTGATTGATATCTTGCACAAACCCCGACTGCAAATGCGATATCTGGTCTGCTCGCAGTCAAATACAGCAAAGATCCAATGATTTCTCTGTACTTCTTCGAAGAGACAGAGCTTCCTTCTGAACCTGGATCAACTTTCCAGTTTGTGTTCATTGGGATCTTGACTGACTTCATGTGCTGAATACCGAACTTAGCTATCAGCTCCTTTGCATACTTGGACTGGCTGATCAGTATTCCTTCTTTGGTCTGCTTGACTTGCAATCCGAGAAAGAAATTCATTTATCCCATCATGGACATTTGGAATTTGTTCTTCATGATGTCAGCAAACTTATTGCACATGTGTTCGGATTTGGATCCGAAGATTATGTCATCGACATAAATTTGAACAAGCAAGAGATCTTCTCCTTCTTTGAGAGTGAACAACGTTCTGTCCACAGATCCCTTTTTGAAGCCTTGTTCAATCAGATACTCCGAGAGAGTATCATACCACGCTCTTGGTGCTTGCTTCAACCCATAGAGCGCTTTCTTCAGCTTGTACACCTTTTCTGGTCCAGCAGCCTCAAATCCTGGAGGTTGTTCTACATAGACTTCATCTGTGAGCACTCCATTGAGAAATGCACACTTGACATCCATTTGGTGTACCTTGAAACCTTTGTGAGCTGCAAAAGCTAAGAAGAGTCTGACTGCTTCCAATCTGGCAACTGGGGCAAATGTCTCGTCGTAGTCGATTCCTTCTTCTTGACTGTATCCTTTAGCCACAAGCCTTGCTTTGTTTCTCACAACGTTTCCTTCTTCGTCTTTCTTGTTCTTGAAAATCCATTTCAAGCCAATCACCTTTGCATCGTCTGGTCGATCCACAAGCTCCCAAACAGAATTCCGGTTGAATTCATTGAGTTCTTCTAGCATTGCGATGACCCATTCTGTGGACTTCAGAGCTTCTTCAATATCCTTCGGCTCTGTAGTTGATAAGAAACAGCTGAAATTCTTATCTTCGTTGATGCAGTTCTGGTTGATGTCGAAGATGAGGTTGCACATAGATCTCCGAGTCTTGACGCCATCTGATGGTTCTCCAATGATGTTCTCCTTAGAGTGGAGTTCAAACCATCTTCGATATTTCTTGATTTCTTCAGGAGATGGTGGAGCTTCTTCAGTTAGAATGGCTCTGGGATGTTGAGCACTTTCTGGAGCAGGGGAGAGTTGAGTTGGGGCGGCTTCTGCGCGTTCAACTTGAACTTCAGCAACTGGAGTTCCCCCTTGACTATTGCCATCTGCATTGGCTCCAGTTTGAACTTCAGACCGTTGGTTGATCTTCTGATACTGAAGCATCTCATTATCTTCATCCTTGCCAGATCCCCATACCAAGACAGTAGAGGGCTCGTCAGTATGGATTTCAGCTTTGGAACCTTCAGTGATCTGAACATTCTTTTCAGCATCTTGTTCCCTGAAACCATCTGTAGACTCATCAAAGATCACATGAGGTGTTTCTTCTACACATAGAGTTTGAGTATTGAACACTCGATAGGCTTTGCTTGAACGTTCTATTCCGGAGTATCTAAGGAAGACTCCTGGATCAGCCTTGCAATCGAAGGTGTTCAACCTCTTCTTATCGTTGTTGTGTATGAAACACTTAGAACCGAAAGCATGAAAGTGGGCAATCGATGGCTTTCTGTTCTTCCATAACTCATATGGAGTTCTTCCATGTCTCTGAGTGAGGAAGGAACGATTCTGCGTGTAGCATGCGTTGTTGACTGCTTCGGCCCAAAACTTCAAGGGGAGTTTTGACTCGGCTAGCATCGTCCTTGCTGCTTCCTTTAGAGACCGGTTTCTTCTCTCTGCAACTCCATTCTGCTGTGGAGTTCTTGCTGCAGAAGTTTGATGACTGATTCCTTGTTCATCACAATACTCACGAATGACAGTATTGAGGAACTCAGTCCCACGATCTGATATGATGCTGATGATGTTGACTTCCTTTCCAACGCTCAGTCTCTTCAACAGCTTTGGCAGTTCCTCTAGTGTCTCTTTCTTTTTGAAAAGAAAGATAACCCAGGTATATCGTGAATAATCATCCACAACTACCAAGGTGTACTTCCTACCGTTGTAGCTTCTTGGAGTGATCGGGCCAAACAGATCCATGTGAAGTAGATGCAGAATACTTTCAGAGGAGTGTCCTGTCTTTGACTTGAATGATGTCCGCGTCTGCTTTCCTCTGAGGCATGCTTCACATTCTTGCTTCTTCTGGAATACAATAGAAGGGAGTCCTTCTACCAGTTGATGTTTAGCAAGTTTGTTGATCGTCTTGAAGTTGAGATGGTTGAGTCTCTTGTGCCATAGCCAATTGAGCTCTGAGCTGCTTTTACTGATGAGGCACGTTTCTGGTGGACTGTCTTCCCAAGAAACGACGTAGAGACTTCCTTGTCTGAATCCCTTCAGAACCACCTTCTTCTGATTGTTTCTAACAGTGAATTCATCCTTTTTGATTTTCACTGTGAAACCACTGTCACAAAATTGACTCACACACAACAGATTATGTTTAAGACCAGAAACAAAGCTAACATTACTGATACTGGCGTTACCCATGTTGAGCACACCATAGCCTTTTGTTTCTCCAATCGAGTTGTCTCCGAATGCAACTTTGGATCCAGCTTTCTCAACATACTGGGATAGATATTCTTTGTAGCCCGTCATATGCTTCGAGCAGCCAATGTCCAGATACCACGTTCTGATTGAAGCTTTGGCCTCTTCCTTCTTTTTATGTTTCCTGACATTGACCTGCAAGAAAGAGTTGCTTCAAGCACCCAATCAAGCTTTGGGTCCTTCAATGTTAGTTCGAGTTCCCTTTGGAACCCAAATCTGCTTCAGAATTGGTCTGGCTGATTTCTTGCGCATTGTTGGATGTCTGATCAGTGTCGTTGGCGCTTCAGGTGGCATTTGAGCATTCTTCCGTTGAGAAATCCTTTTGAAGGCCTCACTCTTGTAGCAGTTCTGTCTGGTGAGTGGTTGAGGTCTTCTTTGCTCGCCGAAGTATCTTCCGTGAGATACTTTAGTCTTTGCAGACTTATGGAGATTTGTCTGACGTCCAGTGGCTTGTCGTCGAGGAAGTGGCATGGCTCGACTGGACTCAGCATTGCTTGATCTCCATGGATGTAGTTCTTTCTGAAACTGAACTGAGGATGTCAGTTTCTGACTGATGTGGCCTTTCTTCCCCCTGGGTTGATGAGAAAGATTCTTCTTGGCTCCTGATGTTCCTTCCCGGATCTTTGACTGAAATCTGCTTTCCAGCCTTTTCAATAAGATGATCTGGTTGGGAGCCTCCTTAGCTCGTCTGTAGCTTCGTGGAGGTGGAACATTTGATCTGGCCATCAGTCTGCGCTTGTGAACTTCATCCATATCATGATCTCTTGATTCTTCTGAGGTTGTGATTTCAGAAGGATCATTCTTAGAGATGATCATGATATCCTTTCCTTTGGCAGCTGCAACCTTTCCTCCGATGCTGTTGACCAGTCCTTTCGATGGAAAGTTGCTCATCATGGGAGACTGCATCATGCAGTTCTTGACTGTTTCTTCCAGCTTGTGATTAAGCCTTTTGATTTCATGAGAAGCTCTTTCACATTCTGAGTTGGAGATTCTGAGCTCTTCTTCCAGTCGGCTGTTCTCCATGATTAGCTGATCAAGACATGTTTCATCCGGAAAGTAGATGATTGTCTGATGTTTAGCTCGTTCATCATCAATCTCCTTGTCCTTTTTCTGATTCTGCTTAAGGAGATCTTCGAACATTTTCCTCAGCTGACAGTGATCAGTCAGGAGCTGATCAAACTCGTCAGTTTCAACGGATGAGCTATCTCCAGATTCTGAGTGGTCTCCTGAAAGTATCAGGAAGTTATCAGTATATGGAGTTTTCGTGAGAGATTTTACCTCTGGGCCATTCATTCCATTGTCGTAGCTGTTGTCAGCTACACTTTCTGATTCGTTGGCCATTAGGGCTCGGCTCTCATCATCTGAGCTGGAACTGTCGAAGTCGGATGATTCTGATGTGTCGTTGGAAGAGTCAGCATCATCAGCAACCATCGCTTTCTTCTTCAAAGATCTGCGATCTTTCTTTGCTTTCAGTTCTCTGCGCTCAGCTGGAGTCAGATCAGGACATTCATGCTTAAAGTGTCCTTTCTTTCTACATCCATAACATTCCAATTCTTTGATGTCGTAAGCGGCTGACTTCCTTTCTCCGCTTCGATCTGTGGAATGTCTGGAGTCCCCTTCTCTTTCTTTTCCCTTGTAGTGCTGCTTGTGGAACCTTCTGTACTTCCGGAACTTGGACTCCATCTTGTTGAATCTGTCAGTCAACAAGGCATATTGACTGAAGAAGTCCTCAGGGTTGAGTTCCGTTGGCTCCTTGATCTGCTTCTTGCCTTCTCTGGTTGAGGCCTTCAGTGCAACTCCTCTTGAGGTTGATGGACCATCTTCGTCTGATCCTCCAGCCTTCTTGTTACCAAGATTTCTCAGAAGATCGAACTCATTTGCCATGAGATCGGAGAAAAGCTTGTTTGTCGGGAGCTGACTGAATCCTGGCTTATGCTGATGAGCGACTGAGTAGATCTGCCATTCTCCTCGTGGCAGTGCTCGAAGAATCTTCAAGTTGATTTCTCGTTGAGTGTATTTGTCTTTGGAAATGGATTGAACTTTATTCAATATGAGGTTGAATCTTTGTTCCATTTCCTCGACAGATTCATTCTTGAGCATGAGGAAGGAGTCGAATTTCTGACAAGCTATGGAAAGCTTATTCTCCTTGATCTCCTCAGAACCTACGCACATTCTTTCCAGAATATCCCACATCTCCTTTGCTGTCCTGCACTTGATGATCTTCATGACATACTTGTCAGGAACGGTGCCGGAGATGATGCTTTTGGCGAGGTTGTCTAGCTCATCTTGCTTCCTTTCTTCTGTGGTGAAGTCTGCCTTTGACTTGGGCTGATCCTCATCGTAAGGTTCCTGACGGATGTCAGTAGGAACCCTTTTTACAGTTTCGGTGATAATGATTGGACCGCTGGTGATGACTTCCCACATTCTACAATGTTGGGCAATGAGGAAGCTTTCAAGCCGAAACTTCCATATGTCGTATTTTTCAATACAAAACATAGGTAGAGAAGATAATCTGCTGTGGTTAGTCTCCATAAAAAAAAAGAGAACAGGTAACAGCAGAAAAAGCAAGTAGCAAGCACAAAACAAAACGAAAGAGTAAAACTTTTTCGAGACCTTTAATAAGGATCTAGTTCAAGTAGAACTAGTCAGAGACAGATAGTTCTTGCGAACAACCTGCTCTGATACCAATTGTTGGGTCTGGGGGAGTCTCGAATAGGTGTATGGGGGGGGGAGAATACACCTATAGGCTATTTTTAGCTTCTATCTACAAACCTCAATCAGAGGGATCTCAGTCAGAGATAGAAACGAAACTTTACACGCAAACAAGACACCTGTTTAACCGAAATAAGTGTTGACCAACAGGGTTGACGACTGATACTGAAAGCTCTTCAGTAAAGAGTTATCAGTTAAGTCACTGGAACTTAACTGATCCACGTAAGGGCTTCAGTCGTGTTTGCAGAGATGAAGATGATATCTCTCTTCCTTACTATCAGAGGATAGTGAGTCAGATTGATATCATACGCAGCGGAAATTAAACTTAGTTTCGAATAGCCTCGGTGGAGCAGATAGTTGGATTAAGGTTTCTCTTTTCAGTTAGTCAGCATTCAGTTTTATCAATTGAAATAACACAGATATGAATGTAAAACTGAAAGCTGTAAATAACACAGAGACTTTTACGTGGTTCGGAAAAACTCTTTCCTACATCCACGGCTGGTTGATCAGACCAACAATCCACTCCGCAAGTGCTTCCCGGGTGCACTGCAAACCGTGAACTGAAGATAGCTCTCTCTTCAGCACCTACACACCTCGCGTAGGGTTTCCCTACCTACACACCTCGCGCAGGATTTCAGCACCTACACAGCTCGCGCAGGATTTCCTTGCTAAGCACACCTCGTGCTCAGACTTCCCTATCAGAGTTCAGAACACCTTCTGAAACTCCGAGTCACTCAAACACTCTTATGGGGGAGAGGTTTAAACGAGTGCCAACTATACTTACAAAGAACAAGTTCTTTGAAGCAAGTTTGACCTTTGGCTTCTGGGTACACATAATATATGCCTAGGGTCTAAGAGAATGTATGTAATCAGCAGTGACTGATTTTGGCTTTGGAATTCTCTTCTTCGATTCAAGCTTTGGGCGGTTTAAGCTTTAGGCTGAGTAGCTATTTCGGCAGAGCTTCAGCTTATGTCGTTGAATCGGTGAAGATTGAAGTGATCCTCGAGCGCTATTTGTAGGAGAACTCTTGAATAGATCCGTTGGCGTAAATCGTCCTCAAGATTTCTTCCGTTGGAGAGCAATTCGAATTTGGGCTGAGGCTTCAATCTTCGAGGTTCCTTGTCTGTGTGGAAACGGCTCTCTTTGATGGACAGGAGATGTGACATCTCTGAAAAGTAACCACCAGATAGGAATGACCTCTGCAGAGATAAGATATTGAGATATCTCTGCATTTAATGCGGCTGTACTTGAGCGTACGTGGCTTCCTCTGAACGTTGGAAGATCAGTCCTAGGAGGAATGTTCAACTGATACTTGACTTTAGTATCAGTCCATGGCGCGCATTAAATAATCAGTCTTCAACTGATTCTTCAACTGATACTTCAGTTGGTAACTGCCGTCTTCAGTCTTCAGTCTTCAGTCTTCGTTCTTCAGTCTTCAGTCTTCAGTCTTCAGTCTTCAGTCTTTGACACCGCAACTAAACTAGAAACGAACTCTAACACTTGAGTTCAAAAATGATTCTAGTCTATTACATTTAAGTCCTATGAATTTTGGTATCATCAAAACAAGGGTTAGGATATTCCACAAGGTTCCCAACAGTCTTAAATGTTCTGGCGTCCCCAATCATGAACTATATTTGAAAGTTGGAACTCCAGTCATGCTGTTGAGAAATATAGATCATGCAAATGGTTTGTGCAATGGTACTAGATTGGTTATTACAAGACTTGGGAGCCACGTATTAGAAGCTAAAGTTATAGCTGGTCAGAATGCTGGAAATAAAGTTCTCATACCAAGAATGTCATTAACACCATCGGATTCAAGATTGCCGTTCAAATTCCAGAGAAAACAGTTTACAATCATAGTCTCTTATGCAATGACGATAAACAAAAGTCAATGTCAATCATTGTCCCGCGTTGGATTATTTTTAAAAAAACCTATTTTTAGTCATGACCAATTGTATGTAGCAGTTTCATGTGTCACAAATTCAAGATTGCCGTTCCAATTCCAGAGAAAACAGTTTCCAATCATAGTCTCTTATGCAATGACGATAAATAAAAGTCAAGGTCAATCATTGTCCCGCGTTGAATTATTTTTGAAAAAACCTGTTTTTAGTCATGGCCAATTGTATGTAGCAGTTTCACGTGTCACAAATCATAATGATTTAAAAATTTTGATTTGTGAAAATGATGGTGACAACAAAAAAACTGCTACTACAAATGTTGTATACAAGGAAGTATTGCAAAATATATAATATTCTACTTTTGACTACATTGTTCTATATATTTACAATGAACAATACATTTTAAATTTATTTGTCTATTATTTCTTCATTTATTTTAAGTTAAATTTACTTTTCTATTAACGATATAATCATAAAATATAAGATTATATGCTTAAATATACATTTGAGTACTTTATACACTTTTAATGTATCACTGCAAAAAAACATATCGGACACCGACGGAATTACCGATGGAAAATAATCCGTTGGTAATCACCGACGGAACAGCGGCGGAATTCCGACGAAGATATTTTCAAAATTTTACCGACGGAATTATTAACGACGGAAAATAATCCGTCGTTAAATATTATTCATTATTTTTCATTTATTTTTTTATCATTTTTTTAAATTTACTGACGGAATAGCGACGGAATAATTAGCGACGGAAAATAATCCGTCGTTAAATATTATTTATTATTTTTTATTTATTTTTATTATTATTTTTAAATTTACCGACGGAAATAGCGACAGAATTATTAGCGACGAAAAATATTCCATCGCTAAATATGATTTATTTATTTTTTAAATTTTTTTAATTTTTTAATTTTCTAAAAATATATATATTTTAATTATTTTTCGTAAAAATAATAGCGACGAAAAATATTCCGTCGCTAAATATAATTTATTTATTTTTTTAATTTTTTAAATTTTTAATTAATAATCCGTCGGTAATTCCGTAGGTAAATATTATTAATTGTTTTGTTATTTTTATTATTTTTAATTAATATTCTAATTTATTCTTATTTTTAAATTATTGAGAATATTTTAAATTTATTGTTATTTTCAACAATAATATATATATTTTCTAACTAACTATAATATTAATATTTTTTATAATTTTAAATTCGATCGTATATTTACCGTCATTCTTTCGTCGGCACCACAAGTCTTAGATATGACTTCAGCATATTCTAAGGTCATGAGTAAATGATATTGTATATTAAAATAGAGTTTAAATGAATTAATAGGTGATAGTTATATCAATAATACGCGTGTTCTGTACTGTGACCACTCGAAAAGAACTTCAAGGTTAAGCGTGTTTGAATTAGAGCACAATTAAGATGGGTAATTAAGATGGGTGACCACCGGGAAGTTCGTCTTAACGTATGCAATTAAGTTCAAAATACATTAGAAATACCAAAATACTTGTGGAGAATAAAGCTAGATTGATAAAAAAAAAATATTATTATTTTTATAATTTTTCGAAAAAAAAATAGCGACAGAAATGAATTCCGTCGCTAATACCGACAGAATTTTCCGTCGCTGATTTCAGACGACGCCTGCGTCGTCGTGTGCTTACCTACGGACGGTCCGTCAGTATTTCCGTCGGTAATTAGCGATGGAAATGAATTCCGTCGCTATTTTTTTTACCGACCACTTTTACAGCGACACACGGCGGCCGTCGTTGATCCGTCGGTAAACGAAATTAGCGACGGATTTTTGGGGAACGGAGTAAGAAAAAGAAAAAGAAAAGAGATTTCAATAATAACAATGAATCAGCTTTAACAATAAATCATGTAATATTGAATAATCGTAGGCAATCACTTTTTAAACTCATGAGTAGACAACTTACAATATACAACGACAAATTATCTAACTTTCAAGTGACCTAATTCTCAAAGCTATTGATTTAAAATCTGTACAACACATCAATAAAGTAGAATATACTAAGTGTTGCAGCGGAATAACTCATGTGGATTACATGTATGGAGACATGGAATCCTCAGCCTGTTTTATATATATACATCAAAGAATCTGCTCTGCTCGCTTCCATCTGCACCACATCACAGCTTAACATGTATACTTAGAAAACATATGCAGGGCTGAGTACTAAAAAGCACTCAATGGTTACATGCCGAAATAACTTTAAACTTGCTCTTAGAGCTATATATTGAACTTGCCATCTCAAGCATCACACAAGAGTTTTATTTAAATACCCTGTGCATGCAAAACTGTAAAACTTATCTATAATCATCATAACATCATATACGTCTACATACAATTAATATGTATGTACCATATCTACGCATCATATAACTCTGAGTGTTGAGAAGTAGGCCTTCTTCTCAAACACGATGACAAGCTAACTTAAAGGTTATCTGTCAACTCTGTGTACACAAATCCTGACTCGCTCATGACCCGAATTCGTTGTTCTATGTAGATGGTAACATACAAATCTCAAATATTGGCAAGTCAATAATTCGAAAATAAATACACACACTTAAACTTCATATTAAAATATGCATCTTTATTTCTTGAGTTAGTGAGCCCACCTGATATACTTAATAAGGTAGAAGTCCTTGCCTGTTCACTTTATGTTGCCGTTTGAACCTTCATTATAATGAGGTTCCCAAGTAAGATTGGATAAATAAATAAGAAGTGAATAAAAAGAATTCATGATTAAAACTTCTATCTCTTGAAGCTTTAGGGTTGCATCCCCTAATTTGAATATTCTACTTTTATGGACTTAATTAACTAAAAGTAAACAATAACATCATATCTCTTGGGATATCTCAAGTTGAAAAAGTTTAAGAGTAAACTAATCGATTTTATATAGATTAGCTTACATTTAATAACTAAAACATCAATTCAAGATTTTGACCAATAACTTAAGCATAGTTCTATTCAACTATCCCAAGTAAGTAATTCAAATATGTAATCATATATGAATATCAACTTTGAAATATCATATAAAATCAACATTTTAAAAGAAAAATACAAGCTTTACATTTTTAGAAATCTCTCAAAGTCTATTTTTATTAGAAAGTTACAAAAATATAATACATCAAGTGTATGAGAAGTAATATCACAAAAGGCAGAATCTGCCACTGAACTACGCTGCTTCGCGCAGTACAATTCAGAAAATTGTTTGACACATCTAATGGTGTTTGTTGGATTTAGCTAAAATTTTGCAGACACGTACCACTCATGCTGAAGTTATTACAGTAAAAATTTCAAGTTATTTAGACTACGAGAACACCATCAGAAGCACCTCGAAACATACTGCCCTGTCAAGCCGAAAACTGACAGCAAAGCCCCTTTGTTTCAACTTAACATATAATTCATACTTTTGTCAACTACAAACCATAGGAACTCAATTACATCATCTTGCTACACATTAGCATGCTTTAGCTTGAAATTTAACTCATGTTTAACTCATCAACACAAAGCAAGCAAGTTATAACACAATTAAGCGCCCCGACATCTCTAATTTCTTATCATATAATCACATTTAACAATCCCAAGAGTACAATTACACAAGCTTCAAACATATAACTATCTTACATCAAGAATTCCCAAATTCACCAATTCACCTAAACTAAACTTATTAGGAAATCACGATTTCTTTTGAATAAATACCCAGATAATCTCAATAATTTCCTCACATACATAGAAACATATATATATATATATATATATATATATATATATATATATATATAGCCAATTGATACAAATATAAAGTGAATAGATTCTAGGGTTCATGGAAGAAGCTGAAAATTAGGGCTTCGGGGTAGGGTTTTGATTCCTGTCATCATATTACTTAATTCTAAGTAATTACTAACTTCAAAGCATGTAGGAACGAACATAATACAAGAGAGATGATTCTCCTTAACATCTAAATTTTCGGAAAAACAGGGGATGAAGAATTGATGAATTTTCCTTTTTTTTTCTTCTAATTGTGACACAAAATTAGCTTCATGACCTTGAGATTTCTCACCCGAAATGTTTTCGCGGACAGATTCTAGGATAATTGAAGGTATTTTCTTAAAGCTTAATGAATAGAGGAAAAGAAATGGAGATTAAGAAAATGAGAAAAGGGTCGTCACTCTTGGGATAGGAATAAGAAGAAACAATGACTTTCTCTATAAGCCATTTAAATATCACACTTTACAATAAATAAATACATATCTCAAACATTAAAAATTTAAATCCAATTATTGAAATGAGCAATATAATTCAAACCTCATTTCCCTTACTGATCGGCCCATTAGGGGTTTTAAAATTCTTCACTTTAACTAACTCTCACAAAATAATTTAACATTCCTTTCATAATTTAATAATATAAAACCACAATTGAATAATTTGAAAAATAATCTCAATAATGAAAAATAATAATAAATCTCATATTCATGGTTTGATAATAAATCATCACTATTAAAATAAGAGAGCTCCTAAATAAATAATTAAATAACATCCGTCACTTCAATTAGTCGAGCGATAAGTCGACTAATAATATTTCGTATTTATCACTATTCTCATATCTGAAAATAATAAAATAATCCCTTTAACTAGAAATTATAAACTTGCTTCCAAAAATAAAATTAATAAAGGATGCAAGAACACTTAATTATTCAAATTATGCAAGAACACTTAATAGCTCAGGGTATTATAATAATACTTCATCTCATCTCTGTGATTCTACTTCTCTTTCCTCTTTTAAATAATAGAAAATAAAAATAATATTACTGTAGTGAAAATGTTGGGTGTTACAGCATCATATATTCTTTAGATTTTAATTTTCGACCTATTTTGCAGGAACGAGCTATTTTGACGCCCACGCTAAATGTGGTTGAGTCCATCAATCAATATATGGTGTCATTGAATGAGTGTGAAGGCAGAAAATATTTGAGCTCAGATAGGACATGCACAACAGATTCAACTTCATCTTTGCTCCAGGACATACACACGCCAGAGTTCTTAAATAGTCTTAAATGTTCTGGCGTCCCCAATCATGAACTATATTTGAAAGTTGGAACTCCAGTCATGCTGTTGAGAAATATAGATCATGCAAATGGTTTGTGCAATGGTACTAGATTGGTTATTACAGGACTTGGGAGCCACGTATTGGAAGCTAAAGTTATAGCTGGTCAGAATGCTGGAAATAAAGTTCTCATACCAAGAATGTGATTGACACCATCGGATTCAAGATTGCCGTTCAAATTCCAGATAAAACAGTTTCCAATCATAGTCTCTTATGCAATGACGATAAACAAAAGTCAAGGTCAATCATTGTCCCGCGTTGGATTATTTTTAAAAAAACCTGTTTTTAGTCATGACCAATTGTATGTAGCAGTTTCATGTGTCACAAATCCAAGATTGCCGTTCCAATTCCAGAGAAAACAGTTTCCAATCATAGTCTCTTATGCAATGACGATAAATAAAAGTCAAGGTCAATCATTGTCCCGCGTTGGATTATTTTTGAAAAAACCTGTTTTTAGTCATGACCAATTGTATGTAGCAGTTTCACGTGTCACAAATCATAATGATTTAAAAATTTTGATTTGTGAAAATGATGGTGACAACAAAAAAACTGCTACTACAAATGTTGTATACAAGGAAGTATTGCAAAATATATAATATTCTACTTTTGACTACATTGTTCTATATATTTACAAAGAACAATACATTTTAAATTTATTTGTCTATTATTTCTTCATTTATTTTAAGTTAAATTTACTTTTCGACATTGATATTAGTACGCACGGGGAGAGAATGACAGACGAAAAACCTAGCGACTCAACCCTAGCCGCCATCTTCTGATTCTTGCCGCCGGACGATGGCTGCTCTATCACCGTCCGGTCCTCGGGGAAAGGGGGGATTGAATCTTCCCTCTATCTCCGCAAATTTCCATCCTTCACCACGTTCTACTCATCCATATCGTAACAATACCTCACCTTCGAGTGATGCTGCTGGTCGTTCGATCTTGGAGTACAACAGCAGCCGAATTCTGGCCATAGGGGGCCGCCCGCTCTCCGCCCCACCCCCTGCAGAGAATCTTCCAGCAAATCGCAGTAGCACGGCGGTGAACCTTGAGCAACCACCACAAGGTCTTAGAGGAACTACTGGGGTCCCTGTAGGGATCTCTTTCTCCGCAGCAGAGAAGTCCTATGCAGATGCTGCCCTCCACAGAACGGGCAAACGACCACGTCTTCCGGCGTACAAATTTAATGCCCTACGACCCACGAAGGAAGGTAATCAGTTTCCCTTGAAAATCCCTCAGGAGATGTATCTTAAAGAGGTTGAGAACTTCAAATTTGCTCTTATAGGTCGACTTCTGTCGAACAAAGGAGATAAACCTAGGTCTACGTTGGAGTTGAAAACTGAATTACAGCATATGTGGAACATCTCTAACGATTGGCAATTAATACCGCTTGGGAAGGGGTACTTTTCTTTGCGTTTTTCTAATGCGGAGGACAAAGCTTTAGCCAAAGGACAACTCCTATGGGAATTGGCTAAAGGTCAACTACGTATTCGCGAATGGACGAAATGCTTTGATCCGTTCAAAGTAAATTCTCCATTAGCTAACGTTTGGGTTCGCATCCATTATCTCCCGATTGACTTCTGGAATCCGGAAATAATTTCTGGTATCGGCAGATTTTTAGGGCATCCGTTAGCGATAGATGGTGCTTCGGCTGCTCGGGACTTCGGACAATACGTGAGGATATTGATTGAAATCGACATGTCGCAACCTCTTCCGAAAACCCTTCTCATTGACGGTGAGACTGTTTCTTTTCACGTGGAATTTGTTTTTGAAAACTTACCTCTCTATTGTTCTCGTTGCCGGATCACGGGACATGCGCCAACTATGTGTCGTAAGCTTCAACAGAATGGGCAATGTGAAGGAGATAAGTCAGCTGTGGTTGGAAGGAAGTCCGCTATGGACACGGGTGGAGTTAAGCATCAGCCTCCTGTTGGACGACAATGGCAGGAGGTTGATGCGATTCAGGAGGCTACAGATGGCTCACAATCTCAGCCAGAGACCGAGCAGTAGCAGGCTGCTCCTTTGAAGGAGCAACAGCAGTTCACGCCGAGGGGACTTGTGGTGCAAAATTCGGTTGTGGGTTCTCCGGCTTTGAGGGCAACTTCTCCTACTAAAGGCAATAGTTTTGACGTTCTTGATATTGAGGATTCAAGTCATGGGACGGATGCGGCTACGATGACAGGACCAGATTTATTGGAGGCCATCGCGAAACCGGTCCATAATTCGGTTTATGACAAGCCTATCCAAGAGTGTATCTCTGAAGAGGAGGAGACGATCATTGCAGATGTTGTAGGCGATGTGGATGTGGGTGACGCTAATAAGTCCTCAGTTTCGGGCGAGATTGGAGAATCTGTAACAGAGCAGCAATTGGTAGTTGGGGCAGAAGGTCTCAAGGGCCAGCATGTTAATTCTCCAATTAAGGAGGTGAATGGGGATAAGCAGTCCGATCCCAAGGATATTGCGAATCGTATAAATCGGTTAGAGGAGCAGGTTAATCAAGGAATGCAGTTACTCTCAGTGCAGAAGCGCGGACGTGGCCGTCCAAAGGGATCAGAGAGTCTGTACATGCAATTCCGGAAGGCTGCATTAAAAGTAGACTTAAAAATGCGGAGGAAATGGGATACAAGCCAAGGGAGTTTGTGGTCGACCTTACCAATACGCCCAGTATGAATGCAATGAATAAGGTCGTTCAGGGACGTTGGTCGGATGAAATGGATGATTTTCATGATTTCATGTATTAAGTTGTTTCAATTCCTTCTGTTTTGTTTGCTCCGTAGTTTTTCTTTCTCTTTTGGAGCTTTGTGCCCTTAGTCTGCGTCTCTGTGCTTTCAAGTGATTTTTCTTTTTTCTTTTATAATAAATCTCAATTTAATAAGTTAAATTTACTTTTCTATTAACGATATAATCTTAAAATATAAGATTATATGCTTAAATATATATTTGAGTACTTTATACACTTTTAATGTATCACTGCAAAAAAACATATCGGACACCGACGGAATTACCGATGAAAAATAATCCGTTGGTAATCATTGACGGAACAGCGTCGGAATTCCGACAAAGATATTTTCAAAATTTTACCGACGGAATAGCGACGGAACATAATCCGTCGTTAAATATTATTCATTATTTTTCATTTATTTATTTTTTTATCATTTTTTTAATTTACTGACGGAATAGCGACGGAATAATTAGCGACGAAAAATAATCCGTCGTTAAATATTATTTATTATTTTTCATTTATTTTTATTGTTATTTTAAATTTACCACGGAAGTAGCGACGGAATTAGGAAAATATTCCGTCGCTAAATGTGATTTATTTTTTTTAATTTTTTTTTAATTTTTTTTTTTAATTTTTTTTAAAAAATATATATTTTTATTATTTTTCGTAAAAATAATAGCGACGGAAAATATTCCGTCGCTAAATATAATTTATTTATTTTTTTAATTTTTAATTAATAATCCGTCGGTAAATATTATTAATTTTTTTGTTATTTATATTTTTTTTTAAATATTTTTATTATTTTTTAATTAATATTCTAATTTATTCTTATTTTTAAATTATTGAGAATATTTTAAATTTATTGTTATTTTCAACAATAATATATATATTTTTTAACTCACTATAATATTAATATTTTTTATTATTTTATATTCGATCGTATATTTACCGTCATTCTTTCGTCGGCACCACAAGTCTTAGATATGACTTCAGCATATTCTAAGGTCATGAGTAAATGATATTGTATATTAAAATAGAGTTTAAATGAATTAATAGGAGATAGTTATATCAATAATACGCGTGTTCTGTACTGGTGACCACTCGAAAAGAACTTCAAGGTTAAGCGTGCTTGAATTAGAGCACAATTAAGATGGGTGACCCACTGGAAAGTTCGTCTTAACGTATGCAATTAAGTTCAAAATTCATTAGAAATACCAAAATACTTGTGGAGAATAAAGCTAGATTGATAAAAAAATATTATTATTTTTATTATTTTTCGAAAAAAAAATAGCGACAGAAATGAATTCCGTCACTAATACCGACGGAATTTTCCGTCGCTGATTTCAGACGACGCCTGCGTCGTCGTGTGCTTACCTACGGACGGTCCGTCGGTATTTTCGTCGGTAATTAGCGACGGAAATGAATTCCGTCGCTATTTTTTTTACCGACCACTTTTACTGCGACACACGGCGGCCGTCGTTGACCCGTCGGTAAACGAAATTAGCGACGGATTTTTGGGGAACAGAGTAAGAAAATGAAAAAGAAAAGAGATTTCAATAATAACAATGAATCAGCTTTAACAATAAATCACTATAATATTGAATAATCATAGGCAATCACTTTTTAAACTCATGAGTAGACAACTTACAATATACAACGACAAGTTATCTAACTTTCAAGTGACCTAATTCTCAAAGCTATTGATTTAAAATCTGTACAACACATCAATAAAGTAGAATATACTAAGTGTTGCAGCGGAATAACTCATGTGGATTACATGTATGGAGACATGGAATCCTGAGCCTGTTTTATATATATACATCAAAGAATCTGCTCTGCTCGCTTCGATCTGCACCACATCACAGCTTAACCTGTATACGTAGAAAACATATGCAGGGCTGAGTACTAAAAAGCACTCAATGGTTACATGCTGAAATAACTTTAAACTTGCTCTTAGAGCTATATATTGAACTTGCCATCTCAAGCATCACACAAGAGTTTTATTTAAATACCCTGTGCATGCAAAACTGTAAAACTTCTCTATAATCATCATAACATCATATACGTCTACTTACATTTGATATGTATGTACCATATCTACGCACCATATAACTCTGAGTGTTGAGAAGTAGGCCTTCTTTTCAAACACGATGACAAGCTAACTCAAAGGTTATCTGTCAACTCTGTGTACACAAATCCTGACTCGCTCAGGACCCGAATTCGTTGTTCTTTGTAGATGGTAACATACAAATCTCAAATATTGGCAAGTCAATAATTCGAAAATAAATGCACACATTTAAACTTCATATTAAAATATGCATCTTTATTTCTTGAGTTTGTGAGCCCACCTGATATACTTAATAAGGTAGAAGTCCTTGCCTGTTCACTTTATGTTGCCGTTTGAACCTTCATTATAATGAGGTTCCCAAGTAAGATTGGATAAATAAATAAGAAGTGAATAAAAAGAATTCATGATTAAAACTTCTATCTCTTGAAGCTTTAGGGTTGCATCCCCTAATTTGAATATTCTACTTTTATGGACTTAATTGCTGAAATAGAAATTTTATTAAAAGGAAAGAAAGACAAGGTTCAAAACAAAAGCAGTCGTAAACACCCGCGAGAAACCACGGGTAAACGAAGAACAAACAAACCAAACTATGAGAAAATATTTAGAGATTCATCCTCATCCAAAGAATCATCGTCGTCCAACATATCTCCCCATCTTTTAGAAGCCACCGCCGACATAGCTCGAGCATCGTCGGAAGAAGAATGAATCACAAAATTTTGCAGAGTCGCACCTCCATCCTGAGCATGTTGTACTTTATTCAAAAACTCCACTGGCGACGAAGAGACAATGCCTGCGCCCTGCAAAACGGCACCATCCGCACGATTCTTACTCATCTCCATACCATTCTTGATTATGCGCCGGAGCCGGTGCTTTATAGAGGAGTCAGAAACCCTCCCCTTCTTGGTAGTACCCTTTGGACGCCCACGGCCGCGAGGTATGAGAGAATCCTCCATCATCGCATTTCCTGGCGTCCCCATCAAAGCTAGATTCACCGAGTCAGAATGATCAACCGCCGGAAGAGTCGTCCCATCCGAGGATTCATACTGATTCGGACCAAAAGTTACCGCAGAAGACTCAGGGAGGGCCTGATTCACCGCAGAAGAGGGAGACCTGGGTCGGGAATGAACCGACGAGTCTGAAGCTGGGCGTGCCTGAGGAGGAGATTGCTGATCGCCAGTTGGATTGGAAGGAGTCGGGGCAGATTTCCCATCAGCCTCACTTCCCTGAGCTTGTGGTTCAGCTCCCTCCTTGCTCCCAGAAACTCGCCCCATTTCATGAATAGCCTGCGAAGTGTCCTTTTCATCATCTCTATCCATTGCAATAGGATTGCTGCTCTTTCCAGAGTTTCGCCACTGTGGCTGCTTGTGATTTTTCTTGTGATTAACCATAGTGAAACCATCATTTTTCCGTCCATCTCTATCTCCTCCTTTATCCGAGTCAGGAGGAGCATCCTCTGTTGGAGCAGATTTTGGCCGCCGCCGGCAGTGCGTGACCGAATGACCAATCATATGACAAAAACCACAGAAGTGAGGAAGATTCTCATAACTAAATTCGATATCAAAACAATCCGAGCCTCGGCTGACCGGTATGGTGTAAATGAGCTCCTTCGAGATATCAATCTCAATCAAGATTCGAGCAAAATGACCCACATCGCCGTTGTAGGTAGGACCGTCAATTTTGATAGGTGTGCCGATCGCCCGAGCGATTCCAGTGAGAAACTCAGGGTGCCAATAATCATGAGGCAGATAGTAAATTCGAGTCCATACTTGTAAAAGAGAAGAATTCTGCTTATAAGGATCGAATTTTGGTGACCAATCTTTGATAATAAGTAAACCATTACGAAGTTTCAACGAAGGATGTAACTTAGCTTTAGCGTAGTCATCCATGGACGAGAGAATGAGAGAGAAAAACCCGCGACCTAAAGGGATGACCCGGATCGGTAGAGAGGGCTGCCAAATGCTAACGAGCTCGTCATGAATGTCTGCAGCAAATCGAGGTAAATCTCCATTGCGAAGAATCAGTCTGGCATGAAGAGCAAAAGTATAAGTTTGCATGCGTTCCTGATAAAGACATTCCGGCATCTCAACAGAGCGATGGCCGTTGATCATCGTGGGATGAACCGCGTTGAGCCCGTGGACGAAAACCTCCGGAGGTTTAGAGCTGCGGTTGCCCAGCATCGCTGTCTTGAAGCTTCGGGTTTTAGGGTTAGCTTGAGAACCCTTCTCCTTAGAGTAAGGATTAGGGTTAGGGTGCGAAACCCTATTTGGCGGCGGCTCAAAATTAGGAGAAGCCTCGTTAACCCCCGACGGTGAAGCGGCTGGAATTAACGAGCCGCCAACAGAAGGAGGGTGGGCGTCTTTCTTGGATTGATGAACTGCCACGGCGGAAGCCCCACCGCCAGCGCGAGAGTGGGGATTATCAAAGTTAGAAGAGACTTTCGGGAAACCATTAGAGATCGAAATAACACCAGCAGGAAGAGATGAGCCGCCATGAGAGACCATGGCGCGCCGGAGAAGACACCGGCGAACTCAGCGAGGTATCGGACCTAGGGATTTCGTGAGAGAGAGAGCCGCCATGAGATCAATAATCTCTTTTATGGACTTAATTAACTAAAAGTAAACAATAACATCATATCTCTTGGGATATCTCAAGTTGAAAAAGTTTAAGAGTAAACTAATCGATTTTATATAGAATTGCTTACATTTAATAACTAAAACATCAATTCAAAATCTGACCAATAACTTAAGCATAGTTCTACTCAACTATCCCAAGTAAGTAATTCAAATATGTAATCATATATGAATCTCAACTTTGAAATATCATATAAAATCAACATTTTTAAAGAAAAATACAAGCTTTACATTTTTAGAAATCTCTCAAAGTCTATTTTTATTAGAAAGTTACAAAAATACAATACATCAAGTGTATGAGAAGTAATATCACAAAAGGCAGAATCTGCCACTGAACTACGCTGCTTCGTGCAATACAGTTCAGAAAATTGTTTAACACATCTAAATTTTTGGAAAAACAGGGGATGAAGAATTGATGAATTTTTCTTTTTTTTCTTCTAATTGTGACACAAAAATAGCTTCATGACCTTGAGATTTCTCACCCGAAATGTTTTCGCGGACAGATTCTAGGATAATTGAAGGTATTTTCTTAAAGCTTAATGAATAGAGGAAAAGAAATGGAGATTAAGAAAATGAGAAAAGGGTCGTCACTCTTGGGATAGGAATAAGAAGAAACAATGACTTTCTCTATAAGCCATTTAAATATCACACTTTACAATAAATAAATACATATCTCAAACATTAAAAATTTAAATCCAATTATTGAAATGAGCAATATAATTCAAACCTCATTTCCCTTACTGATCGGCCCATTAGGGGTTTTAAAATTCTTCACTTTAACTAACTCTCACAAAATAATTTAACATTCCTTTCATAATTTAATAATATAAAACCACAATTGAAAATAATCTCAATAATGAAAAATAATAATAAATCTCATATTCATGGTTTGATAATAAATCATCACTATTAAAATAAGAGAGCTCCTAAATAAATAATTAAATAACATCCGTCACTTCAATTAGTCGAGCAATAAGTCGACTAATAATATTTCGTATTTATCACTATTCTCATCTCTGAAAATAATAAAATAATCCCTTTAACTAGGAATTATAAACTTGCTTCCAAAAATAAAATTAATAAAGGATGCAAGAACACTTAATTATTCAAATTATGCAATCATTGAATTAAAAGCTCAGGGTATTATAATAATACTTCATCTCATCTCTGTGATTCTACTTCTCTTTCCTCTTTTAAATAATAGAAAATAATATATAGTGTAGTGAAAATGCTGGGTGTTACAGCATCATATATTCTTTAGATTTTAATTTTCGACCTATTTGCAGGAACGAGCTATTTTGACGCCCACGCTAAATGTGGTTGAGTCCATCAATCAATATAGGGTGTCATTGAATGAGTGTGAAGGCAGAAAATATTTGAGCTCAGATAGGACATGCACAACAGATTCAACTTCATCTTTGCTCCAGGACATACACACGCCAGAGTTCTTAAATAGTCTTAAATGTTCTGGCGTCCCCAATCATGAACTATATTTGAAAGTTGGAACTCCAGTCATGCTGTTGAGAAATATAGATCATGCAAATGGTTTGTGCAATGGTACTAGATTGATTATTACAAGACTTGAGAGCCACGTATTGGAAGCTAAAGTTATAGCTGGTCAGAATGCTGGAAATAAAGTTCTCATACCAAGAATGTCATTGACACCATCGGATTCAAGATTGCCGTTCAAATCCCAGAGAAAATAGTTTCCAATCATAGTCTCTTATGCAATGACGATAAATAAAAGTCAAGGTCAATCATTGTCACGCGTTGGATTATTTTTGAAAAAAACCTGTTTTTAGTCATGGCCAATTATATGTAGCAGTTGCACGTGTCACAAATCATAATGATTTAAAAATTTTGATTTGTGAAAATGATGGCGACAACAAAAAAACTGCTACTACAAATGTTGTATACAAGGAAGTATTGCAAAATATATAATATTCTACTTTTGACTACATTGTTCTATATATTTACAAAGAACAATACATTTTAAATTTATTTGTCTATTATTTCTTCATTTATTTTAAGTTAAATTTACTTTTCGACAATGATATTAGTACGCACGGGGAGAGAATGACAGACGAAAAACCTAGCGACTCAACCCTAGCCGCCATCTTCTGATTCTTGCCGTCGGACGATGGCTGCTCTATCGCCGTCCGGTCCTCGGGGAAATGGGGGACTGAATCTTCCCTCTATCTCCGCAAATTTCCATCCTTCACCACGTTCTACTCCTCCATATCGTAACAATACCTCACCTTCGAGTGATGCTGCTGGACGTTCGATCTTGGAGGACAGCAGGAGCCGAATTCTGGCCATAGGGGGCCGCCCGCTCTCCGCCCCACCCCCTGCAGAGAATCTTCCAGCAAATCGCAGTAGCACGGCGGTGAACCTTGAGCAACCACCACAAGGTCTTAGAGGAACTACTGGGGTCCCTGCAGGGATCTTTTTCTCCGCAGCAGAGAAGTCCTATGCAGATGCTGCCCTCCACAGAATGGGCAAACGACCACATCTTCCGGCGCACAAATTTAATGCCCTACGACCCACAAAGGAAGGTAATCAGTTTTCCTTGAAAATCCCTCAGGAGATGTATCTTAAAAAGGTTGAGAACTTCAAATTTGCTCTTATCGGTCGACTTCTGTCGAACAAAGGAGATAAACCTAGGTCTACGTTGGAGTTGAAAACTGAATTACAGCATATGTGGAACATCTCTAACGATTGGCAATTAATACCGCTTGGGAAGGGGTACTTTACTTTGCATTTTTCTAATGCGGAGGACAAAGCTTTAGCCAAAGGACAACTCCTATGGGAATTGGCTAAAGGTCAACTACGTATTCGCGAATGGACGAAATGCTTTGATCCGTTCAAAGTAAATTCTCCATTAGCTAACGTTTGGGTTCGCATCCATTATCTCCCGATTGACTTCTGGAATCCGGAAATAATTTCTGGTATCGGCAGATTTTTAGGGCATCCGTTAGCGATAGATGGTGCTTCGGCTGCTCGGGACTTCGGACAATACGTGAGGATATTGATTGAAATCGACATGTCGCAACCTCTTCCGAAAACCCTTCTCATTGACGGTGAGACTGTTTCTTTTCACGTGGAATTTGTTTTTGAAAACTTACCTCTCTATTGTTCTCGTTGCCGGATCACGGGACATGCGCCAACTATGTGTCGTAAGCTTCAACAGAATGGGCAATGTGAAGGAGATAAGTCAGCTGTGGTTGGAAGGAAGTCCGCTATGGACACGGGTGGAGTTAAGCATCAGCCTCCTGTTGGACGACAATGGCAGGAGGTTGATGCGATTGAGGAGGCTACAGATGGCTCATAATCTCAGCCAGAGACCGAGCAGCAGCAGGCTGCTCCTTTGAAGGAGCAACAACAGTTCACGCCAAGGGGACTGGTGGTGCAAAATTCGGTTGTGGGTTCTCCGGCTTTGAGGGCAACTTCTCCTACTAAAGGCAATAGTTTTGACGTTCTTGATATTGAGGATTCAAGTCATGGGACGGATGCGGCTACGATGATAGGACCAGATTTATCGGAGGCCATCGCGAAACCGGTCCATAATTCGGTTTATGACAAGCCTATCCAAGAGTGTATCTCTGAAGAGGAGGAGACGATCATTGCAGATGTTGTAGGCGATGTGGATGTGGGTGACGCTAATAAGTCCTCAGTTTCGGGCGAGATTGGAGAATCTGTAACAGAGCAGCAATTGGTAGTTGGGGCAGAAGGTCTCAAGGGCCAGCATGTTAATTCTCCAATTAAGGAGGTGAATGGGGATAAGCAGTCCGATCCCAAGGATATTGCGAATCGTATAAATCGGTTAGAGGAGCAGGTTAATCAAGGAATGCAGTTACTCTCAGTGCAGAAGCGCGGACGTGGCCGTCCAAAGGGATCAGAGAGTCTGTACATGCAATTCCGGAAGGCTGCATTAAAAGTAGACTTAGAAATGCGGAGGAAATGGGATACAAGCCAAGGGAGTTTGTGGTCGACCTTACCAATACCCCCAGTATGAATGCAATGAATAAGGTCGTTCAGGGACGTTGGTCGGATGAAATGGATGATTTTCATGATTTCATGTATTAAGTTGTTTCAATTCCTTCTGTTTTGTTTGCTCCGTAGTTTTTCTTTCTCTTTTTGAGCTTTGTGCCCTTAGTCTGCGTCTCTGTGCTTTCAAGGGATTTTTCTTTTATAATAAATCTCAATTTAATAAGTTAAATTTACTTTTCTATTAACGATATAATCTTAAAATATAAGATTATATGCTTAAATATATATTTGAGTGCTTTATACACTTTTAATGTATCACTGCAAAAAAACATATCGGACACCGACGGAATTACCGACGAAAAATAATTCGTTGGTAATCACCGACGGAACAGCGGCGGAATTCCGACGAAGATATTTTCAAAATTTTACCGACGGAATAGCGACGGAATTATTAGCGACGGAACATAATCCGTCGTTAAATATTATTCATTATTTTTCATTTATTTTTTTTTATCATTCTTTTTAATTTACTGACGGAATAGCGACAGAATAATTAGCGACGAAAAATAATCCGTCGTTAAATATTATTTATTATTTTTCATTTATTTTTATTTTTATTTTTAAATTTACCGACGGAAGTAGCGACGAAATTAGGAAAATATTCCGTCGCTAAATATGATTTATTTATTTTTTTTATTTTTTTTTATTTTTTTTAAAAATATATATTTTTATTATTTTTCGTAAATATAATTTATTTTTCGTAAATATATATTTATTTATTTTCCGTAAATATATATTTATTTTTCGTAAATATAATTTATTTTCGTAAATATAATTTATTTTTCGTAAAAAAATATATATTTTTATTATTTTTCGTAAATATAATTTATTTTTCGTAAATATATATTTATTTATTTTTCGTAAATATTATTTTTAAATATAATATATTTTTTAAATTTTTCGTAAATATATATTTATTTATTTTCCGTCGCTAAATATAATTTATTTATTTTTTTAAGTTTTTAAATTTTTAATTAATAATCCGTCGGTAATTCCGTCGGTAAATATTATTAATTTTTTTATTATTTTTAATTTTTTAAAAATATTTTTATTATTTTTTAATTAATATTCTAATTTATTCTTATTTTTAAATTATTGAGAATATTTTAAATTTATTGTTATTTTCAACAATAATATATATATATTTTAACTAACTATCATATTAATATTTTTTATTATTTTATATTCGATCGTATATTTACCGTCATTCTTTCGTCGGCACCACAAGTCTTAGATATGACTTCAGCATATTCTAAGGTCATGAATAAATGATATTGTATATTAAAATAGAGTTTAAATGAATTAATAGGTGATAGTTATATCAATAATACGCGTGTTCTGTACTGGTGACCACTCGAAAAGAACTTCAAGGTTAAGCGTGCTTGAATTAGAGCACAACTAAGATGGGTGACCCACCGGGAAGTTCGTCTTAACGTATGCAATTAAGCTCAAAATACATTAGAAATACCAAAATACTTGTGGATAATAAAGCTAGATTGATAAAAAAAAAAATTATTATTTTTATTATTTTTCGAAAAAAAAATAGCGACGAAAATGAATTTCGTCGCTAATACCGACAGAATTATCCGTCGCTGATTTCAGACGACGCATGCGTCGTCGTGTGCTTACCTACGGACGGTCCGTCGGTATTTCCGTCGGTAATTAGCGACGAAAATGAATTCCGTCGCTATTTTTTTTACTCACCACTTTTACAGTGACACACGGCGGCTGTCGTTGATCCGTCGGTAAACGAAATTAGCGACGAATTTTTGGGGAACGGAGTAAGAAAATGAAAAAGAAAAGAGATTTCAATGATAACAATGAATCAGCTTTAACAATAAATGACTATAATATTGAATAATCGTAGGCAATCACTTTTTAAACTCATGAGTAGACAACTTACAATATACAACGACAAGTTATCTAACTTTCAAGTGACCTAATTCTCAAAGCTATTGATTTAAAATCTGTACAACACATCAATAAAGTAGAATATACTAAGTGTTGCAGCGGAATAACTTATGTGGATTACATGTATGGAGACATGGAATCCTAAGCCTGTTTTATATATATACATCAAAGAATCTGCTCTGCTCGCTTCCATCTGCACCACATCACAGCTTAACCTGTATACTTAGAAAATATATGCAGGGCTGAGTACTAAAAAGCACTCAACGGTTACATGCCGAAATAACTTTAAACTTGCTCTTAGAGCTATATATTGAACTTGCCATCTCAAGCATCACACAAGAGTTTTATTTAAATACCCTGTGCATGCAAAACTGTAAAACTTCTCTATAATCATCATAACATCATATACGTCTACATACAATTAATATGTATGTACCATATCTACGCATCATATAACTCTGAGTGTTGAGAAGTAGGCCTTCTTCTCAAACACGATGACAAGCTAACTCAAAGGTTATCTGTCAACTCTGTGTACACAAATCCTGACTCGCTCAGGATCCGAATTCGTTGTTCTACGTAGATGGTAACATACAAATCTCAAATATTGGCAAGTCAATAATTCGAAAATAAATGCACACACTTAAACTTCATATTAAAATATGCATCTTTATTTCTTGAGTTAGTGAGCCCACCTGATATACTTAATAAGGTAGAAGTCGTTGCCTGTTTACTTTACGTTGCCGTTTGAACCTTCATTATAATGAGGTTCCCAAGTAAGATTGGATAAATAAATAAGAAGTGAATAAAAAGAATTCATGATTAAAACTTCTATCTCTTGAAGCTTTAGGGTTGCATCCCCTAATTTGAATATTCTACTTTTATGGACTTAATTAACTAAAAGTAAACAATAACATCATATCTCTTGGGATATCTCAAGTTGAAAAAGTTTAAGAGTAAACTAATCGATTTTATATAGATTAGCTTACATTTAATAACTAAAACATCAATTCAAGATTTTGACCAATAACTTAAGCATAGTTCTACTTAACTATCCCAAGTAAGTAATTCAAATATGTAATCATATATGAATCTCAACTTTCAAATATCATATAAAATCAACATTTTTAAAGAAAAATACAAGCTTTACATTTTTAGAAATCTCTCAAAGTCTATTTTTATTAGAAAGTTACAAAAATACAATACATCAAGTGTATGAGAAGTAATATCACAAAAGGCAGAATTTGCCACTGAACTACGCTGCTTCGCGCAGTACAATTCAAAAAATTGTTTGACACATCTAAGGGTGTTGGATTTAGCTAACATTTTGCAGACACGTACCACTCATGCTGAAGTTATTACAGTAAAAATTTCAAGTTATTTAGACTACGAGAACACCATCAGAAACACCTCGAAACATACTGCCCTGTCAAGCCGAAAACTGACAGCAAAGCCCCTTTGTTTCAACTTAACATATAATTCATACTTTTGTCAACTACAAACCATAGGAACTCAATTACCTCATCTTGCTACACATTAGAATGCTTTAGCTTGAAATTTAACTCATGTTTAACTCATCAACACAAAGCAAGCAAGTTATAACACAATTAATCGCCCCGACATCTCTAATTTCTTATCATATAATCACATTTAACAATCCCAAGAGTACAATTACACAAGCTTCAAACATATAACTATCTTACATCAAGAATTCCCAAATTCACCAATTCACCTAAACTAAACTTATTAGGAAATCACGATTTCTTTTGAATAAATACCCAGATAATCTCAATAATTTCCTCACATACATAGAAACATATATATATATATATATATATATATATATATATATATATATAGCCAATTGATACAAATATAAAGTGAATAGATTCTAGGGTTCATGGAATAAGCTGAAAATTAGGGCTTCGGGGTAGGGCTTTGATTCCTGTCATCATATTACTTAATTCTAAGTAATTACTAACTTCAAAGCATGTAGGAACGAACATAATAGAAGAGAGATGATTTTCCTTAACATCTAAATTTTCGGAAAAACAGGGGATGAAGAATTGATGAATTTTCCTTTTTTTTCTTCTAATTGTGACACAAAAATAGCTTCATGACCTTGAGATTTCTCACCCGAAATGTTTTCGCGGACAAATTCTAGGATAATTAAAGGTATTTTCTTAAAGCTTAATGAATAGAGGAAAAGAAATGGAGATTAAGAAAATGAGAAAAGGGTCGTCACTCTTGGGATAGGATAAGAAGAAACAATGACTTTCTCTATAAGCCATTTAAATATCACACTTTACAATAAATAAATACATATCTCAAACATTAAAATTTTAAATCCAATTATTGAAATGAGCAATATAATTCAAACCTCATTTCCCTTACTGATCGGCCCATTAGGGGTTTTAAAATTCTTCACTTTAACTAACTCTCACAAAATAATTTAACATTCCTTTCATAATTTAATAATATAAAACCACCATTGAATAATTTGAAAAATAATCTCAATAATGAAAAATAATAATAAATCTCATATTCATGGTTTGATAATAAATCATCACTATTAAAATAGGAGAGCTCCTAAATAAATAATTAAATAACATCTGTCACTTCAATTAGTCGAGCAATAAGTCGACTAATAATATTTCGTATTTATCACTATTCTCATCTCTGAAAATAATAAAATAATCCCTCTAACTAGGAATTATAAACTTGCTTCCAAAAATAAAATTAATAAAGGATGCAAGAACACTTAATTATTCAAATTATGCAATCATTGAATTAAAAGCTCAGGGTATTATAATAATACTTCATCTCATCTCTGTGATTCTACTTCTCTTTCCTCTTTTAAATAATAGAAAATAAAAATAATATTAATAATATCTACTGTAGTGAAAATGCTGGGTGTTACAGCATCATATATTCTTTAGATTTTAATTTTCGACCTATTTGCAGGAACGAGCTATTTTGACGCCCACGCTAAATGTGGTTGAGTCCATCAATCAATATATGGTGTCATTGAATGAGTGTGAAGGCAGAAAATATTTGAGCTCAGATAGGACATGCACAACAGATTCAACTTCATCTTTGCTCCAGGACATACACACGCCAGAGTTCTTAAATAGTCTTAAATGTTCTGGCGTCCCCAATCATGAACTATATTTGAAAGTTGGAACTCCAGTCATGCTGTTGAGAAATATAGATCATGCAAATGGTTTGTGCAATGGTACTAGATTGGTTATTACAAGACTTGGGAGCCACGTATTGGAAGCTAAAGTTATAGCTGGTCAGAATGCTGGAAATAAAGTTCTCATACCAAGAATGTCATTGACACCATCGGATTCAAGATTGCCGTTCAAATTCCAGAGAAAACAGTTTCCAATCATAGTCTCTTATGTAATGACGATAAACAAAAGTCAAGGTCAATCATTGTCCCGCGTTGGATTATTTTTAGAAAAACCTATTTTTAGTCATGACCAATTGTATGTAGCAGTTTCATGTGTCACAAATTCAAGATTGCCGTTCCAATTCCAGAGAAAACAGTTTCCAATCATAGTCTCTTATGCAATGACGATAAATAAAAGTTAAGGTCAATCATTGTCCCGCATTGGATTATTTTTGAAAAAACCTGTTTTTAGTCATGGCCAATTGTATGTAGCAGTTTCACGTGTCACAAATCATAATGATTTAAAAATTTTGATATGTGAAAATGATGGTGACTGTAGTGGGCAAAATTCGTCAAGCCCAATTGACATTCCAAGCTGGACTAATGAGCCGAACAAACCCGGCCAGTCCAGCCCGGCAAACCTCGAACCAACTTGGATCATTAACAGGTTGGCCCAATTACTTAAGAAAACTTATCGTCTAGCCCAATAAGTGAAATTATATTTATCACGGGATCAACCTGGACCGACCCAAGTTGACTATCCACTTTAGGTCCAAATTTTCTAAACAGTCAGGCTGCAGTCGGCCTAAGCCCACCAAGCTAGCTCGCCAGTTTGGCACAACCTTAAAAAGCCCAATTGGTCAAACGGACTGGTCCGTCTAGCCCGAAAAACTATAGATCGACTTAAAACCATAGTCAAGCTGGATATAACGCATGCGGCCCAAGGGTTCTAGCCGACCTGGATTGACGAAGTTATAAGACCTAGCCGTCAAAACCCTAAAAAACGTCTCCCAGCCGTCAAGCCCTAAAAAGATGTCTTCCACCAAGCTGACGCAGTCAGAATGGAATCTTCATGATCCCATCCAAATCGCAACAACCGGAGGGTTGATAGATTTGACGGGGCCAGGCTGTAAAAACCCTAGCGGCTGGATGTCTCCTATATAAACATCCAGACTAGATCATCAAAGGTGGACGAAATCCTACTTGCTCTCTACTCCTTGAACTCTCTCTCTACTCCGCCGCCAGGCTGATTTCTCTTTCAAACCGGAAATAGCCAGCTTGGCTTACTGTCACCGTTTCCACCCTCCGACGCCGCCTACAGCCTGGAATAACATCGCACTCCAGCCTGCCTTTCTATCTCATTTAATTTCATTTATATTTCCGCTTTGCTATTCCGTTACTGACTTGAGCGTCGGAGGCTCTACGGTCGACACCCCCACCCGGTGCTCAACCTAGGGCTCTTACGTGTTCTTGTGTTGACAGGTTGCTAGTGCCCAATCTATCCGGACGTGCAGACGTCAACTTCAATTGTAGATTTTAGCCTCTACAATTTGGCGCCCACCGTGGGGCCCTAGCAATCAAGCGAATCAACGCACTTTCCGTAGATCTCTACAAGCATCAATCATGTTTGACGGTCGCGACGGATCTGAAACTCCTGACGCACCCCACGTGGTTTCTCAAACTACTCAGGCTGACCTAGCCGCCCAAATTTCCGCACTGACTGAACAGATGAATCAGGAACGGGAGAGGTGCAAGAAGTTGGAAAAGGAGAACGCCAACTTGTATGACCGTCTCGAAGCCATGGAGCCTATCGAGATCATCGAACCTCCCGGCTTCCAAGCCCAAGTATCTTCCATGCAACCCCTGGGAGATACACCGATCACTCGCAAGGACGGATCCAACCATCTCATGATGGATCCGTCATCTTCGGTAAGAAACCGCAATGTCGTTAGTAACCTGACTGATCCAGGCCGTGCTACTTTGAATGCAGGAACACTCCGACATGATGGAACAACCACCATCGGAGGACAACTCACCCGAACCAACTTCACCACCCCGGGCATAGCAATGAGCAATGCCGTCGTAGGAGGCACACAACCTACTGTGCTGGGGCCCAACCTGGCGGTCGCGCCAAGCCAAGCCAATCAACAGGCGAACGGGCCCAGCCAGAGGGAGATCACCCAAGAACAGCTGTTTGGGAATGAATTCGCCCAACCAACCGCGATCGGCCCGTATGCAATCAGAGACGAGGGCCTGGCAAGAAAGTTGGCCGAAATGGAGGCCTTGATCCAGCGAATTCCTGGTGTCCCGGCACCCATCCACAAAAGCTCAGAGAATTGCTACGCCGACTCGCCATTTGTAGATGAAATTGCTCTAGTTGAAATGCCCGTCAAGTTCAACTTTCCAATCATGCAAATGTTTGATGGAACAACGGATCCGACCGACCACATAGCTCAATACAAGCAACGGATGTTCACTGCCGCAATTCCTCGTGAATTGAGGCAGGCCTGCATGTGTAAGGGGTTCGGTTCTAGTTTGACAGGACCGGCCCTCCAGTGGTACACTAACCTTCCCAATTATTCTATTTCAAGTTTTGCTCAACTAACCGATATATTTGTGCAGCAATATACTAGTAGCAGGAAACTCGAAAAGATATCAGAGGATCTTTACGCCGTGATCCAACGACGTGACGAGTCCCTTCGAGACTACATAGGTCGATTCAACAAGGAGAAGGTGTCCATTACAAATTGCAGCACCCAGACAGCGATCACCGCCTTTCGAAAGGGTCTCCTGCCCGACTCGGACCTCTACAAAGACCTCACCAAATACCCTTGTAGAACAATGGAAGACGTCCTCGCCAAGGCATGGGCACAAATCAAGTGGGAGGAAGATCAATACAGCCATCACCGATCTTCACCAAGCAGACACACTAGAAGAGATTCCAGGGTGGATAGACGGACGAGTGACAGGCGGTCTGAGCCTTACCCACCCCCACGACAAGAATACAGAAGGAGACAGTATGACCACCCTTACGAGTCACGACCACGTGAGAGGGCAAATATACCAGAATACAACTTGTCTATCTCACCAGCCGAGGCGGTCGAAGCTCTTAAGGGGCTCGGAGACAAGGTCAAATGGCCAGAAAAGATGAGGACACCGGCTGATCAGAGGGACAAGTCAAAGTGGTGCGATTTCCACGCTGATCACGGACACCGAACAGAAGATTGCATCGCACTGAAGCTAGAAGTGTCGCACTTACTAAAGCAAGGTCACCTGACTGACCTCCTTACCGACAAGGGACGTCAAACCTTGCAACAAGGCCAAGATCGTCAACAAAGCAACACGGATGTCACCCCGCCTAGACCACCGCAACCTGATCGAACGGTGAATGTGATAACTGGCGGATCAGAAGTTAGTGGAATCACTCACTCGGCAGCCAGGAGACACACTAGGCAGGCTGGACATTTACAAGCTGAACATGGCAAAGCCGAAAGAAACGCAACCATCCAGCCGGCACAAACCATCTCTTTCACCACATCCGAATCCACCAGGCTACTTAATCCCCATCATGATGCTTTAGTAATTTCAATTTGTATTGCAAACTGTTTAACCAAGCGTGTACTAATCGACAATGGTAGTTCTGCCAATGTCCTATTTTTGTCTACTCTCAGGGAAATGGGAATCGACGAAACTAAGATCATAAGAAAGATGACCGTTCTCGTTGGCTTCAGCGGAGAGCAAAAAAGCACGCTTGGTGAAATTGAGCTACCCGTCTATGCTGAAGGGGTCAACCTATGCACACTGTTCCTAGTGGTGGATTCTCCATCTGCTTACAATATCATTTTGGGTCGACCATGGATACATGAGATGGGGGCTGTACCGTCCACCTACCACCAAGTTCTGAGGTTCCCGACAAAGTGGGGAGTTAGGGAGATTCGAGGAGACCAAAGGGATTCCAGATCGTGCTATCAAACAACGATGAAAGCAAAGCAAGCTGTCTTATAGCAATTACAGCAAAAAGAATCATCCGACCCCCAACCAAGTCAGCCCGTCCAGCCTGACCAACCTGATGCAGTGGAGTTAGATGAAGTCTCCATTCATCCAGACTTCCCGGACAACAAAGTCCGGATTGGAGTACAGCTGGAACCCTCTCTCAGAGAGAGACTCCTTCAATTTCTCTCTGAACACTATGATTGCTTTGCTTGGTCCCATGCGGACATGACTGGTATTGATCCTAATATTATTGTGCACAGGTTGAATGTCGATCCCGACTACCCTCCAAGAAAGCAAAAGCGAAGAAAATTCGCCCCAGAAAGGAACAAAGTCATCAACGATGAAATCAAGCAACTTGTGGACAATGGGCTGGTCAGAGAGGTTCAATACCCAGACTGGCTAGCCAACGTGGTGGTCGTAAAGAAAAAGAACGGGAAATGGCGAGTGTGCATAGACTTCACAGATCTGAACAAGGCGTGCCCTAAAGATTCTTTTCCACTACCCCCACATAGACATGCTTGTCGATGCTACAGCCGGGCACGAGTTACTTAGCTTCATGGATGCGTACTCCGGATACCACCAGATACTGATGCATACCGACGATCAGGAGAAGACGTCATTTATGTCCAACATAGGCATCTACTGCTACAAATATATGCCATTCGGACTGAAGAATGCTGGAGCAACCTACCAACGTTTGGTCAATAAGATGTTTGAAGAGCTATTGGGAAGGACAATGGAGGTCTACATAGACGACATGCTTGTGAAGTCCCTACGAGCAGAAGATCACATCGACCACCTCCGACAATCCTTCAATATACTTCGTGAGTATAACATGAAACTTAATCCGACTAAATGTTCATTTGGTGTGACTGCAGGTAAATTCCTTGGCTACATGGTGACCCAAAGAGGAATAGAAGCCAACCCGGCCCAAATCGATTCCGTACAAAGAATTGCATCTCCAACATGTATCAAAGATGTGCAAAGACTTACAGGAAGGGTGGCGGCCCTTAGCCGGTTCATCTCAAGGTCATCAGAGCGATGTCACCCGTTTTTCAACACGTTGAGGAAATCTAAAACGTTTGAATGGACACCGGAATGTGAGGAAGCACTCAGCCAGCTGAAGCAGTATTTAACAAAGCCGCCGCTTCTATCCAAACCAAAAGACGGTGAAATATTGTACATGTATCTAGCCGTGTCAGAAACAGCAGTCAGCGCGGTACTAGTTCGTGATGATGAGGGCAAGCAGTCACCAGTCTACTATGTTAGCAAGTCATTACTGGATGCAGAGACAAGATACAGCCTGCTGGAGAAGTTAGCCCTAGCACTCGTTCATGCAGCAAGGAAACTCCGTCCATATTTTCAGTGTCATCCGATAGTGGTCCTCACCACATATCCTTTGAAGGCCATCCTCCACAAACCGGAGCTGTCCGGCAGACTAACCAAGTGGACGGTCGAGCTAAGCGAATATGACATATCTTACAAGCCGCGCACTTCACTAAAATCACAAGTATTGGTCGATTTTATAAATGATTTTACACTTAACCTCTCGATACAGGCAGACAAAGAGATTTGTTGCCTCACCGAGGACGAAGCGCTAGGGGCGTGGAAACTCTTCGTGGATGGGTCGAGTAACAGACATGGAAGTGGACTCGGGATGGTCCTTTCATCACCCCAAGGTGACAAAATGGAACAAGCAGTCAGATATGGATTTAAAGCAACCAACAATGAAGCCGAGTATGAAGCAATGCTAGCTGGTCTTGCCTTGGCCAAGGAGTTAGGAGCCAAGAAGATCAACGTCTTTAGCGACTCTCAACTGGTAGTAAATCAAATGCAAGGAACCTACCAGGCTCGGGACAACAAGATGACAGCCTACCTAACCAAGGTGAAGGAGTTGCAGTCCGGCTTCGCAGAATTCACAATCAGTCAGGTACCCAGAGAAGATAATAGTCACGCGGACGCCTTAGCCAACCTGGGCTCCTCCATCCAGACTACCACCTCCAAAACCATTCCGGTTATCTACCTTCAATGGCCGGCAGTCTGGAAGCAAGAAGAAGAACATGTGTCAAACATATCAGACGGACGTACCTGGATGACCCCGATACTAGAATACCTGGAGCAAGACATACTCCCGGACGACAAGAATGAAGCACGCCGAGTAAAGGCTCAGTCTGCCCGATTCTCCATCATCCGAGGTAAGTTGTACAAACGATCATATTCTGGTCCATATTTAAAATGTATTAACCATGCAGAAGCAGAAATGGTCTTAGCCGAACTACATGATGGAGAATGCGGGAATCACTCTGGCGGGAGGAGCCTAGCTCACAGAGCTTTAACGAGTGGGTATTATTGGCCCACAATGAAGTCAGATTCGGCCGACTACGCCAAACGATGCGACAAGTGCCAGCGGTTTGCCCAATTATCTCACCTTCCACCTGAACCATTGATCTCAGTCACGTCGCCATGGCCTTTTATGAAGTGGGGGATGGACATCGTGGGAAAGCTACCCAAGGCACCTGGACAGTTGGAGTACATGCTGGTGGTAACAGACTATTTTAGCAAGTGGATAGAAACCGAGGCGTTCCACAAAGTTCGTGATAAAGAGGTGAAAGGATTCATATGGAAAAATGTGATATGCCGATACGGAATACCAAAGGAGATTGTCACCGACAACGGCTCTCAGTTCATCAGCAACGATTTTCAAGATTTCTGTGAATCTTGGAACATCAAGCTAAGCTTCTCAACGCCTAGATATCCCCAGGCGAACGGCCAAGCTGAATCATCCAACAAGACGATAGTCAACACCTTGAAGAAAAGGCTCGAAAAAGCCAAAGGCTTATGGGCCGCCGAACTGCCTGGAGTGCTTTGGTCATACCGAACGACCACCAGAACCCCGACGGGAGAAACTCCATTCTCACTAGCATACGGGATGGAGGCAGTCATTCCAACCGAAGGCAAAGTGCCCACAGCCAGGACCGAGATCGCCTTAGACAGCCAGAATGACCAAGCAATATGTCACGAGCTCGACACACTGGATGAAAAGAGAGATACGGCAAGACTACGGCTTGCATCCTACCAGCAGAGTGTCGCCAGACACTACAACCGGCATGTTCGCACTCGGACGTTCAAGCTGGGCGATTGGGTACTCCGACGTGTATTCCAAAACACCAAGGAGATCGGAGCTGGCAAGCTGGGTCCAACCTGGGAGGGTCCATACTTGATCACCAAGGTGTTCGGCAATGGCGCTTACAAGCTGCAGGACAAAGATGGGCGCGACATCAGCAACAGCTGGAACGCCATCCATCTTCGGTCTTATCATTTCTAAACTTTCCATTCGATTATTTATTTTTTCATTAAGTTTATAATTTTTTCCACACTGTTACTAACAATTTTACCCAGGCCAAGTCGGAACTACATCGGACTTGATCCCGTCAAAGGGTATGTAGGCAACTCTACGGAGCATGGCTCTACGGAGCCCAGTCCAGCCCAAGAACTACATTTGGCTTGATCCTCGCAAGAGGTATGTAGGCAACTCTCCGAAGTGCAGCCACCAACCTCAAGTCTACGTGTCCCAGCTTGCGAGATACAAGCAGCTAATGATGACTCGCCTACACGGACGACGTCAACCTGGATCTATAAAGAAGAAATCATCATCACCACATAGAGTTCGAGACCTTTGGTCCCTGGCCATCCAGTCGAAGGAACCACCCAGCTTGTGAACAATCAACGAGATAAGTAAGAAGATTGTAAACATTTATATTTTTTAAAGTTAGAATAGCCTCTCGTTTAAGTGCTCTCGTCACATTGTATTAGCCACAATTGGTAGAAGTCAGTACGACCCAAATCCAATGAATTCCAACTTGCTTCAACTTCAATTATTTTTGGACAATTCAGAGCCAACGATTCTACAATTTTGATTGGTAAAAATACTCCCAAGCCGGCATGCTGCATGAAACTATATAATCAGCTAACACTCCAAGATGGAACCCAACTCGCCCAAGTCAAACACAAATGACAAGTTGGCTAATATCAGTCGATTCCAACTTGGACAACCAAATAAAATCAAAGTCCAGTCTGGCCTTGTCCAAATACAATAAATTTTTCAACGTTGGGTCCAGGCTGGTGCAACGAAATGAAGACAAAAGGAAAAATTGTGTCTATTCACCCCTTCCACATGTTGTTTTTTCAATATACAAGCTGCAATATGTTGCATCAATCTATACGGTATTGAAGCCATGATTTGAATAAGGTAATTTCGCATGCAAAATTGTGATACAAGTTGTAAGGCAACCACATCTCATAGAATAAGGAAAATCTCAACTCTAGCCAACAATGCTGATTTCCCAAGAGTTCACAAACAAAACATCATAATATAATAGACAGCTTGAACCGACCCAATGGTCTAAAGTTCAAGCTGGAGGCACACCAATACGAACAGTTAGTCAAATAGTCAAGTTTCAAACAGTGCGAGAAAAATAACAAGACATCTCTTCCCCGCTTCAAGAAGTCGCTTCCCCGTCTAAGGATGGTCGTCTCCAGTGGTCATCCCGGCAAAGTTGCTTGCAAGTTGCATCTCCTGCTCCTCCCTGCCAGCCTTCCACTCATTAAACTCATCGATGTATTGTTGGACATCCCAAGTCTTGGGGGGCTGATTCTCGAGATACGCCAAGGCCATCTCGCCCCGAACTCGAACCTCTGTCTCACAGCTTTTATAAAGTACTTGTTGCTCCAACGCAACAACTTTGGCTTCGAGTTCCTTGCAGTCCGCTACAGCCCGCTCCAGCCGGCGAGCATCTTCCAACTTGGCAGACTCCAACTTCTTGACAACCTGACGGGCCTCATCACGCGTCTTCTTGACAGCCGTCATCTCTCCCTTCCAGTTCTCCCGCTCGGCCCTCAACTCGCTAAGCTCCGCCTCTATAGTAACAGTCCTCTCCATGAGGAAGGCGGCTTTCTGTAAACTCTACATCAAACACGAAAATGCAACAAGTTAGAAAAATTCTCATATCAAAAAATAATCTATACTCGAAAATATTTACCAAGAAGGTGTTTAGCCCTATTTTGTGATGAATCGCTGGGTGTTTACGTGTTATATTGACTTTTATTTTGGTCTCTTTCACTTAAGAGTTGAATGATTTGAGCTTTTGTGCTAATTTTGTTGTCTCAGGATTTTGTGCTCACATTGATTGATATGTGAACAAAATTAAAGTCAGAATTTAGTTGAATGGTCTGATGAAGAATCAAAGTTCGTCTCGATACGAGTTCGTAGGCGAAAACGGATCTAAAATCCGACTTGAAACGAGGGAGAACGGACCAAAACAAAAACGCCGCGCGCACGGCGCCCGCCTAGCCTCGCCGCTCGCCTACTTTGGATCTACGAAAGGGGTAGTAGGCGGCCGCCTACTTCTCTAGGCCACCGCCTACTTCTAGGCCACCGCCTTCTTCTAGGCCACCGCCTACTTCTAGGCGGCCGCCTACTTCTAGGCGGCCGCCTACTGCGTGATCTGGCAGTTACGAATTTTTTTAGTTTAAAACCCATCTCTAGGGTTTCACTTTATATCTTCGAACCCAGCAGCCTCTAGGGGCGATTTCCACCTTCTTCTTAAGGTTTTTAGAGTTTCAAATCAATTACTTTCGATTGTGGATTCATTGGATTGCTTGGATGTCAATTAACATTTCATCCGATTGGATTTCCTTGGATTGCTATGTTTTGTAAGAACTCCCTTTGATTCTCTTTGTTTATGAATCTTTTGGTTAATTAAGTTTTGTGTTTTATGCTTTGATGAATGTGATGATTGGAGATTATTATTGTTGAGTTTAGATAATCTTGATTATATGAATTCTTTGGTTAATTGAATCCTTGTTTTATACTTTTGATGGATGTAAGGATTAGAGATGATTGTTGTTGAGTTTAGATAATCTACGTGATTCGTAGTTCGTTGCTATTGCTTACGTTTTTCCCTTCTTGTTGGTGAAAGTTTAGAGATTTCTTTTTATGGAGATTAAGATTTTCTTTGCATTCGAATCTTATGCTTGATTTAGTTTCTTGCCTAGGTAGTTATTAATCTTTGATGTTTACAAGTTTATGATCGTTTGGTTTAGTGTTGGAGTTGGAAACTCTTGTTGATTTCGTTAATGTTCAAATACCATGTTCTAGTTAGTTCGTCGTTGAGTTGCTTGCGGAATTCTCTTGGATTGTGTGTGTTTGCTTAACATTCATTTGATTAAATGTTAATATGTTATTTCGCCTAGATAATCGTTGTTTATGGTGTTGAATTGATGATTGCTTTCTAGATTGCTAGTTTAGAACCTTAGCTTTGTTTTCCTTCTTGCGTTCTTATTGGCTTCCTATCTTTTGCCTAGTTAACTTATATGCTTTATTTTAATTACGCATTAGTTAATCGGAGAGAAAGTGTCAGACCCAATTACCCGATTAGAGTGTTTAGATTTCTTTTAAGTTTCTTGTGAGCAATACGATTAGAGCCCTGCTAAGTCTTCCTTGTGAGACGACTTGAGTCACCTTACCACCCTAGGACGACCTCGTATAAATTCGAGTCCATCCATTAGGTGTTTTTGGATGAGTCAAATTTTGGTGCCGTTGCCGGGGAAGGCTTTAGGCATTTGATTGTGTTGCATTGTTTTCCGTGTTTATTTTTGTTTATTTCTTTTGACTCGGTTATTTTCTCCCTCCGGTGCGTTTGATTTGTTTGTTCGTGTTGTGTATGCAAGAACGTAGAAGCTTGAAGAGAAAGCTTGCACCTTACTACGACAACATTCATCGACCTCGGGAGGTTCTTTCAAGCCTGGAGAAGGAGTCCGAGTCCAGTTCGAGAAGTTTTGTGGAATCACAGTTTCGAGAGAAAAATTGTGAAGAGAGAATTGCTTCCAATCCCATTCTGGAAGCTTTTGAGGAGACACTTTCAGTGCATTCTGAAAAAGAAGAAGAAGCTTGGCCCAATCCTGACCAAGAAGCAATGGCGGAGCATAATGTTCAGTACATGGGAGATTTTTCCAGGCCAGTTATTGGGACCACTAGCACGTCAGCTATAGTGCTTCCCACGGCGGTCCGAAATTACAATCTGAAGCCCAACGATTCAAACCTGCTGCCGCTCTTTTATGGGATGCCGAGTGAGGATGCTTTACAGTTCATCCGTGACTTCTGCACTCAAGTGCAGACCTTCCCACTATTGGAACTCACCGAGGATCAGTTGAGACTCAAGTGCTTAACTTATGCACTCAAGGATCGGGCTAGAACGTGGTTGCTGTCCCTGCCGCCGAACTCCATCACTACATGGGGAGAGGCGTGTGAGAAGTTCATGCTCAAGTACTACCCTAATCACAAGACTCAAGAGATTAGGAGCCAAATAATGAACTTCATGCAAGGAGCTGACGAGCCTCTCCACGAGGCTTGGGAGAGATTCCAAGAGCTCCTCCGCCAGTTCCCGCAGCACCAGCTAGCACCCGTCATGTTGATGCAGTTCTTCTATGACGGATTGATCCAGACGGCACAGTTTATGGTGGACAGTACAGCAGGGGGCAACATTGCCCGGAAGACAGCTGATGAGCTCAAAGGGATTTTCGAAACACTTGCCGCGAGTTCTCAACAGAAATCAGTTAGAGGAAGGAGGGTTGAAGCCAATGCAGTAGCTCCCAACAATGAGCTTCAGAAGCAAGTAGCGGACCTGATGAGGCAAGTACAACACCTCACGATGAACCAGGTGAAGGCTCCACCAGTTCATGCGCCACCAGCAGAAGGATGTGGCATATGTGGCGATTTTGGTCATGGAACCAACGCGTGCCATCGCATGGGGGAATCCACACCTGAAGGAGAAGCAGAGGTCTATGCTGCTCAGAGCTATCCGGGGAGGCCTCAATTTGAACAGAGGCCCGTGTTTAATCAAGGGCAACAAAATTCCAACTCGGGTTGGAGAGCTCAGCAGCAGAACTACACTCAACCTTATCAGCAACAGCAGCCCCCGCAGTATCAGCAGTATCAACAGTTTCCTATACAACAAGGGAATTTTCAGCAGCAGCAGCAGCAGCAATACCAGAATGCTCCCCAACAGTTTCAGAAGCAAGCTCAACCACAGAAGCCGTCTCTCGAGGACACCATGCAGTCTTTCATGGAGATGACCAAACAGAACATGGAGTCTCAGAGTGCTACCATCAAGCGTCTCGAGACTACAGTTGGGCAACTTACAGGAGCCCTGAATCAGCTGCAGCAAGAACAGCCGACCGAAAAGTTCCCGAACCAGGACAAACAGCCGCATCAAGCTCATGCCGTTGAGGTAGTCAAGGACAAGGCCCCAATAACCATGGGGAGATGGAGAAGCAAAACTGTGCAGGCAATCAAGGCTACCCAATGCCCCAGTGAGCCACTGCCACCCGTCACTGTTGCACTAGACCAACCACCACCCAAGCAAGGAGATCCAGGTAGCTTTATTTTTGATATTAGCTTAGGTGGGGTTGAAAAGGTTTTGGGAATGCTTGATTTGGGCGCGGCAGTCAATTTGATGCCGCTTGATATTTTTGAGAGGTTGGGAAATAAAGAGCTGAAATGCACGAACATTAAGATAGAGCTAGCTGACGGCTCCATTAGCAGCCCACGAGGCCTTGTTGAGGATGTTGAGGTGGTCGTGAGGGGGATTAGTGTTTTCACTGATTTTGTTGTACTTGATGAGGGAAAAGGGATTAGAGGCGAGAATGGGCATCTCGTGCTACTTGGCCGACCCTTTATGGCTACCACCCATACTCGCATCGATGTGGGTACGGGAACTGTAAGTATGGTAGGGGTAGGTAGAGCGGTAACATTCTCAGTTTTTGATAAAAAACCTACTACCCCCACTTCCTTAATTCAAATCTGCTCTTATGTTGAAACATTTGATGCTTTGGATGAGGATTGTATTGTGCAGGAATTCCTTAATAAGTTTCAGGAGGAGGACGAGATTGTGGAGGAATTCCTTGCTACCTTGCAGGATGAAGCTGACATTGAGCAGGAATCTCTGGATAAGCTGCACGAGGAAGGTGATATTGAGCAAGGCTTTCTGTGTGCCTTGCTCCTAGAAGAGAAGCTTGATGAGGTTGGGTCATTCAATCTCGTGGGATGTGTGGATAGAGGGCCATCCCAGGATACGAGCATGGAGGACTCATTTGGAGGACCCGCAGCTGCAATTCAAGAAGATGTGTTTACAAGGGCGCTAAGGCAGCTGGATCTTCAATCGGATTTTGGTTAAGGGGTTCTCTTAGTCGGGCTGGCGACTTAAAAACTAGCGCTGCATGGGAGGCAACCCATGTTTTCTTGCTTTTTCTTGTTTCGTTTTTCTTTCGTTTTGTTTGTGTGGTGTTTTGTTGCTTCTGCTGTTTGGTGCAGGTTGTTGCGTTGGAGACTGCTTGTTCTATGGATGAGAGAGAGGCAGACATCGTGGGACACTACAGACTCACCACTGGATCGGTATTTAGGGAAGTTTCCTCTTTCACCTCTCTTTTCGTTTGCACTGAGGACAGTGCCAGATTTTAAGTGGGGGGGGTGTTTGTTGGTAGTTGTGAATCCTGTGGGTGTCTTTTTGTTGTGTTCTTGGGCTTTCTTGTGTGGGGCAAATGGTCTCCTTTATCTTGATTGTTGTTTGGCTTCAAGTAATAATGCACACTTTGATGATTTGTTCACAAGTAAATTTCATGCTTTGTGTTGGCTTGGTTGCTATCTTTGTCTCTCAGGCTATGCATATTCCTCTCTTGATGTAAGTTGTTTAATGTTTTGGATGCAACACCCTTATGAGCTATTCTTGACGTGATTTGTCCGGTAGATGCTAGAGGGAGTGTTTTCATTGTGATAGCCTACGATCTTATCCCTTGAGTTTGAATGTTGGTTTGTTGTGAAGTTTTCTATAGCTTTGGGTCTCTGCTCCTCTGACAGTAGTGTTATGAGCATGGAAAACCACGTGAGAACATTTTGGATTACCTCCAAAAGTGTTGATCTCACGAAAGTTGGCCCATCTATTGAGAATGGAATAACATCACCTTTAAAAGAAAGATGTATAAAATTTGATTTGGTTTGATTGTTTATCATCTTCAAGGAAAATGGGATTTGATTATAAAGGCAATCACATTAGGGAATTCACCTCTAGCGGAGAATTGGGTCTGATCGGATTGAATTGTATCATGTGGTTGTTGCTTCTTAAAATCTTAACAATGAACATCTCGTGAGGAATGTGAAAGGCTAAGAGACTTAGATTGGTTGGAGATGTGAATGGTGAGGAAGTTTTCTTGTGAACTATCTTTTGGTGTCGTGACTTTGCTTGAGGACAAGCAAAGGATCAAGTGTGGGGGGGTTGTTTAGCCCTATTTTGTGATGAATCGCTGGGTGTTTACGTGTTATATTGACTTTTATTTTGGTCTCTTTCACTTAAGAGTTGAATGATTTGAGCTTTTGTGCTAATTTTGTTGTCTCAGGATTTTGTGCTCACATTGATTGATATGTGAACAAAATTAAAGTCAGAATTTAGTTGAATGGTCTGATGAAGAATCAAAGTTCGTCTCGATACGAGTTCGTAGGCGAAAACGGATCTAAAATCCGACTTGAAACGAGGGAGAACGGACCAAAACAAAAACGCCGCGCGCATGGCGCCCGCCTAGCCTCGCCGCTCGCCTACTTTGGATCTACGAAAGGGGTAGTAGGCGGCCGCCTACTTCTCTAGGCCACCGCCTACTTCTAGGCCACCGCCTTCTTCTAGGCCACCGCCTACTTCTAGGCGGCCGCCTACTTCTAGGCGGCCGCCTACTGCGTGATCTGGCAGTTACAAATTTTTTTAGTTTAAAACCCATCTCTAGGGTTTCACTTTATATCTTCGAACCCAGCAGCCTCTAGGGGCGATTTCCACCTTCTTCTTAAGGTTTTTAGAGTTTCAAATCAATTACTTTCGATTGTGGATTCATTGGATTGCTTGGATGTCAATTAACATTTCATCCGATTGGATTTCCTTGGATTGCTATGTTTTGTAAGAACTCCCTTTGATTCTCTTTGTTTATGAATCTTTTGGTTAATTAAGTTTTGTGTTTTATGCTTTGATGAATGTGATGATTGGAGATTATTATTGTTGAGTTTAGATAATCTTGATTATATGAATTCTTTGGTTAATTGAATCCTTGTTTTATACTTTTGATGGATGTAAGGATTAGAGATGATTGTTGTTGAGTTTAGATAATCTACGTGATTCGTAGTTCGTTGCTATTGCTTACGTTTTTCCCTTCTTGTTGGTGAAAGTTTAGAGATTTCTTTTTATGGAGATTAAGATTTTCTTTGCATTCGAATCTTATGCTTGATTTAGTTTCTTGCCTAGGTAGTTATTAATCTTTGATGTTTACAAGTTTATGATCGTTTGGTTTAGTGTTGGAGTTGGAAACTCTTGTTGATTTCGTTAATGTTCAAATACCATGTTCTAGTTAGTTCGTCGTTGAGTTGCTTGCGGAATTCTCTTGGATTGTGTGTGTTTGCTTAACATTCATTTGATTAAATGTTAATATGTTATTTCGCCTAGATAATCGTTGTTTATGGTGTTGAATTGATGATTGCTTTCTAGATTGCTAGTTTAGAACCTTAGCTTTGTTTTCCTTCTTGCGTTCTTATTGGCTTCCTATCTTTTGCCTAGTTAACTTATATGCTTTATTTTAATTACGCATTAGTTAATCGGAGAGAAAGTGTCAGACCCAATTACCCGATTAGAGTGTTTAGATTTCTTTTAAGTTTCTTGTGAGCAATACGATTAGAGCCCTGCTAAGTCTTCCTTGTGAGACGACTTGAGTCACCTTACCACCCTAGGACGACCTCGTATAAATTCGAGTCCATCCGTTAGGTGTTTTTGGATGAGTCAGAAGGCATGATCGAAGAGCTCACTAGCCACGCTGCCACTCCCCATCTCCTTCAAATAATCTCGGTCACGTGGGAGTAATAGTTGTTCGGCCACCCCTCGAACAGGTCCAAGCCGGGCATGCGCCGATACGTTCGGAAATGACAGGTTGACAGAATCATCGCCCACCTGGTCGGACAAAGTGAGGTCAACCTCAGCAGACCGCTTTTTCTTGTGAGCCGGAACACGGGTCAAATGTGGGACACGTGCTGCAGTAACATCAGCTGTAACCGCACCGCTCGAGCTAGCAGCCTTCTGTCTATTCCTACGGATCACGTCCATTGCAGCGCCCTTCCCAAGCAGAGGTGGAACATATGACTTCGACATCCTGTGATCTGCATCAAAATAAAAACACTTAGTCGTATTAACGACAAGTCGGAATAAAATGAAATTGACAAGCAAAGCAATACCTGCGGGCACGTGGCTCCACAAAGAGCTAACTCGCAAGTTGGCCTCAGTCAAAATGTTACAGCAATGGCGATCCTTTTCACTAAAACCTAAAAACCAATCGATCTTGCTAGCACTATCGAAAGCCAAGCCGGTAGGCCCCCTCCTTGGACAAGCTGCAAAGCAAAAAATACAAGTTATGAATACATAAAAATAATAACATGTTGCTACAACAAAAAATACTCAAAAAATCTAAGTCATCCAACACGTAACACTCACTACAAGCTTCCCACGCCTGTGGAATAATCGAATCACGCGGCTCTCCTAATGCGTTATTGGATATGAAAAAGTATCTAGAACGCCATTTCTTGGCGCTATCTGGAAGAGATAGCACCAGCGGACGGTTGGCCTTAAATTGATATCGAACATTATCAATCCTATGCGTCTCCAGACTGTAAGCCTGCAAAACTTCAGAAAAACTGAAGTGAACCCCCCTCAGCTCGCTAAAAACCTGAATGGCCATGAGAGTACGCCACACATTCGGAACCAATTGACCTGGGGCAATGCGGTAGTGAGTGCAAGCCTCGAACACAAGTCGAGGAAGAGGAAAACGGGCCCCCATCTGAAGAAAACACTCATATAGGACCGTCCATCCTGGATATAACCAATCTGGCCTTTCTGAATCGGATGGGGCAGCCAGACTGGCACAAGAAGGAATAGCATAGGCAGCACGGAGTTCATCCAACTTGTCAAAAGTTATAACGGATTTCGGGCCCCCGTCTTCCAGCTTGTATGCAGGAATACTTCCTTCAAGCGGTCCAGAAAAATTTTCACCAATCCCATAATCAAACGTAACCATATCATACCCGGCTCGGGGCCTATTCCTTGGCACGTCATTTACAGTATCTAGACAGCCCGTGTCATCATCCGACGATCTAGAATTCTCATTACTCGACCCACTCGACACAAAACGGGCAGACATGTCCGGAAACACCTAAACAAATAAATTGCTAAATAACACAAAGTGTAACAAAGCAACGATGAAGACAATATTTAGGCGACTTATAGCACACAAAATCATCGCACACAACAGTGATAAAATCATAAATAAGATAAGGATTTGATACTCAAGCATACGTTGGAAGAAATCGACAATATCCTAGCATTAAACAATTATGAAATACCCCGACAATTCCCTCAGTTCCACGATTATTAATCTTATCTTGAAAAGATCAACAAATTTTATGCTCGACATCTACTGACCAATTTTATATTAGAATCTCAGCGAAATGGCTCAAATCTTACATTGGAATCAACGTGCTATTATTGTTTCGCATTATGGACATTGATTACACAGAATATTTGATCAATAAGTAATAAGCCCATCTACAACTCTATGCTTGATATCTACTGTTACTAATTTATCTTTGGTCCAACTTCACGGAAATTGCAAAAGAAAAATATATCACACAACACTCGCATGACTTGCTGAAAAGGAACAATGGAGCAAAAATCATAAATCTTATTTAACACTAATACGTTAGATAAGAACAAGGATCCCTTTTCCATAAGCTAGCAGCATAGAATTAATATTACATGGGAACTTGGGCCATACAAATACTACTTGGAAGAACGAATTCATAAAAAAAAAAATCTGCCAACATGTAGCATACAACCTTCAGACATCAAAATCCCATCGTCTACGCCAAAAAAAAAAAAAAAAAAAGGGAAGGAAGCCAAAAAACCTTTTAGGCCTCGTCTGTTCTTGTTCTCTGCCCTTCTTCCCTTTCTCGAAGCTAATCCCTCCCGAAAAAAGCTCCGAACCTCAAAAAGAAAAAGAAACAAATAAGAAAGTCTGTAAATAAAATGACTACTCGAGTTCATGTACAAAGAGAAAAGTCACAAACCTTCACAATGGCCTCTCTCTTGCGTCTTCCCTGCTAAAAACTCTCCCCCTTAGAACTGGAGGAAACGAAACCCCAGAGTGAGAAATGGAAGCAGAATATAATTTGTTGCCCTTTTCAAACAAATATAGTACTAGACTACTAGTAAATGCACTCAACAACCAAAAAGTTGAAAAAGAAAAGATCTGAAAAGATCGCTCATTATTCAAACTTTCTCCAACTCAGCCTAAAACTAGGCTATTACCAGTGCACTTTATGTTTTGCATAGAGAATTGTACTTCATCAACAACCAAAAGGGAAAAAATAGCTGAAATTCTATTCATTTCAAAAATAAATCAATACACCAAATACAGCTGCTACACAATTATCAAGTATACCATTACAGCACAAATCAATTTGTAAAACAATTACTTTATTCAGGTTAAAACAATCGCAGCTAGTACATGATTCAAATTTGCGATAAATAAAAACAAAAATCAAGCTTTGACCAATACTAACCTTCCACGACGTCAAATAAAGGACGCCGGTCTTGACAGCACCGTAGGAGATGCGGCAGCGTCGAACGTTAAAGCGTCTCTTCTGTGGGCGGAATATGTTGGGGATTCAAGGGAACTTAGCCTCTCTTCCATCTGCCAGGTCCTTGAGAACATGGAAGCATCTTCAACGATTAAAAGCTCATAAAATCAGTTGAAAGCTTCTGCGCCGACGATACCTTACCACCGTGACGCTGCCCCTCCAACGGCTGGAAATTCAAGTATGGCCTCAAAATGTCAGCCGGAAGCTCGCCCACCAGCTGGAAAATCAGCCGCCAGCACAACTACCACGCCGCCGCCTGAGAGCATTGAATCGCAGACGTCACGGCCCATCTCATCCTCTTTTATCCCTCACAGGTGCGCGCCGCCGAAAGGCCCCATCTTCTCGAATCGAGCAAAGATAGAGAGAAGAAGCTACCCGTTCCGGTTCAGACCATCGGCGAAATCGCCTCACCCCTCTCGATACAATTACCACCACCGCCTATTGAACAAAGGCGCCAACCCCGCACCTTAATTTCCAAATTCGGCAGATAAGGAGCTTTCTGAACCCTAGATCACTTTCTTCCTCTCCGATTATCCGGCAAGAGGCGGCGTCTCCGACCACAGCCCCTAATCCATCTTCGCCGTCCGACTTCGCCGCCTCCACCACCGTTGGGAGCCAGCGAATCAGCCTTCCGAGATCCGCCGCTGCTCGAATCTCAGCAAGGCCAAAGCTCAAATCTCACCCCCCTTACTCGACTATCTTTCTACCACAAATTTCCACCGCCGTCGGCCCAGGCCTTCGCTCATCCTCTCCTCTCCCCTGTTCAGATCTCTCAAACAAAACCACAGATCCGGCCACCCTACTTCTCCTCCCTCGGATAGTCCGGCGACGGGCGCCGCCTCCTGTCCGGTCTCCACCCAACGGCCGCAACCATGAAGCCGCGCCTGCAAAACCCAAGAGGATCCGCCATCATTTGTAGATGGAGCGATTAAGATGGGAAGAGAGAGATATCTCCTATTTTTCCTTACTTTCCGCCGAACCAGAGAGGAGAAAGAAAGGGGATCTGCCTTTGTCCTTTTCTCAAGAAGCTGTGAAGTCAAATTATACAGGCTGGACCTCAAAATAAACCAGGCTGGAGCAAACAAAAGTAATACTCCAATTTTCAATTAGCCAGGCTGGAGAGTAAAAAACACGCGTATTTCAGATTATTTCAATTTGCTCAGGCTGGAGCAACTGAAAAATACATCTATGTCAGGCTAGACCCTAGGTGAAAAGTGGAAATTCGCCCACCAGGCTGAACTCTCGATGAAAAATGGGAGTTTACCCACCAAGCCGGACATCCGGTAATTTATCTTATGGGACTACACAGTACACCCAAATCCGACACATGACCGAATTCAAATACAGCCTGTAAATATGTGCTCATTAAAGGGAGTGAGAGAAAACCCCAACTTGTGAAGGGCAAAACTTTTACATCTTGTTATTCAAATAATTCCAAGCTGAAATTCCTACATCTTATTACTGAAAAATTTTCAAGCGGCAAATTTCAACAGAACAAGTGTAAAATAAATTCCAAATAGCCTACATCGATTGTTATTCAAAATAAGTTCACGCCATCTACCATTGCAATAATTTTCAAGCTGACTAGCAATTGACTTTTTACAACCGATTGGCTTTACGGACAAAGATAGCCCGATATTCCCACCTATACAGGATGACTATAATCAATTAACTCTCCAATTAGAAAATTCTAATTGTAGAGTGGGGGGCTAACTGTAGTGGGCAAAATTCGTCAAGCCCAATTGACATTCCAAGATGGACTAATGAGCCGAACAAACCCGGCCAGTCCAGCCCGGCAAACCTCGAACCAACTTGGATCATTAACAGGTTGGCCCAATTACTTAAGAAAACTTATCGTCTAGCCCAATAAGTGAAATTATATTTATCACGGGATCAACCTGGACCGACCCAAGTTGACTAGTAGGTCCAAATTTTCTAAACAGTCAGGCTGCAGTCGGCCTAAGCCCACCAAGCTAGCTCGCCAGTTTGGCACAACCTTAAAAAGCCCAATTGGTCAAACGGACTGGTCCGTCTAGCCCGAAAAACTATAGATCGACTTAAAACCATAGTCAAGCTGGATATAACGCATGCGGCCCAAGGGTTCTAGCCGACCTGGATTGACGAAGTTATAAGACCTAGCCGTCAAAACCCTAAAAAACGTCTCCCAGCCGTCAAGCCCTAAAAAGACGTCTTCCACCAAGCTGACGCAGTCAGAAGGGAATCTTCATGATCCCATCCAAATCGCAACAACCGGAGGGTTGATAGATTTGACGGGGCCAGGCTGTAAAAACCCTAGCGGCTGGATGTCTCCTATATAAACATCCAGACTAGATCATCAAAGGTGGACGAAATCCTACTTGCTCTCTACTCCTTGAACTCTCTCTCTACTCCGCCGCCAGGCTGATTTCTCTTTCAAACCGGAAATAGCCAGCTTGGCTTACTGTCACCGTTTCCACCCTCCGACGCCGCCTACAGCCTGGAATAACATCGCACTCCAGCCTGCCTTTCTATCTCATTTAATTTCATTTATATTTCCGCTTTGCTATTCCGTTACTGACTTGAGCGTCGGAGGCTCTACGGTCGACACCCCCACCCGGTGCTCAACCTAGGGCTCTTACGTGTTCTTGTGTTGACAGGTTGCTAGTGCCCAATCTATCCAGACGTGCAGACGTCAACTTCAATTGTAGATTTTAGCCTCTACAATTTGGCGCCCACCGTGGGGCCCTAGCAATCAAGCGAATCAACGCACTTTCCGTAGATCTCTACAAGCATCAATCATGTTTGACGGTCGCGACGGATCTGAAACTCCTGACGCACCCCACGTGGTTTCTCAAACTACTCAGGCTGACCTAGCCGCCCAAATTTCCGCACTGACTGAACAGATGAATCAGGAACGGGAGAGGTGCAAGAAGTTGGAAAAGGAGAACGCCAACTTGTATGACCGTCTCGAAGCCATGGAGCCTATCGAGATCATCGAACCTCCCGGCTTCCAAGCCCAAGTATCTTCCATGCAACCCCTGGGAGATACACCGATCACTCGCAAGGACGGATCCAACCATCTCATGATGGATCCGTCATCTTCGGTAAGAAACCGCAATGTCGTTAGTAACCTGACTGATCCAGGCCGTGCTACTTTGAATGCAGGAACACTCCGACATGATGGAACAACCACCATCGGAGGACAACTCACCCGAACCAACTTCACCACCCCGGGCATAGCAATGAGCAATGCCGTCGTAGGAGGCACACAACCTACTGTGCTGGGGCCCAACCTGGCGGTCGCGCCAAGCCAAGCCAATCAACAGGCGAACGGGCCCAGCCAGAGGGAGATCACCCAAGAACAGCTGTTTGGGAATGAATTCGCCCAACCAACCGCGATCGGCCCGTATGCAATCAGAGACGAGGGCCTGGCAAGAAAGTTGGCCGAAATGGAGGCCTTGATCCAGCGAATTCCTGGTGTCCCGGCACCCATCCACAAAAGCTCAGAGAATTGCTACGCCGACTCGCCATTTGTAGATGAAATCGCTCTAGTTGAAATGCCCGTCAAGTTCAACTTTCCAATCATGCAAATGTTTGATGGAACAACGGATCCGACCGACCACATAGCTCAATACAAGCAACGGATGTTCACTGCCGCAATTCCTCGTGAATTGAGGCAGGCCTGCATGTGTAAGGGGTTCGGTTCTAGTTTGACAGGACCGGCCCTCCAGTGGTACACTAACCTTCCCAATTATTCTATTTCAAGTTTTGCTCAACTAACCGATATATTTGTGCAGCAATATACTAGTAGCAGGAAACTCGAAAAGATATCAGAGGATCTTTACGCCGTGATCCAACGACGTGACGAGTCCCTTCGAGACTACATAGGTCGATTCAACAAGGAGAAGGTGTCCATTACAAATTGCAGCACCCAGACAGCGATCACCGCCTTTCGAAAGGGTCTCCTGCCCGACTCGGACCTCTACAAAGACCTCACCAAATACCCTTGTAGAACAATGGAAGACGTCCTCGCCAAGGCATGGGCACAAATCAAGTGGGAGGAAGATCAATACAGCCATCACCGATCTTCACCAAGCAGACACACTAGAAGAGATTCCAGGGTGGATAGACGGACGAGTGACAGGCGGTCTGAGCCTTACCCACCCCCACGACAAGAATACAGAAGGAGACAGTATGACCACCCTTACGAGTCACGACCACGTGAGAGGGCAAATATACCAGAATACAACTTGTCTATCTCACCAGCCGAGGCGGTCGAAGCTCTTAAGGGGCTCGGAGACAAGGTCAAATGGCCAGAAAAGATGAGGACACCGGCTGATCAGAGGGACAAGTCAAAGTGGTGCGATTTCCACGCTGATCACGGACACCGAACAGAAGATTGCATCGCACTGAAGCTAGAAGTGTCGCACTTACTAAAGCAAGGTCACCTGACTGACCTCCTTACCGACAATGCCGTCATGATACTCCCTCTGGCAAAAGACAATTCAGATTTTTGAATATGTAGACCCTTCACCCTTCGTTCTTAGATATGGTGAAGAATTCGTGGACGATTGCTGTTAACATTCGCTGCCCTATTTTATGTGTTATGTTGAAACTCAAGAGGCTGCGTTATGATATTAAGGTATGGAATAAAGATGTTTTTGGCAATGTTGATAATTCGATTGGTCAGTTTCAGAATCAATTGGCGGTCGCTCAGAACCAGATTTCTGAAACAGGTTATACTGATGAGCTTTTCGATGAGGAGGTCCGTTTGCAAGCTGAGCTTAATGTGGCGCTTTCTAGAAAAAATAATTTTCTTCAACAGAAAAGCCGTGCCTCGTGGTTGCAAGATGGGGATAGAAATACGGCTTTCTTTCACAGAATGATAAAATTCAAACGGAGGAATACTTTGATTACTCGTTTGAATATTGATGGAATGGATGTCTATGATCCGAGTATTATTGAGCAGCATATCATCGGGCATTTCTCGGAGCTTTTCATGGATGATGGAAGCCCGAGCGCTGATTCTTTGGAAATTGAGGCGCTTATTGACGTGGCGGTTTCGGATGCTCAGAATAATATTTTGGTCAGTATTCCTGAGGAGAGTGAGATTGCGGCGGCAGTTTTTGGCATGGAAGCTAATAGTGCCCCTGGGCCTGATGGTTTCTCTGGTTTCTTCTTTCAGACTTGCTGGGAGATTATTAAGACGGATATTGTAAGTGATGTTCAAACGTTTTTTCGATCTTCTTATTTACCTACTGGTTGCAATTCCAGTACCATGATTCTTATTTCGAAGAAGAAGGACGTTTCAACTGTTGCAGATTTGCGGCCCATCGTTCTATCGAATTTCTTCTTTAAAATCATTTCCAAAATCTTGGCTTCCAGGCTTAGCATGGTTGCGTCCACTCATATTTCTAATAACCAATTTGGCTTCATTAGTGGTCGCAACATCCATGATTGCATTATGCTCAGCTCTGAGGGCTTCAACTCGATGCAACGTACGAATCGGGGTTCGAATATGGCCTGCAAGATTGACATTCGTAAGGCCTTTGACACCATTCGTTGGGAGTTCATTATGCAAGTTTTGAGAGCGAATGGATATCATGAGAAGTTCGTCAATTGGATTTTGATTATTTTTAGCTCAGCCCGGCTTTCCATTCTTTACAATGGACAGCTTTCTGGGTACTTCTCTTGTTCTCGTGGGGTTCGTCAGGGTGATCCGTTGTCGCCTATTTTATTTGGGATTGCGGAAGACGTTCTGAGTCACCTTTTCAGCAGTTGTGTGGATTCGAGACACCTTATTCCGATGGGTTTCAGCCGGGCCACTAATTTTCCAACGCACTTATTTTATGCTGATGATATTATCCTTTTTTGCACCGCTACGGTTCGTAATGCTCGCAAGATTAAGGATATTCTGAATTATTATGGTTCGATTTGTGGTCAGATTTGCAGTCAGGAGAAGTCGAATCTCTATTTTGCCAGAGGTGTGTCTACAGATAGGAGAAGGGCAATTCAGCGTGTCATGGGTTTCTCTGTTGGGAATCTTCCGATGACGTATCTGGGAGTTCCTATCTTTGTTGGTCGTCCGCGGGCCTTGTATCTCAAGCCGATCTTTGATAAGATTGTTCAAAAGTTTGCAAGATGGAAAGGTCTTCAGCTGTCTATTGCAGGCCGGGTATGTTTGGTGAGATCTGTGATTCAGAGTTTGATTGTGCATTCGATGATGGTTTATAAATGGCCTAAATCTTTGTTGCATTCGCTTGACCGTAAATGTTGTAATTTCATTTGGACGGGCAACATTGATCAGCGACCGCGTTGCTCGATTAGTTGGAGACGGGTGTGTTCTCCTAAAGAGGAAGGTGGCCTTGGTATTCGTTCTTTTACCTTAATGAATAAATCTTTTTTGATGAAGCTGGCGTGGAAGATGATAAAAGGTGATGATTGGGCGCATCGGATTATGAGGTCCAGATACCTCACGACTTTCAGCTATGCTAAGCAAAATATTGCTAATTCAACGGTTTGGCTCGGCGTTAAACAAGAGATTGATCCCTTGGTAGTTGATTCTTATTCTTGCATCAATAATGGGGCTAACACTTATTTCTGGAAGGATGATTGGCTAGGTTATAAGTTGGTGGATAAGCTCAAGATTCCTCATTACATGCATGATTATCTTCAATTCTCAGTGAAAGACTACTATTATGATGGACTGTGGCATTTCTCGGCTTCGTTTGTGAATTATTTTCCAGAGGTGGTAGCTGATATTTTATTGATACATATGGGCGAGGACAAAGATTCTAGATATTGGAAGCATTCGCTCAAGGGGGACGTCTCGGCGGCTTTAGCTTTCTCCAAGAATTGTCATCGTTATACTATGGTGAAATGGGGAAAATAGATTTGCGAGCCTTTGATGCATCTTCGACTTTTGGGCCATTTGGCCCTATTTTTTTCTTTATTTGTGTCAGTTCAGGTCTGTCCAGGGGAAAACAAAGTTGTTAAGGAAGGGAGGACCAGTGGAGCGGAAACGGAAAGAATGTGGTCAGAATAGGCACTACCAGGCCCAGATTGCAATGTTATGTTTGCCAGCATGGAGCTTCGGCCGCAGTACCTCTCCAATCTAACTTGGGGCATGGGAACCTGAAGCAACCCACCTGGTATGAATCACATCGAAGAAAGCAATTTGTCTGACCACTACTGCTGAAATAGAAATTTTATTAAAAAAGAAAGAAAAAAGAAGGAAAAAAAGCCCCTGAAAGCACAGACGCTAACAGAGGGCCGTGCCAAAAAGAAACGTAAAAAGCAAAACAAAAACCACAGAAAACCCGCAAAGGACCACGGGTGAACAAAAACAGAAACTATGAGGAGAAATCTAAATAAGCTTCGTCGTCCCCAACATCGTCGTCATCCACCTCTTCGTCGTCCAGCATATCTCCCCATTTTTCTTTTTTGTAGAGACCACTGCCGACATAGCTCGGGCTGCGTCTGAAGAGGAGTGTATCACAAAGTTTTGCAGAATCGCCCCTCTAGACTGAGCCTGCTGCACTTTATTCAAAAACTCCACCGGTGCAGCATCAAGAACAGCCCTCTGTAAAACCGCACCAGCCGCACCGCCTGCTGCTTTTTGGAAATCCGAAGACATGCCATTCTTGATGATACGCCGGAGTCGATGCTTGATAGAGGAGTCATAAACCTTTCCCTTCTTAGTAGCCCCCTTTGGTCGCCCACGGCCTCGAGGAATGGGGGGATCCTCCATCGTTGTCTTAGCTGGCGTCACAACCAAAGCCAGATCAAGATTGCTCACGGGAACAGTATTATCCGAAATAATCTTAGCCATATCTGGGCAGACAGTATCAATCTGTGTAACTGAAATAGTATTCGTAACCATCGGTTGTGGGGAAGGAGAAGCAACCTCTGTTATAGAGCCCAAGGCAACCGTGGATGTTGCTGGAACCGCCGTGGGAGTTGCCCGTTCAGACGAAGGATCACCACCTGACATGGTATTCGGCTGAGTAAGAGAAACAGCAGGCTGGTCATCCTTCCCAGAAGTAAATGGGTGATCATAAACCGAGTTGTGCACCGGCTGCATGAGGGATGCTAGAATATCCGGACCAGACTTGTTTTGAGCAGCATCGCAAGTAACGTGTTGAGGCTGCGTCTGCGGAAAGGTGGTCGAAGAAGCAGGCTCCGAATGAGCAGTAGCAACAACGTGCCCGCCAGGTATTTGAGAAAAAGTGCCAAAACCGAGAGGAACTCCCTCCTTGCTCCCAGAAACTCGCCCCATTTCATGAATATCCCGCGAAGTGTCCTCATCTCTATCCATTGCAATAGGGTTGCTGCTCTTTCCAGAATTTCGCCACTGTGGCTGCTTGTGATTTTTCTTGTGAGTAACCATAGTGAAACCATCATTTTGCCATCCACCTCTATCTCCTCCTTTATCCGAGTCAGGAGGAGCATCCTCTGTTGGAGCAGATTTTGGCCGCTGCCGGTAGTGCGTGACCGAATGACCAATCATATGACAAAAACCACAGAAGTGAGGAAGATTCTCATAACTAAATTCGATATCAAAACAATCCAAGCCTCGGCTGACCGGTATGGTGTAAATGAGCTCCTTCGAGATATCAATCTCAATCAAGATTCGAGCAAAATGACCCACATCGCCGTTGTATGTAGGACCGTCAATTTTGATAGGTGTGCCGATCGCACGAGCAATTCCAGTGAGAAACTCAGGGTGCCAATAATCATGAGGCAGATAGTAAATTCGAGTCCATACTTGTAAAAGAGAAGAATTCTGCTTATAAGGGTTGAATTTTGGTGACCAATCTTTGATAGTAAGTAAACCATTACGAAGTTTCAACGAAGGATGTAACTTAGCTTTAGCGTAGTCATCCATGGACGAGAGAATGAGAGAGAAAAAACCCGCGGCCTAAAGGGATGACACGGATCGGTAGAGAGGGCTGCCAAATGCTAACGAGCTCGTCATGAATGTCTGCTGCAAATCGAGGTAAATCTCCCTTGCGAAGAATCAGTCTGGCATGAAGAGCAAAAGTATAAGTTTGCACACGTTCCTGATAAAGACATTCCGGCATCTCAACAGAGCGATGGCCGTTGATCATCGTGGGATGAACCGCGTTGAGCCCGTGGACGAAAACCTCCGGAGGTTTAGGGCTGCGGTTGCCCAGCATCGCTGCCTTGAAGCTTCGAGTTTTAGGGTTAGCTTGAGAGCCCTTCTCCTTAGTGTAAAGATTAGGGTTAGGGTGTGAAACCCTATTTGGCGGCGGCTCAATATCCAGATCGTTAACCCCCGATGGTGATTCAGCGGCTGGAATGATCGAGCCGCCAACAGGAGGGCGGGAGCCTTTCGTGGATTGACGAACTGCCAAGGCGGAAGCCCCACCGCCGGCGCGAGAGTGGGGATTATCAAAGTTAGAAGAGACTTTCGGGAAACCTTTAGAGCTCGAAATAAAACCAGCAGGAAGAGATGAGCCGCCATGAGAGGCAGAGGTCATGGCGCCGGAGAAGACACCGACGAAGTCAACGAGGTATCGGACCTAGGGTTTTCGTGAGAGAGAGCATCCTTTCGGGATCGCTCCATTTGTCTGACCACTACCATGAGAAGCAGACAGCCGAAGCTAAGAAAGGAAAGTAAATCTCGGAGATTTTGGGAAAGCAAGCGGAAGAAGGAGGAAGAAGCTGGAAGGATCTGAAAAAAGGGAAAGGTTGACTAAAGCTTGCAGCTGGAAGCTATCTTCAATCGGATCAATCAAAGATTGAGCTAAAAAAGGAAAGAAGATCTCGATGAAGATATGAAGCTGGCGCAGCTAGGGTTGGACCTTGACCATTCGGCAGTATAAAAGATTGATGATGTGCAGCGTGCTGACTCATCCAAAACGCCTAGCGGATGGACTCGAATTTATACGAGGTCGTTCTAGGGCAGTAAGGTGACTCAAGTCGTCTCACACGGAAGGCTTAGCAGGGCTTTAATTGTATTACTCACAAGAAATGAAGGAAACCTAAACACTCTAATCAGAAGGTTGAGTCTGACACTCTCTCTCCGATTAACTAATGCGTAATTAAAATAAAGCATGTAAATCTATCTAGGCGAAAGATAAGAAGCAAATTAAGAACGCAGGAAGACCAATAAACGTAGGGTTCTAAACTAGCAATCTAGAAAGCAATAGTTAATTCAACAATCATAAACAACGATTATCTAGGCGAGATGAAAGAACAAACAATTCATCAAATGAAAGCAATATTAATCTACGCAAAGGAAATAAACTAGCATTCAATCATATAGAAAACATTAACTGAGTTCTTACAACGAGTACGATCCAAAACTTCAATCCAATGTAATGAAAACTAACATGATCTTCAATCCACAAGCCAAGAGATGTTTGTTGATGTTTGAACTACTCTAAAACTAGGGAAACAAAGGTAAAATCGCCTAGGAGGCTGCTGGGGTCGAGAGTGATGAGAGAAACCCTAAAAATTGGCTTTTAAATGGAAAAAATTAACTGCCGAAATTACTCAGGGACGACGCTGCTGTGTACTGCCTTCGTCGATTCTTCCACAGAAATGCACGGCGCGCGCCGTGGGGCGGCGGCCGGTGTCAAGACGGCGGCCGCCGTGAGTTTTTCGTCCGAAACTGTTCCCAAACGATGCCAAACAACTCGACTACTCCCGATTCCTGCACACAACAGTAACATCACCAAATAACATCGAGCAAGTGAAGAATATGGCAAAAAGACACGGAGCATGCTCGAATGCACAACAAAAATACCCACAAATTCATCACAAAATAGGGCTAAACAACCCCCCCACACTTAATTCCTTGCTTGTCCTCAAGCAACAACCACAACGTCGAATGAACTTCCACAAGCGATTCTTCTCACCAAGCGGAACACCAACCAATCCAAGTCTCTCTAGACATCTATGTCCCCAATCATGTGTTCAAAGCTAAGGTTTAAAAATGCAGCAACAAGATGATACAACTCAATCCGATCAGACCCAATTCTCCGCTAGGGGTGAATTTCCTAATGCAATTTCCTTTATAATCATATCTCGTTCCTTTTTCACATTCTTTCATTTTTTCACATTTCACTTCTTTTTTTTTTTTGGGGGGTCAAGTTATTTTCGCTCTTAATAGATAGGCCGTAATTCACGAGATTGACACTTTTGGAGGTGATCCAAAATATTCTCGTGTGGTTTCCCATGCTCATAATGATGCCATTAGAGGAATAGAGACCCAGAGCTATCAAAAACTCAACAACCAACCAAACATTTCAACACAGAGAAAGATATTAGGATATTGCACTGAAAAGACTCCCCCTAGCATCTACCGGACAAATCACGTCAAGAGTTGCTCATCAGGGTGTTGCATCCAAACATTAAACTAATTACACCAAATTGGGAACAATTCAATCACAAGGGACAAGGACAACAAACCACTCGAAACACAAACCAGAATCGCTAGTGAACCACCATCAACATGCGAGGTGCACTTAAAAACAAACAAGAAATCAAGATAAGGGGACCATTCGCCCCACACAAGAAAGCCCAAGAACACAACAAAAAGACACCCACAGGATTCACAACTACTAACAAACACCCCCCACACTTAAAATCTGGCACTGTCCTCAGTGCATACAAAACGAGGGGTGAAAGAAAAAACTTCCCTAAATACCGATCCAAGTGGTGAGTCTGTAGTATCCCACGATGTCTCCCAAGCTCTCATCTATAAAACAAACAGTCCCCGACGCACCAACCTGCACCAAACAACAGAAAAAACAGAAACACAAACTCAAACAAAACGAAAGAAAAACGAAAACAAGAAAAACAAGAAAACATGGGTTGCCTCCCATGCAGCGCTAGTTTTTAAGTCGCCAGCCCGACTAAGAGGATCTCTTAACCAAATTCCGATTGAAGCGTCAGCTGCTTAAGTGCCTGTGTAAACACATCTTCTTGAATTGCAGCTGCGGGTCCTCCCAATGAGTGCTCCAATCTCATATCTTGGGATGACCCTTTATCCACACATCCAACGAAATTGAGTGACCCAACCTCATCAAGCTTCTCTTCCAGTAGCAGGGCTGATAACACTCATGTTTCCTTTGTTTTTAGTATTCATATGATGACAATTTTATAGGAAATTGAGTGTTGGATGATTGTTTTGTGCTTAATTTGCTTTATCTTTTGAAACATAATTCTTACTCGAACTTTGAAGGAAATTTCAGGTTTATTGAGTTCGAATTTGGAAAACTGTGCTGAAATACAAGTTGTAGATCATCTCGATAGGAGTTCGTGAACGCAAACGGATCGTAAATCCAAGTTCGGACGAGGAAGATATGGCCAAAACAAGAAAGTCGCGCGCAGCAGTCAGAATCCGGCGGTCAAACACCGTTGACCACCGCCCGAAGAAGGATTTCCGGCGACCTGACCGGTGATCGCCGCCTGGGTCGCCGGACCTTCTGGAACGTTGGAAAAGACGCGGCGATCGCCGCGTTAGGAAGGATTTTTGTGCTTGCGCCGGCGACCGCCGGATGGGTCGCTGGGCAGGTCGCCGGCTACCCGGATTTTTCAGTTTTGCGCGTTTTTGGAGTTCTTCTGGGTTTCAAACTCTGTATTTTACCCTGGTACTATAAATAGGTCTTCTTATGACCTATTTTGGGTTCTTTTTTCAGTTCCCAAACTTTATTTTCTCAGTTTCATAGCTTTAGATTATTATTGCTTTCCAGTTTTTACAGCTTGGATTGGATTTCCACAAGATTGAAGATTCAAGCCGCTACAATTATTTTATTCAGAGTTTTATTTAATTCAGTTCTTTCAATTGAGTTCTCATTAATTATGTTTTTGCTTTCTTTTATTATGTTTGGCTAGTTCTTTTATCTGAACCTAGGGTTTGTACATAGCTATTCAATTACATGCGTATGATTTATTGATATCAATTTGCCGTCCAACTTGTGATTCATGATTCCTGGTGCTTAATTTCTTGTGAATTATTTGGCCAATAATTTACATGTCTAGCTGCTCAGTTTGAGTCTTGAATGCGATAATTGTTCAGCCGATTCAGGAATGCATGATATAGTGTTAGCCTTGAGTCTTGATTGCGACAGGTGAAGCTATAGGAAGCTATTCTTTGTGTACGCTTGGGAGTTAATTTATTCCTTGGAGTCTTGAATGCGAATAGGGATTAATTAATCTACGTTCATAGGTGGTCGTTAGAGACGCTTGTGAATAATATAGTGATCTTTCATCAGGGTTGGATTAAAATTGGTAATTGAATCAATAGGTTAAATGCATGTAGTTGCTTAGTAAAAGTACATCCCTAGGGTCAGAGCTTTCCTTATATTTGAGTTAATTATCATAGTTAACATACTCTTTAGTTTTTATTTAGTTAATCTTAGTTCGTAATTCACCTTCATAATTCGTTTTACCTGCATACTGTTAGAGTCTGTTTAGGAGATAGATATAGTAATTTCGTTTTACAGTCTCTGTGGATACGATACTCTGCTTGCTGTTTTCATACTACAATTACACTGTTTAGTTGCAGTTATTGTTGCTATAAAAATAGTGATCAACTTTTTGGCGCCGTTGCCGGGGACTGTTTAGATTTTGCTGTAATATTTCCAATAGGACTTTATAGTACTGCAAGTTTTTTTTGTTTTTATTTTTCTTTTCTGATCTTTTTGCTGTTTCTGTAGGTTGCATATGAACACACGATCTCACGGAAATCCTCTCTTTGAGTTTGACCCTGAAATCAATAAAACCTTGCGCAACCTAAAGAAGCAGAACGATCAAGTTGAGACAGAAACGATGGCTACTCCAGAGCAAATCCAAATTCGAGCTTTGCAAGAGCAGTTGAAGAAGCTGCTTGATGCACATGAGACAAGAGAGGCTCAGAAACAACCAGCCATCAATGAAGCGTTCATACCACAGTATGTGTACCAGGAGCCCCCACGAGTGAACGTTAACAACTTTGAGCTGAAAACGGGTTTGATCACGATGGTCCAACAGAGCCAATATGGTGGACAAGCGATTGAAGACCCTAATGCGCACCTGGCGCATTTCCTGGAGCTGTGTAGCACGGTGAAGATGAATGGTGTCCCTGATGACATTATCCGTCTTCGTCTTTTTCCCTTCTCACTGCGGGATAAGGCGAAGTCGTGGTATCATACGCTGCAGCTGGGAGAGAATATCGTGTGGGAGGATTTGGCTCATGCATTCCTACGCAAGTTTCATCCGCCTGGCCTTACGTTGAAGTTGAAGATGGACATCGTACAGTTTCAACAGTACGATGGAGAAAAGCTAGCGGAGACTTGGGAGCGGTATCAGGAGAAGCTCAGAAAGTGCCCAAGCCATGGATTTGATGAAGGCACGCTCGTGATCATGTTCTACAATGCCTGCGGGGAGCGTACAAGGATGCACATGGATACAGCTGCAGGTGGCTCTCTATTGCAGAAAAGCAGTTTTGAAGCATGGAGCATTATTGATAGCATGGCTTCTACAAGCTACCAATGGCCATCTGAGCGAGTACAATTGAAGAAGGTTGCAGCTGCGTCAAGTTCTGATCCTATGGCAGCAATGGTTACTCAACAGGCAGCGATGGCTACACAGCTGGCAGAGCTGACTACAAAAAATGGTGAGTTGAATGTTGGACGTCATGAGCAAGCTGTGATAGACCCGTCAAGTATGGAAGATGTCAATTTTGTGAATGGCAGAAATTATGGGAATTTCCAGCAAGGACAACCAGGAATGTATGGCAGAAATCAACAATTTCAACAGGGTCAGCAGCAGTTCCAGCCAGGAGCACGCCCGCATCCTAACCTTTCTTACGGCAATCCGAACAATGCTTTGCAGCCTCCACCTGGATTTTCTGTGTCTAGCGGAGGAGTTATCAATGAGCCAAAGAAATATTCGATGGAAGACATGATGAAGCAGGTGTTGGGAAAGATAGGTGGTTTGGAAACGAATGTAGGTACGTGGAAGACCAACATGGAGACCCAAGTGAGTCAAATAGGAAATCATGTTTCATCACTGTCTAAACAAGTGTAGATGTTGGAGACTCAAGTTGGTCAGATGGCCAACCAAGCAGCTGCGCAGCACACACCAGGAAAGTTTCCTAGCAACACTCAGTTCAATCCGAAGAGCCAACATCAACAGCCTCAGCAAAATCAGCAATGTCATTCCATACGGGTGGTTGATAATTCAGTTGAGGATGAAGAGCAGCGGGACGGCAAGAATGGAAAGGAAAAAAATATAGAGATTATGGAGGAGGATGACCTGGAGACGATTATGTGCGATTCGCCGCCTACTTCTAAGGTATCGTCGAATACCTCTGCTGTTAAGAAGCCTATTCCTACTCCTACGTTTCCCAGGCCAGAGTACAAGCCTGTAGCACCCTTCCTGAATAGCCTGGCAAAGCCGAAGATGGATGAGAAGTTTTTGGAGACATTTAAGAAGTTGGCTGTGAATATTCCTTCCGTGGAGATCTTGAGAAACAAGCCAAATGAGGTGCAAATTGTGAAGGCTGTGATGGAAAAGAATAGAGCATTCAATGAATTTGAGGAGGTGCTTGCAGTGAAGGAGTATCAGTTGGCTCCAAAGAGAGAAGATCCAGGCAGCTTCAATATTCCTGTGAAGATTGGAAAGTCACTGTTTGAGGAAGTGATGTGTGACACCGGAGCAAGCATAAATGTCATGCCTCTCAAAGTGTATAGGAAGTTGCAACTGGGGGATTTGAAGCCAACTAACAAGACAATTCAGCTTATTGATAAGTCTTGCTCTAAACCTCTAGGAGTAGCGGAAGATGTGCTTGTGAAAGTGAGTGATTTTTTCTTCCCAGTCGACTTTGTAGTGTTGGATATTCCGGAGGATCCAAAGATGCCTTTGTTGTTAGGAAGACCTTTCCTTGCCACATGTGGAGCAAAGCTAGATATGCAAAGGGGGACGATGATATTGGGAGCCTATGGGGAAACTGTGATTTTCAAGAAACCTCCACCAAAGGAAGTTCCCCAGAATGAAGTGATTAATTTGGTTGACAGTTTTCTAGCAAATTCGGAGGATGAAGAGGTTGAGAAGAATGAGCTGCCCAAGTATGAAGCCAAGAAAAAAACTCCAAAACCAAAAGAAGTTCTAACTTTTGAGATGTGTTTGTTTTTGGAGCATGATGGGGGGTCTTTGAAAACCCATACCCCCAAGAAGAAGAAAGTGAAATTTCAAATTTTTCAGAACAAGAATGAGAAGGGGGCAATGCTTGTGGAGGATGTTCGAGCCAAGAGAAGTGTTTTGGTGGAGATGGCACCCAAGAGTAGAAAAGCTTTCCAATGGTTAGAGTGCTGTTTCCGACCTCCATGAGTTTTTGAGGTATCGTCGAGCTCTAGACGTTAAATTAAGCACTTGTTGGGAGGTAACCCAACCGTTTTTGTTTTGTTTTTCTTTCTTTTAGTTTCGTTTTGTTTCTTTTTGTTTTGTTGTTTTGTTTGGGGTTTTAGTGCAGCGTTGAGCTTGGAAGATGCGGGAACTTGCGCTTTGTTCATACCACCACCATGGAGCATGTTTTTCTGTGAGTAGTGACACACATATCATCATCCCTCCAAACTTATTTTCGAACTTATGTTCTGTAATAAGTTTGGGGGAGGGGGGTGAGAGTAGATATGTGTATCACTTTTATCTTTTTGTTAGCTTTATTGTTTTAGTATTCATATGTTTTATCCTGCTTGGTTAGTGGTGTGTGATTGTTTTTGAGATGGTTATTACTCCATTAGATTTCTGGTAAGATGTCAATGATGATTTCTGCGGAAAAAAATTTGGAGTTTGATTTTCTTTGATGATTTAAGTATAATTGGAACTAATTTGCATAATTCTAGAGTGATTTTGACCTTGACTTTTGGACGTTGAATTAACCTGTGAGATTTTGAGCCATAACTGTTTTTCATACGCAGTTTATTCTTTGTTGTGAGTTTTGTCATGCATGTGGTGATCTTCTAGAACTTGCCATGGTTTCTGTGTCGAGGTTGCTGTTGTGCCCAGGATTATGAGATGATTTTAGGCCATCTTTTGTTAGCCACAATTTTTCCCAAACACTATCCTTGAAAGATTTATCCTTTGTTATCCACTTTGAGCCTATTTAGCTTTTATTTTTTTAGCTGGATGATAGGGGGTGATGAAGTATATGGGAATCTTTGTGTGGTGAATATTCATAGTGGGTTGTGAAAAAAGAAGGGATGATTTTGTGTTACTATTTACTCTTATGAGCTCTAGAAAAGTTGTGGAAAGAAAAGAAAAGAAAAAAAAGTTGTTCAAAATAGGATTATGAAAATAAAAGAAGAAAAAAAAAGAGAAGAGAAAAAGTGTGAAGTCGAGTGTTTATTGAGATATTTGTTAGAAAATCGACATTGTGTGTTGGAAATAAATGGAGAGCATAAAAGAGTGTTTAGTTCTGTTTTGTGATGATTAAATCCCTTGAGTTGTGTTGATTATGGTGATATAGTTGGGTGGAAGATGGAATTTATTCCATGCTTGATTAGTGAAGCTATAAGGTTGGTGTTCTTGATCTATTTGAGTCACTTCGCCTATATTTCCCTACCTTAACCAATGTCCCTACATTATAACCTGAAAATAAAGACCTATTTGATCTTAGTTCTGGCACACTTTTAGCGATGGAGATTGTAGACGATTGGCAAGCCTATGGTAAGAGATCTGCATTGCATTGAATTCGATGAGAGCATACACGTCCTATATATATTCCATCAAATTGAGAGTTGAGTAATACACATACCTTGTGAGATTCAATTGTTTGGAATGTCAAGGTTGATTTTGCTATAGGTTGTGTTTATTGGTGAATTTTGTGCTTGATTATTGAAGATTTGAGAATTCCATTATACTTTATTTTTCGGAGGCATCGATGAGCTAGATTTCTTACCCATTCGTGTTATTGATTGTGTTCTTCTCATTATTCGAGGACGAACAATGGCTTAAGTTTGGGGGAGTTGATAACACTCATGTTTCCTTTGTTTTTAGTATTCATATGATGTCAATTTTATAGGAAATTGAGTGTTGGATGATTGTTTTGTGCTTAATTTGCTTTATCTTTTGAAACATGATTCTTACTCAAACTTTGAAGGAAATTTCAGTTTTATTGAGTTCGAATTTGGAAAACTGTGCTGAAATACAAGTTGTAGATCATCTCGATAGGAGTTCGTGAGCGCAAACGGATCGCAAATCCAAGTTCGGACGAGGAAGATATGGCCAAAACAAGAAAGTCACGCGCAGCAGTCAGAATCCAGCGGTCAAACACCGTTGACCACCGCCCGAAGAAGGATTTCCGGCGACCTGACCGGCGATCGCCGCCTGGGTCGCCGGACCTTCTGGAACGTTGGAAAAGACGCGGCGATCGCCGCGTTAGGAAGGATTTTTGTGCTTGCACCGGCGACCGCCGGATGGGTCGCCGGGCAGGTTGCCGGCTACCCGGATTTTTAAGTTTTGCGCGTTTTTGGAGTTCTTCTGGGTTTCAAACTCTGTATTTTACCCTGGTACTATAAATACGTCTTCTTATGACCTATTTTGGGTTCCTTTTTCAGTTCCCAAACTTTATTTTCTCAGTTTCATAGCTTTAGATTATTATTGCTTTCCAGTTTTTACAACTTGGATTGGATTTCCACAAGATTGAAGATTCAAGCCGCTACAATTATTTTATTCATAGTTTTATTTAATTCAGTTCTTTCAATTGAGTTCTCATTAATTATGTTTTTGCTTTCTTTTATTATGTTTGGCTAGTTCTTTTATCTGAACCTAGGGTTTGTACATAGCTATTCAATTATGTGCGTATGATTTATTGATATCAATTTGCCCTCCAACTTGTGATTCATGATTCCTGGTGCTTAATTTCTTGTGAATTATTTGGCCAATAATTTACATGTCTAGCTGTTCAGTTTGAGTCTTGAATGCGATAATTGTTCAGCCGATTCAGGAATGCATGATATAGTGTTAGCCTTGAGTCTTGATTGCGACAGGTGAAGCTATAGGAAGCTATTCTTTGTGTACGCTTGGGAGTTAATTTATTCCTTGGAGTCTTGAATGCGAAAAGAGATTAATTAATCTACGTTCATAGGTGGTCGTTAGAGACGCTTGTGAATAATATAGTGATCTTTCATCAGGGTTGGATTAAAATTGGTAATTGAATCAATAGGTTAAATGCATGTAGTTGCTTAGTAAAAGTACATCCCTAGGGTCAGAGCTTTCCTTATATTTGAGTTAATTATCATAGTTAACATACTCTTTAGTTTTTATTTAGTTAATCTTAGTTCGTAATTCACCTTCATAATTCGTTTTACCTGCATACTGTTAGAGTCTGTTTAGGAGATATATATAGTAATTTCGTTTTACAGTCTCTGTGGATACGATACTCTGCTTGCTGTTTTCATACTACAATTACACTGTTTAGTTGCAGTTATTGTGGATCTCTTAATTTCTCATAATGGAGCCGTCAGCTAGCTCTATCTTAATATTCGTGCATTTCAGCTCTTTATTTCCTAATTTCTCAAAAATATCAAGCGGCATCAAATTGACTGCCGCGCCCAAATCAAGCATTCCCAAAACCTTTTCAACCCCACCTAAGCTAATATAAAAAATAAAGCTACCTGGATCTCCTTGCTTGGGTGGTGGTTGGTCTGGTGCAACAGTGACAGGTGGCAATGGCTCACTGGGGCATTGGGTAGCCTTGATTGCTTGCACGGTTTTGCTTCTCCATTTCTCCGTGGTTATTGGGGCATTTTCCTTGATTACCGCCACGGCATGAGCTTGATGCGGCTGTTGGTCCTGGTTTGGGAACTTCCCAGTTGGCTGTTCTTGTTGTAGCTGATTCAAGGCTCCTGTTAGTTGCCCAACTATAGTCTCGAGGTGCTTGATGGTAGCACTCTGAGCCTCCATTGCCTGTTTGCTAGCTTGCATGAAAGCTTACATCTGATCTTCAAATAAGGGGCCTGGAGGTTGGTGCTGCTGAGGTGGGTAGAGTTGCTGCGGGGGTTGCTGTTGCTGATATGGTTGAGGGGATATGGTTGAGGGTAATGCTGCTGCTGAGGGAATGAGGACTGTTGTTGAGATGGGTAGAACTGCTGCTGGTTCTGATACCCCATTTGCTGTGAAGGTCGGGGGAACTGATTGCCTTGGTTTGATCCCGACCCTTGGCCAGGAGCTTGGTTCCTCCATCCCGAATTCTGCTAATTTCTCCAACCCGAGTTGGAGCTTTGTTGCCCTTGATTAAAGATGGGCCTCTGTTCAAATTGAGGCCTCCCTGGGTAGCACTGAGCAGCATAGACCTCTGCTTCTCCTTCAGGTGTGAATTCCCCCATTCGATGGCACGCGTTGATTCCATGGCCAAATTCGCCACATATGCCCCAACCCTCTACTGGTGGCGCGTGAACGGGTGGAGTCTCCACCTGGTTCATCTTGAGGTACTGTACTTGCCTCATCAAGTCCGCTACTTGCTTCTGAAGCTCATTGTTTGGAGCTACTGCATTGGCTTCAACCCTCCTTCCTCTTACCGACTTTTGTTGTTCTATGTACACAAATCCTGACTCGCTCAGGACCCGAATTCGTTGTTCTATGTAGATGGTAACATACAAATCTCAAATATTGGCAAGTCAATAATGCGAAAATAAATGCACACACTTAAACTTCATATTAAAATATGCATCTTTATTTCTTGAGTTAGTGAGCCCACCTGATATACTTAATAAGGTAGAAGTCCTTGCCTGTTCACTTTATGTTGCCGTTTGAACCTTCATTATAATGAGGTTCCCAAGTAAGATTGGATAAATAAATAAGAAGTGAATAAAAAGAATTCATGATTAAAACTTCTATCTCTTGAAGCTTTAGGGTTGCATCCCCTAATTTGAATATTCTACTTTTATGGACTTAATTAACTAAAAGTAAACAATAACATCATATCTCTTGGGATATCTCAAGTTGAAAAAGTTTAAGAGTAAACTAATCGATTTTATATAGATTAGCTTACATTTAATAACTAAAACATCAATTCAAGATTTTGACCAATAACTTAAGCATAGTTCTACTCAACTATCCCAAGTAAGTAATTCAAATATGTAATCATATATGAATCTCAACTTTGAAATATCATATAAAATCAACATTTTTAAAGAAACATACAAGCTTTACATTTTTAGAAATCTCTCAAAGTCTATTTTTATTAGATAGTTACAAAAAGACAATACATCAAGTGTATGAGAAGTAATATCACAAAAGGCAGAATCTGCCACTGAACTACGCTGCTTCGCGCAGTACAATTCAGAAAATTGTTTGACACATCTAAGGGTGTTGGATTGAGCTAAAATTTTACAGACACATACCACTCATGCTGAAGTTATTACAGTAAAAATTTCAAGTTATTTAGACTACGAGAAAACCATCAGAAGCACCTTGAAACATACTGCCCTGTCAAGCCGAAAACTGACAGCAAAGCCCCTTTGTTTCAACTTAACATATACTTCATACTTTTGTCAACTACAAACCATAGGAACTCAATTACATCATCTTGCTACACATTAGCATGCTTTAGCTTGAAATTTAACTCATGTTTAACTCATCAACACAAAGCAAGCAAGTTATAACACAATTAATCGCCCCGACATCTCTAATTTCTTATCATATAATCACATTTAACAATCCCAAGAGTACAATTAAACAAGCTTCAAACATATAACTATCTTACATCAAGAATTCCCAAATTCACCAATTCACCTAAACTAAACTTATTAGGAAATCACGATTTCTTTTGAATAAATACCCAGATAATCTCAATAATTTCCTCACATACATAGAAACATATATATATATATATATATATATATATATATATATATATATATAGCCAATTGATACAAATATAAAGTGAATAGATTCTAGGGTTCATGGAAGAAGCTGAAAATTAGGTCTTCGGGGTAGGGCTTTGATTCCTGTCATCATATTACTTAATTCTAAGTAATTACTAACTTCAAAGCATGTAGGAACGAACATAATACAAGAGAGATGATTCTCCTTAACATCTAAATTTTTGGAAAAACAGGGGATGAAGAATTGATGAATTTTTCTTTTTTTTCTTCTAATTGTGACACAAAAATAGCTTCATGACCTTGAGATTTCTCACCCGAAATGTTTTCGCGGACAGATTCTAGGATAATTGAAGGTATTTTCTTAAAGCTTAATGAATAGAGGAAAAGAAATGGAGATTAAGAAATTAGAAAAGGGTCGTCACTCTTGGGATAGGAATAAGAAGGAACAATGACTTTCTCTATAAGCCATTTAAATATCACACTTTACAATAAATAAATACATGCTGATGATATTATTCTTTTTTGCAAGGCCTCTGTCAGGAATGCCCGTAAGATCAAGGGGATCTTAGATTATTATGGGAGGATTTCTGGCCAGATTTGCAGTTCGGAAAAATCTCACATTTACTTTGGAAAAGGTGTTTCCATCGCTATGCAGAGAGGGATTAGTCGTGCTCTGAGCTTTCCGGTTGCTAGCTTGCCGATCACGTACTTGGGGGTGCCCATTTTTACGGGTAGGCCAAGTGCGTCTCACTTCATGGCTATTCATGACCGTATCATACAGAAGTTCGCTCGTTGGAAAGGTTTACAGCTTTCCATGGCGGGGCGTATTTGTTTGGTGAAATCTGTTATTCAAAGCTCAATTACTCATTCGATGATGATTTATCATTGGCCAAAATCCCTCCTGCATAATTTGGATAAGAACTGTAGGAATTTTATTTGGACTGGACGGACTGACTTGAAGCCTAACTGCCCGGTGAGCTGGAATAAAGTGTGTTCTATTAAGGAAGAAGGGGGTCTGGGTATCCGTTCTTTTACTTTGATGAATAAGTGTTTCTTAATGAAGCTGGCTTGGAAATTAATTAAAGGTGGGGAACCTTCTCATGAGATTATTCGCACACGTTACCTGGACATCTTTGGTCATGCCAAACATTTTGTGGCTAATTCGCCGGTGTGGCTGGGGATTAAGGATGAAGTCAAGGCTTTGGTGGAAGATTCTTATGCTTATATTGGTAGCGGAGATTGCACTTATTTCTGGAAAGACGATTGGCTTGGATATAAACTGGTAGAGAAACTCAATATTCCTCATTATATGTGGGATTATCTGAATTTTTCTGTTCAGGATTATTTCTATGATGGGGTTTGGCACTTTTCGGAGTCTTTTGTGAGATGTTATCCGGACATTGTGGTGGATATCATTTCTATTCACATTGGGCATGAGAAGGACACCAGGTTTTGGAAAAAATCTGTGAAAGGCGAGGTGTCTGCTGCTCTGGCGTTCTCTAATGCTTGACATCGTTTCCCTTCGGTGACGTGGGGGAAATGGCTTTGGGAAAATTTTATTCCGGTGCGACGCTCACTGATTTGTTGGCGCATGATTCATAAGCGTCTTCCCACTTTGGATATTTTAATTCGCCAAGGGCTGATTACGCCGAATGGGTGCTCTTTTTGTTATGAGGCGGATGAGTCAATTTCTCATATTGCTTGGAGTTGTAAGAAGGTGGTCCCTCTTTGGTGTGAGGTGTTGGGCTGGTTTGGCAAGGAGGAGCTTCTTCATTGCTTAGATATTCACACTTTATTGGTTCAAGCTTGGAATAGTAACTTCAGTTCACAAATCAATAATCTTTGGAAGGCGGTTATTATCAATATTCTTTGGAAGCTTTGGGATGTCCGTAATAAAATCATCTTTGATAATGGACGGTTTGAGCAGCAGGCGATCATTGCGTTTGTTAAAATGGTTATTAAGGAGTTGGATGTGGAGTTTCCTCGGTTGGGAAATACTAATAACTCTTGGCCGGACTACTTGATCACGCGTCGTCTTGGAGTGCAGAGTAGAGCGGCGGCTCCCCCTTCTTTCGTCGACGTTCATTGGTGGCCTCCGGTCAATCATTGGATGAAAGTGAACACTGTTGGTTCTGCCCTTGCCGCTCCGGGGAGTATTTCTGCGGGGGGGGGGGGGGGGGGGGTCATTCGGGATAAGTGGGCGGCGGTCCGAGGTTGTTTCCACATCAAAGGCGGTATGGGTTTTGCTTTTGAAGCGGAGCTTTTAGCGGTCATCACAGCTATCAATATTGCCCATTCTAGGGGATGGCGTTTCTTATGTGTTGAGTCGGACTCGTCCTATGTGGTTAATCTTCTTAACTCTAGATCGGAAGACGTTCCTTGGAGGTTTGTGGCGTCCTGGAAATCGGTGTTGAGGATTCTGCCGGAATTTAACATTATGGTAACTCACATCTATAGAGAAGGTAACTCTCCTGCGGACATTATGGCGAATGGGGAACGCACTGAGGGGTGGTGGCCTTACCCTATCGATGAAATCAAGAAGGCGGTAGCCTTGGACATGGCAACGCATAGCCATATTCGGATGGTGAAATAATGGGCTGGTTTCTCTGCTGCTTTTCGTCGAACAGTTGGTTTGGTTCGGTGCTTGATGTGGAGTGTTGGTACTGACTTGGGTGGTGCGAGCTCTTGGTGGTGGAACTTAGGTCGTCGGATGGTTAACCCTCGTTCGATGAGGATTTTTGATCTCCCATTGAGCAGGTCGACTGATACGCTTCTTGTGGATATGTCGCTGTTTTGCAGCGTTTGGTGGCACGTTCATGTTGGATTTGTATACTGAAAGCAAGAACGTTTTATGCTTGTATACAATGATTCCTGTTTTCACTATTTAATCTCCTATCTGATTGGGTTCATGATTGCATATGTATGTTCTTTATCTCTATATAAGTAGATTATATGGTGTGTTGTAGATCACAGAAGACCATATAATTGGATTAACCTTAAGAGATATAATATATATGATCACAATCGAAATAACTCTAGGACAAGTTATTGGTTTAGGTTGCGGTATAGATGGAAGTAGTTTGTCTTGACTACTTATCTATACTGGTACGTAATACGTATTGATAGGACCACAGTGAGATATATTCTTCTATCTGACCTAAGTGAAGAATTAGAGATCTCGATGACTTATAAGATCTTAATACTAATAAGATGTCAGATATATATGTTGATTCGCCTATCACTTTGACTTACTATGAGCGAGAGTTATATATTAACTTGAGTACTCTGTATCTTGGGTGATAGAGGTTAATATATGATATCTGATTATCTGTATTGGTACTCGTATCCGTATAGGATAATGACATCCCCTTAAGGAGCTCAATAATGTTTATTGCGCTAAACCCTGCAGGTTGATTAAGTTCAGGCGCAATAATAAGGTTTGAGTGGTACTGCTTAAGGATTACAAAGAGATTAATAAGTCTAAATACAAGCCCCGACTCATCCCCGGAAATAAAGGGGTAAGTCAATATTGGTTCTCTAGTGGAATGAACTAATATTTATAAATTAATTATGGTCTGGGCTGACCATAGATAAATTAATTTATTTGAGGCCCATCTTTATTCCTTGTATTTGGTCCCTGGACTGGCCCAAAGTCTCCCAGCCCAGAGAAAGGCAGAAGACACCCCACACCCTAATCTGCGCCCCCTCACTGTATTTTATTATATAATACAGCTGTCAGCTCTCAGGAAAGACACACTGATAATTATTAGGGTTTGAGAACTGATAGGAGGCGCAGGAAACGTGGGAGTTCTTTAGCTTGGGATTTCTCACAGTTCGTTGTCCATCCAACGGTGAGACTTGAGCGGGATACAGTCTAGAAGATCAGAACTGGAGTTGTTCGATACAATCATCAATCATCTGTGCATCCGATTCACAAGTAAGTAAATCCTAACACATGTGTGCAGCTGTTAAATTCATAGGAGCATGTTAGGATTAATCGTTGTATGATAAATTAATAATAATCCAAGAAATGATCATCGGGCAAAGCGGAACGTTAATTCAATTTAATATTCCTTCAATTGGTATCAGAGCCCAGGATTATTTTCTTGGCTCTATTATTAATTTATGTACGATTAATAATGTGCGTTTTTTTTACTGCTGTTGTTCTTCGTGGTCTGTTGATTCGTGGAATACGTCGTTTGACGTTGTAATCATTTTTCACCACGAGAAAATCCGTGGTTAGATTAGGATTTCAATTTGTTTTTGTTTTTTCCTTGTAATCTGTAAAACTGAGAAACGAGACGGGACGACGACGAATCAACAACGAACGAATGGTGTAAGGTAAGGGCGTCACGACACGGGCTGCCGGCGCCGAGGGCAGCGCGCGCACGAGCGCTTGCGCGCCGTGCGCGCCTGGTCAGGCTGCCGAGCAGCGCCGAGTGTCGCTGCTGCCGAGGGTGCTGTGCAGGGCTCCTGCTCGTGCTGCTGGTGGCGTACGGGTCGGGCGAGGGCAGGGAGGCAGGCGGCAGGGGCTGTGCGCGCCCGGGGCCGCGCCTGCGCGCTGCGCGCCCAGCGGGCGGCGCACTGCCGTTGCTGCCGCTGCTGTTTCCTTCGCCGGGGCCTGCTGCTGCCGAGGCTATGCGCTGGAGCGTGCTGGAGGCGCCGAAGACGCTGCTGGACGTTGCTGGAGGCTGCCGGACGAGAGCTGTTGCAGCGCCGGGTCGCTGCGTGCGCCGGGCTGCTGCAGCACCGGCGTGCTGCTGAGCGGCGCCATGGGCGGCTGTACATAGGAGGCGGCGGCAGCTAGGGTTTCCAAACCCTAGCTACAAATCTCAAACCCTAGGGGGCCCAAACCCTAATTCCAAAGACAGGCCTAAAGTGTTCGGGCCAAGTTTATGTTTTTGGGCTTTCTTTTCTGTTTTAAATGTAATAGACTAGAAATTGGGATTCCACGAATGGGTCACGAAGATTTTAATTCTTTATTTATGTTCTTTGCCTGCCGTGGTGTTAATCCCTTATGCTCTTAACTTGCTTTTGTTCGTCTCTGCTCGTTAATATGCTTTATTAACTGCGCTTAGACAAGTATGATAGTAGGTTTATCGTTCTCTTAAGCATGTTTTAGAATTCTGCGAGCATGTTTTACATGTTGCGTTCTAGAAAAGCATGATTAGGATTATGTGCTTGAGCATGTACAAACCTTTTGAAGTTAAAAAGACTAAGCAGTTTTAATAATTTTAAGCAATTAAAATTATTTTTAGACCTCCACATGCGGTCTCTAGACAAACTGATTAGCAATGTGAGTAAAGGTCCACCCATCGTGGCTTACTTCACATTTGTTTTTTTTCATAAGTTTGTCAGAAGAGGTTTCTATAAAAATATTTAAACCATTAAAGTAGTGGGAGTTATGCAGTAAACGTCCACCCATCGTGGCTTACTTGTATAGTTTTCACAAGTACTTTGGAGAATGGAATTAAATATGATAACCAAGAAATTTAAATAGAAAGCGGCATGGTCCGAGTGAGTATGCCAATTTCAAGAATTTAATTTTCAAGGTTAAAATATGGTTATTGCTTAGATATCATTTCAAGTACAATGTACAACTCCCCATCGGAGTCCCTTCTTGATAATGATATGGTCTAGTTAAGGTGCCAACTATTAATTTCCTTTGTCAAAAGGTTAAGTTGACATGGATGGAAATTAAACGACTAGGTTAATAGTCTGGTTGAGGAGTTTATGTGTAAACGTCCACCCTTCGTGGCTTGCACATGAAATTCTTTGAGCGGTTGGAGGTTTCATTAATATTGTTTTATCAAAAGGTTACAATATTATTGTTACGAATTATGTGCTTCATGTTCTTACATGTTTAAATTGTTTACTTTCAGATATGTCTATGTCTCCGATCATTAATATTCTAGCAACCAATCCTCTCACCGGTCCTAACTATACTGAATGGAAACGCCACATAATGTATATTCTTGACGCTGATGAGCACAGTTTTGTGCTTACTACTCCACGTCCCACGGCCCTAACTGATGAGTCGACTGATGCGGAATGTGAGGCGCATAAAAGGTGATACAAGTCGAATAATATGGTCAAGTGCTATATTATGATGACTATGTCGCAAACTTTGCAACTCCAGCATCAGGTCATGGATGACGCGACTGAAATCATGTTAAATCTGAAGGAGGTTTATGGAGAGTCCGAGAGATCTGCCCGCTTTAACATAATGAGAGAAATCTTAGCATGTGTTATGAGCGAGGGCAGTTCTGTGCACGATCATGTCATGCATATGATAAATTTGTTTGACAGGCTTGATCTGCTAGGAGGGGGTATTGAAGGCGAAGCCAAAGTCGATATGATCCTCAACACTCTCCCCAAATCTTATGAGAATTTCCGTCTCAATGGCGTTATGAGCAAGGCCAACTATACTCTTAATGAGTTGTTGAACGCTCTAGTTACGGCGGAGGGAGTCATGGGCACACGAAAAGGGAAAGAGGTTCTTATCGCTGCCAAGGGATCTACTTCTTCGTCGAAAGGCGGGAAAAAAAGTGGAAAGGTCCAAAGGGCAAGAATGACAAGGAAGCTAGTGGGAGTGGCAAAGCCAAAGTGGACGGCCCTACCGGCGGCATGAAGAAGCCAATGGGAAAGGGAAAGTGCTTCAAGTGCGGCAAGACTGGGCATTGGAAGAAAGATTGTCTGATGCTTAAGGAAAAGGGACAAGGTACGTCACAAGTTCTAGTAACTGAGACATGTTTAGCTTCGTTTTCTACTCATTCATGGGTAGTGGACACGGGGGCAACTGGTCATGTTTGTTACACCTTGCAGGGCTTTAAGCCGACAAGGCAGCTGGAAAGTGATGAGATCACCATCTCCATGGGCAATGCGTCGAAGGTCGCAGCTGTTGCTATTGGAGATTTATCTTTATGTTTTGGTGATGAATTTTTAGTTTTGAGAGATATTTTATATGTGCCGGATTTTCGGCGGAATATAATTTCTGTTTCAAAATTATTTATGGAAGGATATTCTGTTACTTTTGATAGAGGTGTTTCTATCATGAAAAATAACATGACTATTTGTTCCGGAATTTTGAATAATTCTCTCTATACTATTACATGTCCAATTAATAATTCTGTCCATGTTGCATCTACATCACAAATTTGTCCTAATCCGAATAAGAGAAAACTTTTTTCTCATGAACAATATACACATGCTTGGCACCTAAGGTTAGGCCACATCAATCTAAACAGGATCCAAAGGCTCGTTTCAAATGGAATCTTGAAAGACTTTCAAGCTGTTCCATTTAGAACCTGCGAATCCTGTATAGAAGGAAAGATGACGGCAAGGCATTTCAAGGCCAAGGGGAATAGGGCCTCACATGTGTTAGAATTGATTCACTCTGACTTGTGTGGACCGATGTCCACAAAGGCTCGTGGAGGGTATGAGTATTTCGTCACTTTCATTGACGATTACTCAAGATATGGGTATATTTACCTACTTCAACGCAAGTCTGAATGCTTTGAGAAATTCAAAGAATTCAAGGCGGAAGTGGAGAAGAGATTGGGTAAATCTATCAAGTCATTGTGGTCTGATCGCGGTGGCGAATACCTCGGGAACGAGTTCTTGCAATACTTGTCAGATTCGGGGATTACATCCCAATTGACTGCACCGGGTACTCCCCAACAAAACGGTGTAGCGGAGAGAAGAAACAGAACTCTTATGGAAATGGTACGATCTATGATGAGCTATGCATCATTGCATATCTCGTTTTGGGGATATGCCTTGGAAACAACGGTTTATTTGCTGAATCAGGTACCGTCCAAATCGGTTCCTAAAACTCCTATCGAGTTGTGGTCAGGGCGTCAGCCCAGCTTGTACCATATAAAGATATGGGGTTGTCCTGCATACGTGCTAGACAAGGAAGCGAAGAAATTGGAGCCTAGATGCGAATTAATGTTGTTTATAGGATATCCTAAGGGAACGAGAGGTGGTTATTTTTATAATCCTAAGGATCAGAAAGTGGTTGTTAGCACCAACGCACGATTCTTGGAACAGGATTATATAGATAACCACAAGTCTAAGTCCGAGATTGTCCTTCAAGAAATCGAAGGCAATGGACAGGCGATTCCATCACCCCAGCCAAGTGTGCAAGTGAATGCACCACAGGATACTGCACAAACCATTGTCACAGTTGTACCACCACCGCTTCGTCGTAGTGGGAGGGTTGTTGTTCAACCCGATCGATTTATGTTCTTGGGAGAATCTTCAGATCTTCTTCCCGTTGATGAACAAAAGGATGTCGACCCTGACAACTATAGACAAGCGATGAAAGCTCTAGATGCAGATTCTTGGTACGACGCCATGGTTTCTGAAATAGAATCCATGACTGCTATGGGAGTATACGAGAAAACTGAACTACCTGATGGCTTTGAAGCTATAGGTAGTAGGTTGGTATACAAGAGAAAGCGAGATTCGGATGGCGAAGTCGCAGCTTTTAAAGCTAGACTGGTGGCGAAAGGCTATACCCATGAACAGGGTATAGATTATGATGAAACTTTTTCGCCGGTTGCCATGCTTAAGTCTATCCGAATACTCCTTGCCATAGCAGCCCACATGAACCTTGAGATTTGGCAAATGGATGTCAAAACCGCTTTTCTAAACGGTTTCCTTGAAGAAGGAAGGGACATCTATATGCAGCAACCCGAAGGGTTTGTGAAGAAGGGCGAAGAGCATCTTGTTTGGAAGTTGAAGAAGTCCATTTATGGACTTAAGCAAGCTTCGAGGTCATGGAACAAGCGTTTTGACGAGGTGATTAAATCCTATGGATTTACTCGCTGTGAAAACGAAAGTTGCGTGTGCCGTTTGGATGCCGATGGCGACGTGGTTTTCCTTGCACTTTATGTAGATGGTATCCTCCTCATTGGCAACAATGTTGAGCTATTATCGGACATAAAGAAGTGGTTATCCGAACAGTTTCAAATGAAGGACTTAGGGGATGCAGCGTACATCCTGGGGATCAAGGTTGTCCGTGATCGCCAGAAAAGGATGTTGAGCTTATCTCAAGCGACCTACATTGATACTGTGATTGCTCGTTTTAGCATGCAAAATGCTAAGAAAGGCTTGCTACCTTTTAGACATGGCATTTCTCTGTCTAAGGACATGTGTCCTAAGACGCCTAGTGAGGTTGAGGAGATGAGGAAGATACCCTATGCTTCCGCCGTAGGTAGCCTCATGTATGCAATGCTTTGCACGAGACCTGATATTTGCCATGTCGTTGGCATGGTTGCAAGATATCAGTCGAACCCTAGACCAGGACACTGGACTGCGGTAAAGCATATTCTCAAATACCTGAAGAGGACTCGAGATTATAAGCTAGTTTACCAGTCAGACAGTCTATCTCCTTTGGGTTACACCGATTCGGATTTCCAGGCTGACCGAGATGAGAAGAGATCTACCTCTGGATATGTGTTTACCTTGGGAGGTGGAGCCGTATCATGGCGGAGTGCAAAGCAGAAGTGCATTGCAGACTCCACCATGGAAGCCGAGTATGTAGCTGCTTTCGAAGCTGCTAAAGAGGCTGTATGGTTCCGGAACTACCTCTTGGATCTAGGAGTGGTACCTAATTTGCCTAAGAGTATCATAATTTATTGTGATAACTCGGGTGCAGTGGCAAATTCTAAGGAACCCAGGAGCCACAAGGCAACCAAACACATAGAGAGAAAGTACCACATCATACGAGAAATCGTAAGCAGAGGAGATGTGCTAGTTGAGAAGATTAACACTTTGGAGAACTTAGCTGATCCTTTCACGAAGAGCTTACCGCAAAAGGCCTACGAGAAGCATTCTCGAGGGATGGGGCTGCGGTTGATGCCACCCACTTAGAGAAAAACTTTCAGTATAAATGGGAGAAGAAGTAAAGAGTGAAATGGATGTTGTAATAGCTAGTATTTAGACACATTGTATACTAAAAGTTTTGCTTTAGTATAAGTGGGAGATTGTTGGATTTGTATACTGAAAGCAAGAACGTTTTATGCTTGTATACAATGATTCCTGTTTTCACTATTTAATCTCCTATCTGATTGGGTTCATGATTGCATATGTATGTTCTTTATCTCTATATAAGTAGATTATATGGTGTGTTGTAGATCACAGAAGACCATATAATTGGATTAACCTTAAGAGATATAATATGATCACAACCGAAATAACTCTAGGACAAGTTATTGGTTTAGGTTGCGGTATAGATGGAAGTAGTTTGTCTTGACTACTTATCTATACTGGTACGTAATACGTATTGATAGGACCACAGTAAGATATATTCTTCTATCTGACCTAAGTGAAGAATTAGAGATCTCGGTGACTTATAAGATCTTAATACTAATAAGATGTCAGATATATATGTTGATTCGCCTATCACTTTGACTTACTATGAGCGAGAGTTATATATTAACTTGAGTACTCTGTATCTTGGGTGATAGCGGTTAATATATGATATCTGATTATCTGTATTGGTACTCGTATCCGTATAGGATAATGACATCCCCTTAAGGAGCTCAATAATGTTTATTGCGCTAAACCCTGCAGGTTGATTAAGTTCAGGTGCAATAATAAGGTTTGAGTGGTACTGCTTAAGGATTACAAAGAGATTAATTAATTTAGGCTGTCAGAGCTCTAATTAATTAATGGATGTCGGATATTTTAAATACGAGGATTTAATAAGTCTAAATACAAGCCCCGACTCATCCCCGGTAATAAAGGGGTAAGTCAATATTGGTTCTCTAGTGGAATGAACTAATATTTATAAATTAATTATGGTCTGGGCTGACCATAGATAAATTAATTTATTTGAGGCCCATCTTTATTCCTTGTATTTGGTCCCTGGACTGGCCCAAAGTCTCCCAGCCCAGATAAGTGGCGGGTTGGTTTTCGTCAGTGGACCAGCTTCATGATGTGCGATACTTTGGTTTGGACTTCAGCTGTTTCCGTCATTGATGAGCTGAATTTAGGAGTTCTATCTCCTCTCTTTTGGGTTGAGCTGAGCAACGGTTTTTCGATTTCTGAAGGTTTGAGAGGTCGTGACTCTAAAAGCTTCAGAGAGAATACAAGAAATGTAAGTAAGGTTGGTCGTGGGCTGTTGTGCATGGTTGGTGTCTACAGTGGCAATTTCTCAAACAGTTGGGGGGCTATTTTGGGGCTGTTTTTCGTGGATTTCTGGCTGGAGTTAAGTTCTTGGATGGCGTGGAGGTTGGTTAGCTGGGGTTGGGATGGACAGGTCTTCGGTGACGGCATTTCACCGGCCGTTTTGACTATCTCTCCTGACCTATGGTATGCTTCGTGCGATAGGGTGAGAGAGCTCAGTGACGGCGCTTTACCGGCTGAGACTCTCTTAAGGTTTTTTCAGGAAGGTTTGTGCCTTCAAGAAGGTTTTTTCAGAGCCTCGGCGACGGCGTTTCACCGGCCGGGGCTCCTGCTACGACTGTTCATGGTTGTTGTTTGGAGGTGTTGAATTCTTCCGAGGCTTTTTGTTTGGTTGGTGCCTCTTCTCTGATGGATCGATGGCTGGAGGAGGGACTCGGCAACGGCGTATTACCGGCTGGGGATCCTTCTATGACAAACATCGATAAGGCCGGTTCGTTTATTTGTTCTTTTGTGGGTTCTTGGGTCTCTCTTGTTTTTGTTTTCTCTTGTGTTGTGAAGCCGGGATTTTCTAGGGGCGATGGTACGGCCGGAGCTTCTGAGATTCTCCTATTTCAGCTTCCAAACACTTTTTTCTTTATTGACGAGTACTCTTTTTCCTCTTGCTGAGGTTTTAACGAGGCTCGGCCCTTAGTTTGCTCCCTGTGCTTTCAAGGGTTTAGGTTTTTTCTCCTTTCTTTTTTAAATATAATCCTACAATTCAAAATAAATACATATCTCAAACATTAAAAATTTAAATCCAATTATTGAAATGAGCAATATAATTCAAACCTCATTTCCCTTACTGATCGGCCCATTAGGGGTTTTAAAATTCTTCACTTTAACTAACTCTCACAAAATAATTTAACATTCCTTTCATAATTTAATAATATAAAACCACAATTGAATAATTTGAAAAATAATCTCAATAATGAAAAATAATAATAAATCTCATATTCATGGTTTGATAATAAATCATCACTATTAAAATAGGAGAGCTCCTAAATAAATAATTAAATAACATCCGTCACTTCAATTAGTCGAGCAATAAGTCGACTAATAATATTTCATATTTATCACTATTCTCATCTCTGGAAATAATAAAATAATCCCTTTAACTAGGAATTATAAACTTGCTTCCAAAAATAAAATTAATAAAGGATGCAAGAACACTTAATTATTCAAATTATGCAATCATTGAATTAAAAGCTCAGGGTATTATAATAATACTTCATCTCATCTCTGTGATTCTACTTCTCTTTCCTCTTTTAAATAATAGAAAATAAAAATAATATTAATAATATATACTGTAGTGAAAATGCTGGGTGTTACAGCATCATATATTCTTTAGATTTTAATTTTCGACCTATTTGCAGGAACGAGCTAGTTTGACGCCCACGCTAAATGTGGTTGAGTCCATCAATCAATATATGGTGTCATTGAATGAGTGTGAAGGCAGAAAATATTTGAGCTCAGATAGGACATGCACAACAGATTCAACTTCATCTTTGCTCCAGGACATACACACGCCAGAGTTCTTAAATAGTCTTAAATGTTCTGGCGTCCCCAATCATGAACTATATTTGAAAGTTGGAACTCCAGTCATGCTGTTGAGAAATATAGATCATGCAAATGGTTTGTGCAATGGTACTAGATTGGTTATTACAAGAGTTGGGAGCCACGTATTGGAAGCTAAAGTTATAGCTGGTCAGAATGCTGGAAATAAAGTTCTCATACCAAGAATGTCATTGACACCATCGGATTCAAGATTGCCGTTCAAATTCCAGAGAAAACAGTTTCCAATCATAGTCTCTTATGCAATGACGATAAACAAAAGTCAAGGTCAATCATTGTCCCGCGTTGGATTATTTTTAAAAAAACCTGTTTTTAGTCATGACCAATTGTATGTAGCAGTTTCATGTGTCACAAATTCAAGATTGCCTTTCCAATTCCAGAGAAAACAGTTTCCAATCATAGTCTCTTATGCAATGACGATAAATAAAAGTCAAGGTCAATCATTGTCCCGCGTTGGATTATTTTTGAAAAAACCTATTTTTAGTCATGGCCAATTGTATGTAGCAGTTTCACGTGTCACAAATCATAATGATTTAAAAATTTTGATTTGTGAAAATGATGGTGACAACAAAAAAACTGCTACTACAAATGTTGTATACAAGGAAGTATTGCAAAATATATAATATTCTACTTTTGACTACATTGTTCTATATATTTACAAAGAACAATACATTTTAAATTTATTTGTCTATTATTTCTTCATTTATTTTAAGTTAAATTTACTTTTCTATTAACGATATAATCTTAAAATATAAGATTATATGCTTAAATATATATTTGAGTACTTTATACACTTTTAATGTATCATTGCAAAAAAACATATCGGACACCGACGGAATTACCGACGGAAAACAATCCGTTGGTAATCACCGACGGAACAGCGGCGGAATTCCGACGAAGATATTTTCCAAATTTTACTGACGGAATAGCGACGGAATTATTAGCGACGGAACATAATCCGTCGTTAAATATTATTCATTATTTTTCATTTATTTTTTTTATCATTTTTTTTAATTTACTGACGGAATAGCGACGGAATAATTAGCGACGGAAAATAATCCGTCGTTAAATATTATTTATTATTTTTCATTTATTTTTATTATTATTTTTAAATTTACCGACGGCAATAGCGACGGAATTTCCGTCGCTAAATATGATTTATTTATTTTTTTTATTTTTTTTTAATTTTTTAAAAAATATATATATCTTTATTATTTTTCGTAAAAATAATAGCGACGGAAAATATTCCGTCGCTAAATATAATTTATTTATTTTTTTTTAATTTTTTAAATTTTTAATTAATAATCCGTCGGTAATTCCGTCGGTAAATATTATTAATTTTTTTGTTATTTTTATTTATTTTTAAATATTTTTATTATTTTTTAATTAATATTCTAATTTATTCTTATTTTTAAATTATTGAGAATATTTTAAATTTATTGTTATTTTCAACAATAATATATATATTTTTTAACTAACTATAATATTAATATTTTTTATTATTTTAAATTCGATCGTATATTTACCGTCATTCTTTCGTCGGCACCACAAGTCTTAGATATGACTTCAGCATATTCTAAGGTCATGAATAAATGATATTGTATATTAAAATAGAGTTTAAATGAATTAATAGGTGATAGTTATATCAATAATACGTGTGTTTTGTACTGCTGACCACCCGAAAAGAACTTCAAGGTTAAGCGTGCTTGAATTAGAGCACAACTAAGATGGGTGACCCACTGGGAAGTTCGTCTTAACGTATGCAATTAAGTTCAAAATACATTAGAAATACCAAAATACTTGTGGAGAATAAAGCTAGATTGATAAAAAAAAATTATTATTTTTATTATTTTTCGAAAAAAAAATAGCGACGGAAATACCGACCGAATTTTCTGTCGCTGATTTCAGACGACGCCTGCGTCATCGTGTGCTTACCTACGGAGGGTCCGTCGGTATTTCCGTCGGTAATTAGCGACGAAAATGAATTCCGTCGCTATTTTTTTTACTGACCACTTTTACAGCGACACACGGCGGCCGTCGTTGATCCGTCGGTAAACGAAATTAGCGACGGATTTTTGGGGAACGGAGTAAGAAAATGAAAAAGAAAAGAGATTTCAATAATAACAATGAATCAGCTTTAACAATAAATCACTATAATATTGAATAATCGTAGGCAATCACTTTTTAAACTCATGAGTAGACAACTTACAATATACAACGACAAGTTATCTAACTTTCAAGTGACCTAATTCTCAAAGCTATTGATTTAAAATCTGTACAACACATCAATAAAGTAGAATATACTAAGTGTTGCAGCGGAATAACTCATGTGGATTACATGTATGGAGACATGGAATCCTGAGCCTGTTTTATATATATACATCAAAGAATCTGCTCTGCTCGCTTCCATCTGCACCACATCACAGCTTAACCTGTATACTTAGAAAACATATGTAGGGCTGAGTGCTTTAGCTTAACCTGTATACTTAGAAAACATATGCAGGGATGAGTACTAAAAAGCACTCAATGGTTACATGCCGAAATAACTTTAAACTTGTTCTTAGAGCTATATATTGAACTTGCCATCTCAAGCATCACACAAGAGTTTTATTTAAATACCCTGTGCATGCAAAACTGTAAAACTTCTCTATAATCATCATAACATCATATACGTCTACATACAATTAATATGTATGTACCATATCTACACATCATATAACTCTGAGTGTTGAGAAGTAGGCCTTCTTCTCAAACACGATGACAAGCTAACTCAAAGGTTATCTGTCAACTCTGTGTACACAAATCCTGACTCGCTCAGGACCCGAATTCGTTGTTCTATGTAGATGGTAACATACAAATCTCAAATATTGGCAAGTCAATAATTCGAAAATAAATGCACACACTTAAACTTCATATTAAAATATGCATCTTTATTTCTTGAGTTAGTGAGCCCACCTGATATACTTAATAAGGTAGAAGTCCTTGCCTGTTCACTTTATGTTGCCGTTTGAACCTTCATTATAATGAGGTTCCCAAGTAAGATTGGATAAATAAATAAGAAGTGAATAAAAAGAATTCATGATTAAAACTTCTATCTCTTGAAGCTTTAGGGTTGCATCCCCTAATTTGAATATTCTACTTTTATGGACTTAATTAACTAAAAGTAAACAATAACATCATATCTCTTAGGATATCTCAAGTTGAAAAAGTTTAAGAGTAAACTAATCGATTTTATATAGATTAGCTTACATTTAATAACTAAAACATCAATTCAATATTTTGACCAAAAACTTAAGCATAGTTCTACTCAACTATCCCAAGTAAGTAATTCAAATATGTAATCATATATGAATCTCAACTTTGAAATATCATATAAAATCAACATTTTTAAAGAAAAATACAAGCTTTACATTTTTAGAAATCTCTCAAAGTCTATTTTTATTAGAAAGTTACAAAAATACAATACATCAAGTGTTGGGAACCTTGTGGAATATCCTAACCCTTGTTTTGATGATACCAAAATTCATAGGACTTAAATGTAATAGACTAGAATCGTTTTGAACTCAAGTGTTAGAGTTCGTTTCTAGTTTAGCTTGCGGTGTCGAAGGACTGAAGACTGAAGACTGAAGACTGAAGAACGAAGGACTGAAGACTGAAGACTGCAGATAACAACTGAAATATCAGTTGAAGAATCACTTGAAGACTGATTATTTAATGCGCGCAAAGGACTGATACTAAAGTCAAGTATCAGTTGAACATTCCTCCTAGGACTGATCTTCCAACGTTCAGAGGAAGCCACGTACGCACAAGTACAGCCGCATTAAATGCAGAGATCTCAGGATATCTTTATCTCTGCAGAGGTCATTCCTATCTGGTGGTTACTTTTTCAGAGACGTCTGTTTACCTCATTTTTGGGTGGTTTATGCTAGTGTTTCTACTGCGCTTTCGAGCTCGTTTCGTACCGTTGTGCTCTATTTTTCACGTGCTCGATGACTTTTTGGTTGTGCTATTGTCGTGTGCAGGATTCGTGAGTTGTCAAGCGTTTTTGGCATCGTGGGAGCATGTTTTCGGAGTCAGGCTCACGGCCGCCGCCGAGGCGCGGGCCGTCGGTTTCTTGGAGAATTCTGCGAAGGCCACTCACGGCGGCGCCGTCCCACGGCGGCCGCCATCCCTGGCAAAATTCGGCAGTTACGTTTTTACCTTTTAAAAGCTAATTTTTAGGGTTTTATTTCTCATTCTCGACCCCAGCAGCCAACTAGGCAATTTTCCCTTGTTTTCCCTTAGTTTTAGAGTAGTTAGAAACATCATAAACATCTTTGGATTCGTTGGATTAAAGTTAATGTCATTTTGCATTCCGTTGGATTGGATTTCCGGATCGTACGCTTATGTAAGAACTCAGTTTATGTTTTCTATATGAATGAATGCTAGTTTATTTCCATTGCTTAGATTATTGATGCTTAGTATTCAATTGATTAAATGTTTATTCTTTTATCTTGCCTAGATAATCGTTGTTATGATTGTTGATTTAACTATTGCTTTCTAGATTGCTAGTTTAGAACCCTAGGTTTATTAGCTTCCTGCGTTCTTAATCTGCTTCCTATCTCTGGCCTAGTTAGTTTTATATGCTTTATTTCAATTATGCATTAGTTAAACGGAGAGTGAATGCCAGACCCAGCTATCTGATTAGAGTGTTTAGGTTTATTTCCTGTTTCCTGTGAGTGGCACAATTGAAACCCTGCTAAGCCTTCCTTGAGAGACGACTTGAGTCACCTTACCACCCTAGGACGACCTCGTATAAATTCGAGTCCATCCGCTAGGTGTTTTTGGATGAGTCATCGTCACATCTCCTGTCCATCAAAGAGAGTCGTTTCCACCCAGACAAGGAACCTCGAAGATTGAAGCCTCAGCCCAAATTCGAATTGCTCTCCAACGGAAGAAATCTTGCGGACGATCTACGCCAACATATCTATTCAAGAGCTCTCCTACAAATAGCGCTCGAGGATCACTTCAACCTTCACCGATTCAACAACACAAGCTGAAGCTCTGCCGAAATTGCTACTCAGCCTAAAGCTAAACCTTCCCAAAGCTTGAATCGAATAAGAGAATTCTAAATCCAAAATCAGTCACTACTGATTACATACATTCTCTTAGACCCTAGGCATATATCTGTTTACCCATAAGCCAAAGGTCAAACTTGCTTCAAAGAACTTGTTCTTTGTAAGTATAGTTGGCACTCGTTCAAACCTCCCCCTCATAAGAGTGTTTGAGTGGTTCGGAGTTCAGGAAGGTACTCTGAACTCTGAGTGAGAAGTCTGAGCATGTGTTGTGCTTAGCAGAGAAATCCGACGTGAGTGAAGTGTGGGTACTGAAGAAGGGTTTTCTTCAGTGGAGTGGTTGTGTGCACCAGGCAAGCACACGGTACGGTTTGCAGTGCACCAGTGAAGCACTTGCGGAGTGGATTGTTGGTCTGATCAACCAACCGTGGATGTAGGAAAGGGTTTTTCCGAACCACGTAAAAGTCTTTGTGTTGTTTACAGCTTTCAGTTTTACATTCTTACTTGTGCTATTTCATTTGATAAAACTGAACACTGACTAACAGCAAAGAGAAACCTTAACCAACAACTTGCTCCACCGAGGCTATTACAAAACTAAGTTTAATTTCCGCTGCGTATGATATCGGTCTGACTGAACTATCCTTTGATAGTCAGGAAGAGTAATATCATCTCTGTTTTAGCAAACACGACTGAAGCCCTTACTTGCATCAGTTAAGTTCCAGCAACTTAACTGATAACTCTTTACTGAAGAGCTTTCAGTATCAGTCGTCAACCCTGTTGGTCAAAACTGATTTCAGTAAAAATAGGAGTCCTTGTTTGCATGCAAAGTTTCGTTTTCATCTCTAACTGAGATCCCTCTGATTGAGGTCAGTAGATTAATTAAAAATAGCCTATAGGTGTATTCCCCCCCCCCATAAACCTATTCGAGACCTTCAGGACCTAACATCAAGTGTATGAGAAGTAATATCACAAAAGGCAGAATCTGCCACTGAACTACGCTGCTTCGCGCAGTACAATTCAGAAAATTGTTTGACACATCTAAGGGTGTTGGATTTAGCTAAAATTTTGCAGACATGTACCACTCATGCTGAAGTTATTACAGTAAAAATTTCAAGTTATTTAGACTACGAGAACACCATCAGAAGCACCTCGAAACATACTGCCCTGTCAAGCCGAAAACTGACAGCAAAGCCCCTTTGTTTCAACTTAACATATAATTCATACTTTTGTCAACTACAAACCATAGGAACTCAATTACATCATCTTGCTACACATTAGCATGCTTTAGCTTGAAATTTAACTCATGTTTAACTCATCAATACAAAGCAAGCAAGTTATAACACAATTAATCGCCCCGACATCTCTAATTTCTTATCATATAATCACATTTAACAATCCCAAGAGTTACACAAGCTTCAAACATATAACTATCTTACATCAAGAATTCCCAAATTCACCAATTCACCTAAACTAAACTTATTAGGAAATCACGATTTCTTTTGAATAAATACCCAGATAATCTCAATAATTTCCTCACATACATAGAAACATATATATATATATAAATATATATATATATATATATATATATATATATATATATATAGCCAATTGATACAAATATAAAGTGAATAGATTCTAGGGTTCATGGAAGAAGCTGAAAATTAGGGCTTCGGGGTAGGGCTTTGATTCCTGTCATCATATTACTTAATTCTAAGTAATTACTAACTTCAAAGCATGTAGGAACGAACATAATACAAGAGAGATGATTCTCCTTAACATCTAAATTTTTGGAAAAACAGGGGATGGAGAATTGATGAATTTTCCTTTTTTTTTCTTCTAATTGTGACACAAAAATAGCTTCATGACCTTCAGATTTCTCACCCGAAATGTTTTCGCGGACAGATTCTAGGATAATTGAAGGTATTTTCTTAAAGCTTAATGAATAGAGGAAAAGAAATGGAGATTAAGAAAATGAGAAAAGGGTCGTCACTCTTGGGATAGGAATAAGAAGAAACAATGACTTTCTCTATAAGCCATTTAAATATCACACTTTACAATAAATAAATAAATATCTCAAACATTAAAAATTTAAATCCAATTATTGAAATGAGCAATATAATTCAAACCTCATTTCCCTTACTGATCGGCCCATTAGGGGTTTTAAAATTCTTCACTTTAACTAACTCTCACAAAATAATTTAACATTCCTTTCATAATTTAATAATATAAAACCACAATTGAATAATTTGAAAAATAATCTCAATAATTAAAAATAATAGTAAATCTCATATTCATGGTTTGATAATAAATCATCACTATTAAAATAAGAGAGCTCCTAAATAAATAATTAAATAACATCCGTCACTTCAATTAGTCGAGCAATAAGTCGACTAATAATATTTCGTATTTATCACTATTCTCATCTCTGAAAATAATAAAATAATCCCTTTAACTAGGAATTATAAACTTGCTTCCAAAAATAAAATTAATAAAAGATGCAAGAACACTTAATTATTCAAATTATGCAATCATTGAATTAAAAGCTTAGGGTATTATAATAATACTTCATCTCATCTCTGTGATTTTTGAATAATTTTGAACTTAGATTTAAGATGATTCACGCCGGATCGAGAAAAAAAAATTATTTATTTTAATTCCAACAAAAGTGATTTACAAAAACATTTGTAAATTTAGTTATTAAATTTATATGCATTGCATATTTATTTAAATTAGCATTCAAGCATTTACAAGAACCATTTATCTAGCAAACACTGAACGATAATCACAGTACTGATTATTAAACCCTGAAGTTTTTATTTGTCCAATCAACACCCATATCTTATGTTGTCCATCAGCCACCCTACACCGATTCAAGCAGCCCAAAATTCAGGCTTTATGCCATACTTGGCAGAGGCAATCAAATGCCCCAAACTTCTCTGCCAATTCAACTACTTCTTCACCACTCCACACAACTCATTTCGTGGAGGGAAACTGAAACAGAGAGCAACCATTCCCCTCACCAATCCAGCAGCAGCCATAGGTAAATTCCTCTCAACTTTGAGATTTCTGCATCTCATTCTTAGTCTCTCTGTTTATATTAAAGAAAAGCAAAATCTGAAATATTGTACAGCTCGATTCCATCAACCAAGCAAATCCAAATTCAGGCAGCACCTATTTCACATCTTGAGTGATTCAAACCAAATTCCTAAAGGTTTCCTCTCGAGCCCTTACCTCATTTGCTCGACTGTTAAATTCAAGCATACCATTTGTGCCATTCCAGTAAACCAACATACCTGTATAAGCTTTTGCAAGAAATTGTAAAGATGCAAACTTTATTCATATGCATACACTCTGTTCATATACATTTATTTACAAGCATGACTGTTTTTAAAAGAAGAAAGAAAAGAAGAGATTTGTTGTATATTGAAAGCTGGAGTCTTGAAGCTTTGTTTTCCCCTGATTTCGAACCTTGCTGTGTCGAGTCCATTTGGGGGGGTGTTTGTTGGCCGTGAGAGTCAATAGTTGGAGAGAGGTAGAGCACGGCACGGCGGCAACTCGCCGCTGCTGTCCGGCCTAGGGCTTCAGGCGGCGGCGGCCTCATCATCGCTGCCCTGAGTCGCCGGAGTCAGAGGAAGAGAATAGGTCGGGGGTGAGAGAAGGAGAGGGCGGCGGCGGCCTGGGGGTCGTCGGCCATCGGGAACAGGGGCTGGGGCGGTGGTTGAGCTTTCAGAGGGACGCTAGGGCGCGGCGGCCCTGCCGCTGTCGCTCGGCCACGGACGGAGGGAGAGAGGGAGTCGCAGTCGGCGGCAGCTTGCTGCTGCAGTCGCCAGAAACGGACCAAGAGAGGGAGAGGCCGAGGGAGGCGGCGGCGTTTTCATCGTCGCCGAGGAAGAGGGAGAAACAGGGGTTCGAGGGAGAGGTGTTCCGGAACGGCGCTCGTCGCCGGGGGTGGTGGCACGCGGCCGTGAGTCCGAGAGAGAGAGAGACTGACGAGCAGTCAAGAGTTGGGAGGGGGGAAAAACGTGACTAATGGAAATAGGGGGGGGGGAGAAGAAAGGAAGGGTGTTGGGTTAGGGCTTGAGTGTGGGCCGACTTATTTGTTTTACTTGGGCCAATGTTTTTGTTTAATTTTTCAGTTGGGCCTTCTTTATTACAACAGCTGGGCCTTATTTAAATATCCTTTGGGTCAGTTATTATTTTAAAGACTTTGGACTGCCTTCAATTAATTAATTGGGCTGCCCTAATTTAATTAATTGAACTATTAATTAGTTTAATTAATTTATTCAATGACTAGTTTTCATAATAATATTAAATTATTATTATGTGCATATTTTAAGTAATTACTTATTATATGCTAAACATGACATGAAATTGCATTTATTTTGCAATAAGAATATTCATGATTTAATTGGTTTTAATTATAATTCCAATTATTAAAGAAAGATGAGTAAGAATATTGTTGGTGTTCTTAACTCAAGAGAAATGTTTTCAATTATTTATTCATTAAATTTTGAAAACCCGGCTAAGTGAATCATAGAATATTAAACACTACACCATGACTTAAGATTAGATTCAAGGAGACCTATTGAGAATAGATTTCTTGTAGGCTTTGAACGTCAAGAGGATTAGCACTGCTATTCCGATTCAGAGATAAGTTTAAACGACAGGCATTACCTATACAGGTGGGCTTATTTTCCAAATGTATGATTGAGCTAATGAGCTTAAATGTTTCATGAAATACAAACTGTTTATCCAATAAATATTTTTGTGCACTCTAACCATGTTTAAGGCTCGCACAGTTAATCAATTGAGGTTCTCTTATGACCTAATACGTTGTTTGAGAATTGTGTACACTTGTTAGTTGACTCGGTGGGTTGATCTCCATCGGGCTCTAACCAAAGGCGTTATAAGGGTGCTCGGCTGGATGTGTTCCGGAGCATGAGAAACATGAGGCCTGCCTGGGTAGCATCCCGAGGTCAAAGTAAACTTGGCTGGGTTACGCCCTCAGTTCAAGTCAGCGGGAGACAGAGATCCGTCGGTGGCCAAAAGGTCCGGGATCACAGCGAGTAACAGAACAGAGTGTGACAACTGCGCGCAATCAAAGAAAAATATATATATGAAATGTTTTAACATGCATAGAAGTTATTTCTCTTTAAAACCTTTTATGTCATGTCAGTAAGATTGGATAAACTGCTCTTATAGATTGTGAAATGTTTTAAAAGTTGCAGCCCACTAAGTACATTAGTACTTAGCCCAAAAATACTTTCAAATGTTTTTCAGGTTAGAAGGCTGGTGATGACGGGGCAGAGCTGAGGCTAGAGTTCAACTCCTTATTTTGACTTCCGCTGTAGAACTAGCCAGTATCTATCTTTTGTTTCCTTAACTTAAAATCTTTATGCTACGACTCTAAACGACATCTTTTGTTGAGTCGGGACTATAAACTCTCAAGTATTTCAATCAGTGAATGTTGGTTATCTGAAGCATGACACTAAACTTGTGATCCTGAAGTTGTTATGTTTGTTGATTGATTCGTATCACTTGAATACATGTCTTTCTTCATCCAAAGGGGCTAAGCCCGATTGTTATCCCTTTTATTCGGATTTCACAAGGTTTTTCCCTTGTTTCATTTTAAATGATGAGTCGTACCCTAGATATAGTTATTGTTCAAGAATTGGGGTGTGACAGTGTTACAGCATCATATATTCTTTAGATTTTAATTTTCGACCTATTTGCAGGAACGAGCTATTTTGACGCCCACGCTAAATGTGGTTGAGTCCATCAATCAATATATGGTGTCATTGAATGAGTGTGAAGGCAGAAAATATTTGAGCTCAGATAGGACATGCACAACAGATTCAACTTCATCTTTGCTCCAGGACATACACACGCCAGAGTTCTTAAATAGTCTTAAATGTTCTGGCGTCCCCAATCATGAACTATATTTGAAAGTTGGAACTCCAGTCATGCTGTTGAGAAATATAGATCATGCAAATGGTTTGTGCAATGGTACTAGATTGGTTATTACAAGACTTGGGAGCCACGTATTGGAAGCTAAAGTTATAGCTGGTCAGAATGCTGGAAATAAAGTTCTCATACCAAGAATGTCATGGACACCATCAGATTCAAGATTGCCCTTCAAATTCCAGAGAAAACAGTTTCCAATCATAGTCTCTTATGCAATGACGATAAACAAAAGTCAAGGTCAATCATTGTCCCGCGTTGGATTATTTTTTAAAAAACCTGTTTTTAGTCATGACCAATTGTATGTAGCAGTTTCATGTGTCACAAATTCAAGATTGCCGTTCCAATTCCAGAGAAAACAGTTTCCAATCATAGTCTCTTATGCAATGACGATAAATAAAAGTCAAGGTCAATCATTGTCCCGCGTTGGATTATTTTTGAAAAAACCTGTTTTTAGTCATGGCCAATTGTATGTAGCAGTTTCACGTGTCACAAATCATAATGATTTAAAAATTTTGATTTGTGAAAATTATGGTGACAACAAAAAAACTGCTACTACAAATGTTGTATACAAGGAAGTATTGCAAAATATACAATATTCTACTTTTGACTACATTGTTCTATATATTTACAAAGAAAAAATACATTTTAAATTTATTTGTCTATTATTTCTTCATTTATTTTAACTTAAATTTACTTTTCTATTAACGATATAATCTTAAAATATAAGATTATATGCTTAAATATATATGTGAGTACTTTATACACTTTTAATGTATCACTGCAAAAAAACATATCGGACACCGACGGAATTACCGACGGAAAATAATCCGTTGGTAATCACCGACGGAACAGCGGCGGAATTCCGACGAATATATTTTCAAAATTTTACCGACGGAATAGCGACAGAATTATTAGCGACGGAAAATAATCCGTCGTTAAATATTATTCATTATTTTTTATTTATTTTTTTTATCATTTTTTTAATTTACCGACGGAATAGCGACGGAATAATTAGCGACGAAAAATAATCCGTCGTTAAATATTATTTATTATTTTTCATTTATTTTTATTATTATTTTTAAATTTACCGACGGCAATAGCGACGGAATTATTAGCGACGGAAAATATTCCGTCGCTAAATATGATTTATTTATTTTTTTAATTTTTTTAAAAATATATATATCTTTATTATTTTTCGTAAAAATAATAGCGACGGAAAATATTCCGTCGCTAAATATAATTTATTTATTTTTTTTAATTTTTTAAATTTTTAATTAATAATCCGTCGGTAATTCCGTCGGTAAATATTATTAATTTTGTTGTTATTTTTATTTTTTTAAAAAATATTTTTATTATTTTTTAATTAATATTCTAATTTATTCTTATTTTTAAATTATTGAGAATATTTTAAATTTATTGTTATTTTCAACAATAATATATATATTTTTTAACTAACTATAATATTAATAATTTTTATTATTTTAAATTCGATCGTATATTTACCGTCATTCTTTCGTCGGCACCACAAGTCTGAGATATGACTTCAGCATATTCTAAGGTCATGAATAAATGCTATTGTATATTAAAATAGAGTTTAAATGAATTAATAGGTGATAGTTATATCAATAATACGCGTGTTCTGTACTGGTGACCACTCGAAAAGAACTTCAAGGTTAAGCGTGCTTGAATTAGAGCACAACTAAGATGGGTGACCCATCGGGAAGTTCGTCTTAACGTATGCAATTAAGTTCAAAATACATTAGAAATACCAAAATACTTGTGGAGAATAAAGCTAGATTGATAAAAAAAAATATTATTATTTTTATTATTTTTCGAAAAAAAAATAGCGACAAAAATGAATTCCGTCGCTAATACCGACAGAATTTTTCGTCGCTGATTTCAGACGACGCCTGCGTCGTCGTGTGCTTACCTACGGACGGGCCGTCGGTATTTCCGTCGGTAATTAGCGACGAAAATGAATTCCGTCGCTATTTTTTTTACTGACCACTTTTACAGCGACACACGGCGGCCGTCGTTGATCCGTCGGTAAACGAAATTAGCGACGGATTTTTGGGGAACGGAGTAAGAAAATGAAAAAGAAAAGAGATTTCAATAATAACAATGAATCAGCTTTAACAATAAATCACTATAATATTGAATAATCGTAGGCAATCACTTTTTAAACTCATGAGTAGACAACTTACAATATACAACGACAAGTTATCTAACTTTCAAGTGACCTAATTCTCAAAGCTATTGATTTAAAATCTGTACAACACATCAATAAAGTAGAATATACTAAGTGTTGCAGCGGAATAACTCATGTGGATTACATGTATGGAGACATGGAATCCTGAGCCTGTTTTATATATATACATCAAAGAATCTGCCCTGCTCGCTTCCATCTGCACCACATCACAGCTTAACCTGTATACTTAGAAAACATATGCAGGGCTGAGTGCTTTAGCTTAACCTGTATACTTAGAAAACATATATGCAGGGCTGAGTACTAAAAAGCACTCAATGGTTACATGCCGAAATAACTTTAAGGAAATTCCAAACTCTCGATCAGTTTCTCCTCTAAGAAAATTCCCTAGTTCGGTTTCGCCTACTACATCTGTTAATCCGAACTAGGCCTTTAACAAGGCCAACGAACAGTCTGGAATGGTGCTAGTTTCTGATGCCTCTAATGGATCTCAACGTACTATTGTGGTTCATGATGATACTTCCCTTACGCAAGCACAGGGAAATCCCAACCCTAACCCTAATGGGGCGGCGACTTCTTCTTCGACAATTAATCCTTCGATTCCGCTTCGTCAACAGATTACTGATACGGGAGAGAAGAATGATGCCCCCAAATCCTATGCGGATATGGCATCTAATCGGGGGCAACGACGCTCTGATGTAGCTGCTCACAACTTTCATGCACTACGTCCCATGAAGGATGGTGATCAGTTTTGTTTTAAGATGCCCAAAGACCTTCTTATCAAACAAGTTTCGGATTTTCAATACGCTTTGACTGGGAGGCTTTTGCTTCGTAAAGGCGAAAACCCGAAGCAGGCGATGATGCTAAAAAAGGAGTTGAATGATTTATGGGGAGTTACTTCTTCATGGCAAATTATTCCCCTTGGCAAAGGCTACTACACTTTGGTTTTTCAAAATGAGGCGGACAAAACGAGAGCCAAGGTTAAAAACACTTGGGAACTTCTCAATGGTCATCTTCGTCTCAGGGAATGGTCAAGGAATTTCGATCCATTCAAGGAGCATTCTTCGCTGGCTAACGTGTGGGTGAGAATCCATTATTTGCCGATAGAATATTGGCACGCAGAAGTGCTGGCTGGAGTTGCGAGATATATTGGGCATCCTATTAGAATCGATGGGGCTTCAGTGAATAAAGATTTTGGGCAGTTTGCGAGGGTCTTGGTCGAGTTAGATATGTCTAAACCGCTTCCTACTACTCTTCTTTTTGATGAAGGAGAGTATGCTTTTTACATTTAGTTCACTTATGAAAAGCTTCCTTTTTACTGCTACAGGTGCAAAATAACAGGACACTCTCCTGATAAATGTCTTAAAGCTACTCAAAAAGGGAATGAGGAGCTGGCTACGCAAGTTAAGGCTTTCACGCAGCAGCCGAGGGGAAAACAATGGCAAGAAATTGAGCATAATCAGGCTCGGAACAAGGAACATGAAGCCACCTTGCATGAGCATAGGAATCAACCAGTCTGCGATCAGCAGATTCAGCAACATTTGGTTAAAGAGAAGCAGCGCTCGGGGACTACGATTGAAAACAGTTTTGCTGTGTTGGAGAACCTGAGGTGTGAAGAATCTGGTTTACAAAACTTGGAGATGGAGCAGGTACCTGATAAACCCGCGGGGATACAACAGCAAGGTTCCGGTGAGGGCACTGAGTCAAGAGTTACTTCTCAGTAGGTTAAGCAGCCCTCGTCTAGGGGCTCTTCGCCGCATCTATTGGAGCAGGAGTCGATTGCTAAGAACAGAAGCAGTGGAAGTGAGAAGGTTAGATCTCAGTTGAGGAATAATGGGGAGATCAGAGGGCCGAATCTGTTGGATGCTATCACAAAGAATGTTGAGACTTCGGTTTACGATAAGCTGCTTGCAACTTATGTCTCTGAAAGTTCGGAAGAGGAGGAAACAATTGAAGCGGATGTGATAAGTGAGGAAATTCATTCCAGACAGCAACCAACTGATGCGATTTCTATTGAGAATGCTATGAAGGCTCAGAGGCTGGAGCAAATTCTAGCGTTGGCTAAGGAGCCCATTACTTTGGATATGGCAGCCAAACGGCGCGGTCGGCCTTCAAAAAAAGAGCTCGCAGCCCGTGCGGCGAAACAAATCTCAAAACAGGCAGAGGAGAGTATAAAGCATCGTCTTCGAAAATCTGGAGATGCTGGAAACAAGCCAGAAGCTTTTGTTATTGACAATAGCAAGAAAGATTGCATTCAGGCGATGGAGAATGTAGCCCGTGAAAGCTGGGCGGCTGAAGTGGTAAGAGGCGGAGGCTCCTCCGCCCATTTGAATTAAGCTTCATGAATATCATCGCCTGCAATGTCCGTGGTTTGACGGACGAATCCAAGCGGTTACTAAAGGAGCATTGTAGCTCATTTTCTCCTATTATCTTGGGTTTGATTGAACCTAAGAAGGCGTTTCGTAAGGTGAGGCAGAGCTACTGGAATTCTTTAAATCTGGTGCCTATTCATCAAAATTGTCGAGCTTCTAAAAGCTCGAGCATTTGGGTTCTTGCTCACCCTGATGTTATTGCAACCACGATTTTTTCTTCTGACCAATCTGTGATCGTGGACTGTATTTGGAAAACCTACAACTTCCGTGTTGTTATTATACACGGAGCTAATGACCAGATCCTCCGTCGTAGGCTTTGGCATGATCTTCTCCGTTTCACGTCGGGCAATACTATTTTTATTGGTGATTTCAATGCTGTGAAAGGCTCTAATGAGAGGATCAGCTCTCGGTCCCCTTCAAGAAGCTCTTGCTTGGATTTCTGTGCTTTCATTGATGATTCTCAATTCATTGAATCTCCGACTGAAGGGATTCGCTTCACCTGGTCTGGACGTCGGTTTCTTCCCCGTCATGTTAAATCTATCCTTGATAGAGCTATTTTTTCCCAGGGTTTTGCTGATTTATGGGACTCTATTGTTACCACGGCGCTTCTGCGGCTTACCTCTGATCATTCTTCGTTAGTTCTGCAGTGCCGTCATGATACTCCCTCTGGTAAAAGACAATTCAGATTTTTGAATATGTGGACCCTTCACCCTTCGTTCTTAGATATGGTGAAGAATTCGTGGACGGTTGCTGTTAACATTCGCTGCCCTATTTTATGTGTTATGTTGAAACTCAAGAGGCTGCGTTATGATATTAAGGTCTGGAATAAAGATGTTTTTGGCAATGTTGATAATTCGATTGGTACGTTTCAGAATCAATTGGCGGTCGCTCAGAACCAGATTTCTGAAACAGGTTATACTGATGAGCTTTTCGATGAGGAGGTCCGTTTGCAAGCTGAGCTTAATGTGGCGCTTTCTAGAAAAAATAATTTTCTTCAACAGAAAAGCCGTGCCTCGTGGTTGCAAGATGGGGATAGAAATACGGCTTTCTTTCACAGAATGATAAAATTTAAACGGAGGAATACTTTGATTACTCGTTTGAATATTGATGGAATGGATGTCTATGATCCGAGTATTATTGAGCAGCATATCATCGGGCATTTCTCGGAGCTTTTCATGGATGATGGAAGCCCGAGCGCTGATTCTTTGGAAATTGAGGCGCTTATTGACGTGGCGGTTTCGGATGCTCAGAATAATATTTTGGTCAGTATTCCTGAGGAGAGTGAGATTGCGGCGGCGGTTTTTGGCATGGAAGCTAATAGTGCCCCTGGGCCTGATGGTTTCTCTGGTTCCTTCTTTCAGACTTGCTGGGAGATTATTAAGACGGATATTGTAAGTGATGTTCAAACGTTTTTTCGATCTTCTTATTTACCTACTGGTTGCAATTCCAGTACCATGATTCTTATTTCGAAGAAGAAGGACGTTTCAACTGTTGCAGATTTGCGGCCCATCGTTCTGTCGAATTTCTTCTTTAAAATCATTTCCAAAATCTTGGCTTCCAGGCTTAGCATGGTTGCGTCCACTCATATTTCTAATAACCAATTTGGCTTCATTAGTGGTCGCAACATCCATGATTGCATTATGCTCAGCTCTGAGGGCTTCAACTCGATGCAACGTACGAATTGGGGTTCGAATATGGCCTGCAAGATTGACATTCGTAAGGCCTTTGACACCATTCGTTGGGAGTTCATTATGCAAGTTTTGAGAGCGAATGGATATCATGAGAAGTTCGTCAATTGGATTTTGATTATTTTTAGCTCAGCGGCTTTCCATTCTTTACAATGGACAGCTTTCTGGGTACTTCTCTTGTTCTCGTGGGGTTCGTCAGGGTGATCCGTTGTCGCCTATTTTATTTGGGATTGCGGAAAACGTTCTGAGTCACCTTTTCAGCAGTTGTGTGGATTCGAGACACCTTATTCCGATGGGTTTCAGCCGGGCCACTAATTTTCCAATGCACTTATTTTATGCTGATGATATTATCCTTTTTTGCACCGCTACGGTTCGTAATGCTCGCAAGATTAAGGATATTCTGAATTATTATGGTTCGATTTCTGGTCAGATTTGCAGTCAGGAGAAGTCGAATCTCTATTTTGCCAGAGGTGTGTCTACAGATAGGAGAAGGGCAATTCAGCGTGTCATGGGTTTCTCTGTTGGGAATCTTCCGATGACGTATCTGGGAGTTCCTATCTTTGTTGGTCATCCGCGGGCCTTGTATCTCATGCCGATCTTTGATAAGATTGTTCAAAAGTTTGCAAGATGGAAAGGTCTTCCGTTGTCTATTGCAGGCCGGGTATGTTTGGTGAGATCTGTGATTCAGAGTTTGATTGTGCATTCGATGATGGTTTATAAATGGCCTAAATCTTTGTTGCATTCGCTTGACCGTAAATGTTGTAATTTCATTTGGACGGGCAGCATTGATCAGCGACCGCGTTGTTCGATTAGTTGGAGACGGGTGTGTTCTCCTAAAGAGGAAGGTGGCCTTGGTATTCGTTCTTTTACCTTAATGAATAAATATTTTTTGATGAAGCTGGCGTGGAAGATGATAAAAGGTGATGATTGGGCGCATCGGATTATGAGGTCCAGATACCTCACGACTTTCAGCTATGCTAAGCAAAATATTGCTAATTCGACGGTTTGGCTCGGCGTTAAACAAGAGATTGATCCCTTGGTGGTTGATTCTTATTCTTGCATCAATAATGGGGCAAACACTTATTTTTGGAAGGATGATTGGCTAGGTTATAAGTTGGTGGATAAGCTCAAGATTCCTCATTACATGCATGATTATCTTCAATTCTTAATGAAAGACTACTATTATGATGGACTGTGGCATTTCTCGGCTTCGTTTGTGAATTATTTTCCAGAGGTGGTAGCTGATATTTTATTGATACATATGGGCGAGGACAAAGATTCTAGATATTGGAAGCATTCGCTCAAGGGGGACGTCTCGGCGGCTTTAGCTTTCTCCAAGAATTGTCATCGTTATATTATGGTGAAATGGGGAAAATGGATTTGGGAGCCGTTGATGCATCTTCGACTTTTGGGCCATTTGGCCCTATTTTTTTCTTTATTTGTGTCAGTTCAGGTCTGTCCAGGGGAAAACAAAGTTGTTAAGGAAGGGAGGACCAGTGGAGCGGAAACGGAAAGAATGTGGTCAGAATGGGCATTACCATGCCCAGATTGCAATGTTATGTTTGCCAGCATGGAGCTTCGGCCGCAGTACCTCTCCAATCTAACTTGGGGCATGGAAACCTGAAGCAACCCACCTGGTATGAATCACACCGAAGAAAGCAATTTGTCTGACCACTACCATGAGAAGCAGACAGCCGAAGCCAAGAAAGGAAAGTAAATCTCGGAGATTTTGGAAAAGCAAGCGGAAGAAGGAGGAAGAAGCTGGAAGGATCTGAAGAAAGGGAAAGGTTGACTAAAGCTTGCAGCTGGAAGCTATCTTCAATCGGATCAATCAAAGATTGAGCTAAAAAAGGAAAGAAGATCTCGATGAAGATATGAAGCTGGCGCAGCTAGGGTTGGACCTTGACCATTCGGCAGTATAAAAGATTGATGATGTGCAGCGTCCTGACTCATCCAAAAAACCTAGCGGATGGACTCGAATTTATACGAGGTCGTTCTAGGGCAGTAAGGTGACTCAAGTCATCTCACACGGAAGGCTTAGCACGGCTTTAATTGTATTACTCACAAGAAACGAAGAAAACCTAAACACTCTAATCAGAAGGTTGGGTCTGACACTCTCTCTCCGATTAACTAATGTGTAATTAAAATAAAGCATGTAAATCTATCTAGGCGAAAGATAGGAAGCAAATTAAGAACGCAGGAAGACCATTAAACCTAGGGTTCTAAACTAGCAATCTAGAAAGCAATAGTTAATTCAACAATCATAAACAACGATTATCTAGGCGAGATAAAAGAACAAACAATTCATCAAATGAAAGCAATAGTAATCTACGCAAAGGAAACACTACTACAAAATTACACATACATAACACTTCATACTAATGGTTTTTTTAGAAAACCGTTATGTATGAGCGCATTTTTTGAAAAGATAACGGTTTTGACAAAAAACCGTTATCTATGTACTGTTGTCCATGGAAATAGATAACGGTTTTAGTGAATCCGTTATGTATGAGCGTTATCTATTAGTTGCATACATAACGGTATTATCGAACCGTTAAGACAACTGTTATCTATTAGCGTCTTTTTATAACGGTTGTTTTAACCGTTATATATGAGCGCCTCAATACTGTTATGTATTAGTATTTTTTATATTTATTTTTAAATTTAATATTTTATTATAAAATATCACAACCCTAACAACCCCCACCAAATTTTCCCAAATCGAACTTGGCCTCTTTCTCTCTTCACCATCGTCGCGCCCTGCCACCGCCGTCGCGACTCGCCGCCACGACCAGCGTCGCTGCCACGCCGGTCGTCTGCTCGGCCGGATTCCACCATCATTTCCCCTAAATTGGTTTCCGACCTCAGGGCTAGGGTTCCGCCGAGCAGGATTTTGAAGAAGGCGTCGGACGACGCGGTCGTCTCCTGCCTGCGGATTGCCACTCCCGTCGACCAGCTGCCCAGAATCGACGCCTAGGGTTTTCAGCCTCCCTCTCCTCTCTGAATTTCGCCCCTCCGGCGAGTCCCGCCACTTTCACCGCCGTCGCACCGCCGCCCCCTGCCTCAGGTAACACCTTTATTCTCTCTCTCTCTCTCTCTCTGCTCTCCCTCTCGATCTCTCTCTCTCTCTCTCTCCTGTTCTCGGTTTGTGTGTGTGTGCTGTGTGAGGGTGGCGGTGGCTGAGGGATGGGGAAAATTGGGCGGTGCGGAGGCTTCGATCTAAAATCACTTGGCTGTTGTTTTTTCTTATTGAAATCATCGACAATTAAATTAAGATACTTGCTATGGTGGTTGGCAAATTTGACAATTTCAGGCTTATTATCTAAGTTGTATTTTGTTAAGTTTTTGTGTGAATTGTGGAAACTGAATATTTTACAGATGTTAATTGAAATGCTTGAGATTTCATAAGGATGTCTAGTGTACTGTTTCGTATTTTAATGATGAATAGTGCCTTGCTGATTATGTGGAATACCGTAAAATGTGGATTTTGAAGAACATGACATTATGCATTTGCTTGAAAGATGATTTCTTTGCTCATGGCTTTGATGCTCATTAACAGTTATGCAAAAAAATTATGAAGTTCTATTAGGTAAGACTATTAGGTAAGTCAGTTTACGTTATATGGGGTATTAAAAGGAAAGAAACCTGATTTTCATATGGCAATTCCCCCACTGCAGCTAAATCATTCTATGCATCTATTGTTGAAAGATTTTAGAAAGTTTATAGTGCTGATGCAGTTAAAGATGATATGCATTTTCATCACTCTTTATCAACATTGTCAGTAGTTATCAACTCGAATCAAGGGAATCATCTTAAGTAAGTTAGCCTCTTGTAATCTGAATTTGCTACCTCAATTGTAGTAAGTTATTCCCGTGGTTTCCTTGTACATTTCCTTGCTCCCATCATGGTTGCCTTTCTTACCTAAACTTGAGTACTTATCTCTCAGAAGTAACAGTTTCTCAGGTTTCATTCCAAAATCCATTTCCAACTTAACAAATCTGTATCATCTTGATTTTTCTTTCAATTCCCTTGAAGGAATAATCCCACCAGAGATTGGTAGACTTCAAAGACTGCAACTTCTGGCTATTCAATCAAATAATCTGACAGGCATTATACCATCTGCTATATTCAACATGTCTTCTTTACAGAGATTAGCTTTCAGAGCAAATGGATTGAGTAGCAATCTTCCAAATGATTTGTGCGCAAATCTTCCATTTATTCAAGGGATTTATCTTGCTATAAATCAATTGAGCGGCCAAATTCCATCAAATCTATCTCAATGCTCACAACTTCAATTGTTGTCGTTGGATATCAATTCTTTTAGTGGACAGGTACCCGCAGCCATTGGTGACTTAAAATCTCTACAAGTTCTATAGCTTTCAAGAAACCAATTAACTGGTACACTTCATTTTCTCTATAAATCTTGGATTTTCTTTGTTCTTTAGAATAATTTAATCAATTCAAAGTCGTGTATCTTTGCAAATATTGGACCTATCGAGAAATAATCTCTATGGAAACCTTTCAAAAGACGTCGGGAATCTTACAATGCTAACAGACTTGTATCTCGCGCTGAACAATTTCACAGGTGTGAACACAATAGACTATTCTACCAACATGAGTTGATTAACTTAATCTTTTATATTTTTTGGCAGGTGTTCTACCAAGAGAAATTGCTCGGCCACTACTAATCCTACTTGCTCGATTTCCCCAGACTTCCTCCAAGACAATGACGAGAAGCATGTACTACTTCCTTGAAAGGGTAAGTATATTATTACAATGCTGATCTCTATCTTCTTACTCATTAAGGTCAATACGACAAAACTTTAAGGTCAATGCTTTTGGTCTCTGTTGTGAAAAGGTGGAGGACAATGTGTATTCCATGTTTGATACCTTGAGTCGATATGTCAATGTCCTGATTTTAGAAGTTTCTGTGACTTTTTTATCCACGGCAGCAGTCAGGAAATTATTTCTTCAGTTTATTATCTCTTTGAAATGCTTACAGGGATGTACGTGCAACATCATATGCTGATTGCCATGGATGGAACTAGCCGACTAGCTTCCCTGCAGTTTCTTGCTGGTAAATCATGCAAATTCGGTTGCTGGCTTAATGGTATGTAGCATCTCCTTATATGATAGGTTGATATGGGCATCATCTTTTTGGCCACAGTAACTTGTTCCGGTCATTGCTTCGTTCTGTTATATTGTTCTGCAAAATAGAACGCTGGCATTTTCTTTGTATGAACATTTAGCTAGTTTTGCTTCGTGATAGCATCTGACATTCTGGGCAGAACATTTGATGCAGATGCACAAACAATTCTAGCTCGCGAAGGAAATATTGATTTATCATTTTTCCAAAGGTACTATTATAATGCCATGTGGTCTAGCTACTATTTGAGATTTTTTATTTTGAGGTTCCTCATTTCTTTAAGGTGAATGCTTGATGTGTTCTTTCTTGAAGAAATGAACTAAGATCCTTCATCATCCCTTATTATATCAGTGCTTTATTATAATGTTCTATCATCCCTCATCATCATAGTATTAAACAAGAGCTGTCATTGGGTGCATTTTTCTATTAATTACTTGCTATATCATCCTCATCTACTCAGTGTTTTTCTAATTAAAGTTTATTATGTTTCAGCATTAAGTTTGTCATTTTGTTCTCACTTTTCTTGAGCAGGTCATTACAGGGTGGAAGTCTAAAATAGTGGAGGTCTAATCGTTGCTTGGCTATTGCAACCAGTGGAGGTCTAAACCAGCAAAGGACCGGGGTGGAAGTCTAAAATAGTGGAGGTCTAATCATTCTTTCACTTATTAATTGATTTTTTTCTATTGGAGTATCATGATGCTCTACATTGTGATTCTTGGTTGGCTCTTTGTATGATTTTGTGGCAGGTTTGTGGTGGATTAAATGAGTCGTACGTTGAGCTGGAGATACTTGTGAATTCACAAGAAAATTGTACCAGATGGCTAGCTAGTTGCATATTTAATATGTTTAATATTTTTGTAAGGCATAATAGTATAGATAGAGCAGTTGTTGAATTTTGACTATATTCAAATCTTGTATGAATTCTTTTTTATGATAATAATATAAAATTAAATATTTTGGATGATATATAATACTATTATTGTTGGTTTTATCATTTATACTGTTATGTATAAATTAATAGATAACGGAGAAATAGAAATCTAATTACGGTCAAAAACGTTATACATAACGGATTACCAAACGTTATTAAAATCAAAAAACCGTTATGTATAGGTGTGTACATAACAGTGAATATTAAACTTTCATGACGGTTTGAAACGTTATGTATAATACTATAGATAACGGATATAATCCGTTACGTATATATAAACAATCGTTATGTATAATAGAATAGATAACAGATATAATACTATAGATAACGGATATAATCCGTTATGTATAATAGAATAGATAACGCTTAAATCTCCATAATGTATGAAATTCACATACATTATGTTTTCGCACATAGATAACAGATAAAATTCGTTATCTATGAGCGAATCTGGCGTAGTGAAATAAACTAGCATTCAATCCTATAGAAAACATTAACTGAGTTCTTACAACGAGTACGATCCAAAACTTCAATCCAGTGTAATGAAAACTAACATGATCTTCAATCCACAAGCCAAGAGATGTTTGTTGATGTTTGAACTACTCTAAAACTAGGGAAACAAAGGTAAAATCTCCTAGGAGGCTGCTGGGGTCGAGAGTGATGAGAGAAACCCTAAAAATCAGCTTTTAAATGGAAAAACGTAACTGCCGAAATTACTCAAGGACGGCGGCCGCCGTGCGACGGCGGCCGCCGTGATACGGCGCTGCCGTGTACTGCCTTCGTCGATTCTTCCATAGAAATGCACGGCGCGCGCCGTGGGGCGGCGGTCGGTGTCAAAACGGCGGCCGCCGTGAGTTTTTCGTCCAAAACTGTTCCCAAACGATGCCAAACAACTCGACTACTCTCGATTCCTGCACACAACAGTAACATCACCAAATAACATCGAGCAAGTGAAGAATATGGCAAAAAGACACGGAGCATGCTCGAATGCACAACAAAAATACCCACAAATTCATCACAAAATAGGGCTAAACAACCCCCCACACTTAATTCCTTGCTTGTCCTCAAGCAACAACCACAACGTCGAATGAACTTCCACAAGCGATTCTTCTCACCAAGCGGAACACCAACCAATCCAAGTCTCTCTAGACATCTATGTCCCCAATCATGTGTTCAAAGCTAAGGTTTAAAAATGCAGCAACAAGATGATACAACTCAATCCGATCAGACCCAATTCTCCGCTAGGGGTGAATTTCCTAATGCAATTTCCTTTATAATCATATCTCGTTCCTTTTTCACATTCTTTCATTTTTTCACATTTCACTTCTCTTTTTTTGGGGGGGTCAAGTTATTTTCGCTCTTAATAGATAGGCCGTAATTCACGAGATTGACACTTTTGGAGGTGATCCAAAATATTCTCGTGTGGTTTCCCATGCTCATAATGATGCCATTAGAGGAACAGAGACCCAGAGCTATCAAAAACTCAACAACCAACCAAACATTTCAACACAGAGAAAGATATTAGGATATTGCACTGAAAAGACTCCCCCTAGCATCTACCGGACAAATCACGTCAAGAGTTGCTCATCAGGGTGTTGCATCCAAACATTAAACTAATTACACCAAATTGGGAACAATTCAATCACAAGGGACAAGGACAACAAACCACTCGAAACACAAACCAGAATCGCTAGTGAACCACCATCAACATGCGAGGTGTACTTAAAAACAAACAAGAAATCAAGATAAGGGGACCATTCGCCCCACACAAGAAAGCCCAAGAACACAACAAAAAGACACCCACAGGATTCACAACTACTAACAAACACCCCCCCCCTACACTTAAAATCTGGCACTGTCCTCAGTGCATACAAAAAGAGGGGTGAAAGAAGAAACTTCCCTAAATACCGATCCAAGTGGTGAGTCTGTAGTATCCCACGATGTCTGCCAAGCTCTCATCTATAAAACAAACAGTTCCCGACGCACCAACCTGCACCAAACAACAGAAAAAACAGAAACACAAACTCAAACAAAACGAAAAAAAAACGAAAACAAGAAAACATGGGTTGCCTCCCATGCAGCGCTAGTTTTTAAGTCGCCAGCCCGACTAAGAGGATCTCTTAACCAAATTCCGATTGAAGCGTCAGCTGCTTAAGTGCCTGTGTAAACACATCTTCCTGAATTGCAGCTGCGGGTCCTCCCAATGAGTGCTCCAATCTCATATCTTGGGATGGCCCTCTATCCACACATCCAACGAAATTGAGTGACCCAACCTCATCAAGCTTCTCTTCCAGTAGCAGGGCACACATAAGGCTTTGCTCTTTATCATCTTCCTCTTGCAGCTTATCTAGGAATTCTTGCTCAATCTCACTTTCTTCTTGCAGGTTAGCATGAAATTCTTCCACGATCTCGTCCTCCTCCTACAGCTTATTAAGGAATTCCTGCACAATACAGTTCTCATCCAAAGTATCAAATGTTTCAACATAAGAGCATATTTGAATTAAGGGAGTGGGGGTAGTAGGTTTTTTTATCAAAAACTGATAATGTTACCGCTCTACCTGCCCCTATCATACTTACAGTTCCCGCACTCACATCGATGCGAGTATGGGTGGTAGCCATAAAGGGTCGGCCAAGCAGCACGAGATGCCCATTCTCACCTCTAATTCCTTTTCCCACATCAAGGACAACAAAATCAGCCAAAACACTAATCCCCCTCACAACCACCTCAACATCCTCAACAAGGCCTCGTGGACTGCTAATGGAGCCGTCAGCTAGCTCTATCTTAATATTCGTGCATTTCAGCTCTTTATTTCCCAATTTCTCAAAAATATCAAGCGGCATCAAATTGACTGCCGCGCCCAAATCAAGCATTCCCAAAACCTCTTCAACCCCACCTAAGATAATATCAAAAATAAAGCTACCTGGATCTCCTTGCTTGGGTGGTGGTTGGTCTGGTGCAACAGTGACAGGTGGTAATGGCTCACTGGGGCATTGGGTAGCCTTGATTGCTTGCACGGTTTTGCTTCTCCATTTCTCCGTGGTTATTGGGGCATTTTCCTTGATTACCGCCACGGCATGAGCTTGATGCGGCTGTTGGTCCTAGTTTGGGAACTTCCCAGTTGGCTATTCTTGTTGCAGCTGATTCAAGGCTCCTGTTAGTTGCCCAACTGTAGTCTCGAGGCGCTTGATGGTAGCACTCTGAGCCTCCATCGCCTGTTTGCTAGCTTGCATGAAAGCTTACATCTGATCTTCAAATAAGGGGCCTGGAGGTTGGTGCTGCTGAGGTGGGTAGAGTTGCTGCGGGGGTTGCTGTTGCTGATATGGTTGAGGGTAATGCTGCTGCTGAGGGAATGAGGACTGTTGTTGAGATGGGTAGAACTGCTGCTGGTTCTGATACGCCATTTGCTGTGAAGGTCGGGGGAACTGATTGCCTTGGTTTGATCCCAACCCTTGGCCAGGAGCTTGGTTCCTCCATCTCGAATTCTGCTCATTTCTCCAACCCGAATTGGAGATTTGTTGCCCTTGATTAAAGATGGGCCTCTGTTCAAATTGAGGCCTCCCCGGGTAGCCCTGAGCAGCATAGACCTCTGCTTCTCCTTCAGGTGTGAATTCCCCCATTCGATGGCACGCGTTGATTCCATGGCCAAATTCGCCACATATGCCACAACCCTCTGCTGGTGGCGCGCGAACGGGTGGAGTCTCCACCTGGTTCATCTTGAGGTGCTGTACTTGCCTCATCAAGTCCGCTACTTGCTTCTGAAGCTCATTGTTTGGAGCTACTGCATTGGCTTCAACCCTCCTTCCTCTTACCGACTTTTGTTGGGAACTCGCAGCAAGTGTGTTAAAAATCTCCTTGAGCTCATCAGCTGTCTTCCGGGCAATGTTGCCCCTGCTGTACTGTCCACCATAAACTGTGCCGTCTGAATCAATCCGTCATAGAAGAACTGCATCAACATGACGGGTGCTAACTGGTGCTGTGGGCACTGGCGGAGGAGCTCTTGGAATCTCTCCCAAGCCTCGTGGAGAGGCTCGTCAGCTCCTTGCATGAAGTTCATTATCTGAGTCCTAATCTCCTGTGTCTTGTGATTAGGGTAGTACTTGAGCATGAACTTCTCACATGCCTCTCCCCATGTGGTGATGGAGTTTGGCGGCAGGGACAGTAACCACGTTCTAGCCCGGTCCTTGAGTGCATAAGGTAAGCACTTGAGTCTCAGCTGATCCTCGGTGAGTTCCAGCAGTGGAAAGGTCTGCACTTGAGTGCAGAAATCACGGATGAACTGTAAAGCGTCCTCACTTGGCGTCCCATGAAAGAGCGGAAGCAGGTTTGAATCGTTGGGCTTCAGATTGTAATTCCGGACTGCTGTGGGAAGCACTATCGCCGAAGTGCTAGTGTTCCCAATAACCGGCCTGGAGAAGTCTCCCGTGTACTGTACATTCTGTTCCGCCATGGGTTCTTGGTCAGGATTGGGCCGAACTTCTTCTTCTCCTTCAGAATGCACTAAACGTGTATCCTCAACGGCTTCCAGAATGGGGTTGGAAGCGATTCTCTCTTCACAGTCTTTCTCTCGAGACTGTGATTCCACAAGGTTTCTCGAATTGGACTCGGACTCCTCCTCCAGGCTTGAAAGGACCTCACGAGGTTGATGTATGTTGTCGTAGTAAGGTGCAAGCTTTCTCTTCAAGCTTCTGCGTCCTTGCATACACAACACGAGCAAACAAATCAAACGCACCGGAGGGAGAAAATAACCGAGTTAAAAGAAAGAAACAAAATAAACACTGAAAACAAATGCAACACAATCAAATGCCTAAAGCCTTCCCCGACAACGGCGCTAAAATTTGACTAATCCAACACACCTAGCGGATGGACTCGAATTTATACGAGGTCGTTCTAGGGCAGTAAGGTGACTCAAGTCGTCTCACACGGAAGGCTTAGCAGGGCTTTAATTGTATTACTCACAAGAAACGAAGGAAACCTAAACACTCTAATTAGAAGGTTGGGTCTGACACTCTATCTCCGATTAACTAATGCGTAATTAAAATAAAGCATGTAAATCTATCTAGGCGAGAGATAGGAAGCAAATTAAGAACGCAGGAAGACCAATAAACCTAGGGTTCTAAACTAGCAATACTGGACGAGATTCAAGAGAATGCTAAGCAACTGTCCCCATCACCAAATATCTCCAAAAGATCAAGTGGAGAGTTTTGTAAAGGACATGCGGAGAAATGATCGCAGTTTGGTCCTAGCAGCCTGTAATGGATCGTTGATGAGTAAGACTCCGTTGGAGATCTTTAAATTGTTGGGCACCATGGCAGAAGAATCCCGCGATGAGGGGCATGAAAGAAATCTGGAAAAACCAAGAAAAACTGAAGAGAAGGAGGAGATGTCCAAACTGGAGAAGACTATGGAGAAGAGCATGAACGAACTCAAGGAACTTCTGCCGGGTCTGACTATACCGAAGAAGATTCGCCAGTGTGGCCTCTGCGATGCCACCGGGCATCAATCCGAGAACTGTCCCAATTTTGGCGAGGATATTGTTGATGTTAATGCCATCGGAGGACATGATGGGAATCCATGGAAGTATGATCCTTTTGCAAACACTTACAATCCAGGATGGAGGGATCATCCTAACTTTCGATGGAAGCAAGATGGTCAGCCCCAACAGCAGAACAATATGGGAGCACAGATGCAACGTCCTCAGTATAATCAGAACCAACATCAACAACAGTACCAGCCGGGACCACCTCAACACCACAACCAGAATCAACCACAACTTCCTTACCAACCACCACACCGGAGAGCACCCTGGGAAGAAGCCATCGAAAACATGGCTAAAGAGAGCGAGAAATTTCGCAATGAAATTCGTGCCGGCATGAACCAAACCAACCAGCAAATTAGTCACTTGACTAAGGCAGTAGCCAAATTGGAGGAGAACGCTGGTAAGCTCCCAGCCGTGGGAATCAACCCCAGAGAACACGCCCAAGTTGTGTTAACTGAGTTTCCAGAAGGAGAGGAAAAGAAAGAAGAGTTGTTAGCTGAGGCTGAACTGATTCAAGGAAACTTGAATAAAAGTGGTAAGGGTCCAACTGATGAACAAACTGGAGGTAGCAATCTAACCGACGCACCCTACCCAGGACGCCTAAGATAGAAAGCTAAAGAGAAGGAAGCAAGTGAAATGATGAAGATGTTTCAAAAAGTGGAACTGAGCATACCCCTACTCGATGCTATCAGGCAAATTCCAAAGTATGCCAAATTCTTGAAAGACCTTTGTTCGAGAAAAGTCAAGATGGAGGAAGAAGTCCGTTACGTGATGGGAGAAAGTGTCTCAGCAGTGATCCAACGAAAGCTACCCACGAAGCGGAAGGATCCAGGGATGTTCACCATTCCATGCAATATAGGAGGAACAAACATGGATAAGGCAATGATGGACTTGGGAGCTTCCATTAATGTGATGCCATTGGCTGTATACAAGAGATTGAATATTGGTGAGATGAGGAACACCCGTGTGGTCATACAGTTGGCTGACAGATCAAACGCGTACCCTGAAGAAATGGTGGAGGACGTACTGATCAAGGTTGGGGATTTAATTTTCCCAGCCGACTTCTATGTTTTGGACACCGGACCCGAAACAGGAGAGAATGCTATACTATTGGAGAGACCATTTATGATGACCGCTGGGACTAAGATTGATATGAAAACCGGAGTTTTGACATGTGAGTTCGATGGAGTCCAAGAGGAATTCAACATCTATGAAATCATGAAGAGAAAACAAGCAGTGGAAACGGTGGACATGATCGATGTGTTTGAGCCCTTGGTGCAAGAACAGGGAATCGCTTTTGGTTCCGGGGATACCACAGAGAAAGTGATTCAGTATGGTCTGACTGATCGGGATGCAGAACATATGGAGGATGATGAGATGAAGGAAGCCATCATGGAACTTTACTCTCTCCGAGAAAGCACCATGGAAGCTGAGGTGGAGGTAGATCAGAAGATCAAGGAATTGATCAAGGAGGTCTATCTAGCTAGAGGAATGGAGACAAGCAAACCAGAGTTGTTGACTCAGTATGGGCAGAACGAGAAGCTGCTTCCTTCAATCCAGAAAGCACCCACGCTAGAACTCAAGAAACTACCTAAGCATTTACAGTATGCTTATTTGGGACCAGAAGAGACACTACCAGGTATCATCAGTGCTGACCTAACCATTGTGCAGCAAGATCGATTGGTCAGAGTGTTACGGGAGAACAGGGAAGCCATTGGTTGGACCTTAGCGGATATTAAAGGCATCAGTCCTACGGAGTGCATGCATTACATTTACCTTGAGGAAGGAGCCAAACCTGTTCGAGATTCTCAAAGGAAGATGAACCCAGTCATGAAGGAAGTGGTACTGAAAGAAATTCTCAAGCTGTTGGAATTGGGAATCATCTATCCCATATCCAACAGCCAATGGGTGAGTCCAGTCCATGTCGTACCGAAGAAGTCAGGAATACAGGTTGTGGAGAACGATCAAGGCGAGCTTGTACCCACCCGTTTGCAAACAGGATGGAGAGTTTGTATTGACTACAGGAAACTGAATGAGGCAACCAGGAAGGATCACTTCCCATTACCCTTTATCGATCAGATGCTGCAAAGACTAGTTGGTAATGCCTATTACTATTTTCTTGACGAATATTCTGGGTATATGTAAATCTTTGTAGCACATGAAGACCAGGAGAAAACCACTTTCACCTGTGTATTTGGAACATTTGTATATCGAAGAATGTCGTTTGGATTATGCAATGCACCGGGAACCTTTCAACGGTGCATGATGAGCATTTTCTCCGACCTACTCGAGAATTGCATTAAAGTTTTCATGGTTGACTTCACCGTATATGGTACCTCTTTCGACACATGTTTGAAACATTTAGAGCTTATGTTGAAAATGTGTGTAGAGAAGAGCCTGGTCCTTAACTATGAGAAATGCCATTTTATGGTGAGGGAAGGAATAGTGCTGGGACACGTGATTTCGGAAAAGGGAATCGAAGTGGATAAGGCGAAGGTTGATTCCATCGCTAAATTGCCCTACCCGACAACAGTAAAGCACATACGGGCGTTTCTTGGTCATGCAGGGTTCTACCGGCGATTCATCAAAGACTTCGCCAAGATTGCTCAACCCATGACCAGACTTCTTCAACAAGATGTGTCGTTCGAGTTCGATGACGATTGTAAGGAAGCATTCATGATTTTGAGAGATAAGCTAGTGTCAGCCCCCATTATTCAACCTCCGGTATGGGACTTACCGTTCGAAATCATGTGTGATGCCAGCAACCATGCCGTTGGAGCAGTACTGGGGCAGAAAAAAGGCAAAGAGAGTTGTGTGATCTACTACGCATCCAAAACTCTGAATCCAGCACAATGCAGTTATACCAGTACCGAGAAAGAACTCTTGGCAGTGGTGTTTGCCATAGAGAAATTTCGTTCCTACCTTTTGGGAACAAAGGCGGTGGTCTACACGGATCATGCAGCTTTGAAGTATTTGATGGCCAAAAAGGAATCCAAACCTCGACTCATCAGGTGGATTTTACTTTTGCAAGAGTTCAACATCGAAATAAGAGACAAAAAGGGAGCTGCCAATCTCGTGGCGGATCATTTGAGCAGGTTGCAACTGGAAGAGGATGATGGTATGCCCATTACCGATACTTTTCCAGACGAAAAGTTATACTCCATGAGCACCCGAGTGGAAGGGGAAGAACTGTATGCTCTGGCCAATCAGGAGCCATGGTATGCCGATATAGCTAACTATCTGATCACTAAAGAGTTGCCTCCAGGATTGACAAGGTTCGAACAAAGAAAGTTACTGGTGCAAGCACGATTCTATTACTGGGAGGACCCATATCTCTGGAGGACTGGAGCAGATCAGGTCATACGGAGGTGCGTACCTGAGGATGAGCATGCCCAAATTTTGAACATGTGTCATGGAACAGCAAACAGTGGGCATTTTGGGGGAAAGCGCACGGCCCACAGAATTTTAGAGAGTGGATTCTACTGGCCCACCATATTCGCGGATGCAAGAAAGTGGGTACAGAGCTGCCCGAAGTGCCAGATGACTGGAGGTATTACCGCAAGAGATGAAATGCCACAAGTTCCAATCATGCCAGTTGAAATTTTTGACGTGTGGGGAATTGACTTTATGGGACCTTTTCCAAAGTCAAGGAACTACGAGTATATTCTGGTGGCAGTTGATTATGTGTCCAAGTGGGTAGAATCCAAGGCAACTACGAGCAATGATGCCCATACCGTGGCAGGATTCCTGAAAGAGCAAGTGTTCGAGAGGTACGGTATACCCAAAATTCTAATCAGTGATCAGGGGTCTCACTTCTGTAATGCCACTATCAGAGCACTGACTAAGAAGGCGGGGGTGACACACAAGGTCACTACAGCATATCACCCCCAAGCCAATGGCCAGGCTGAGATTTCCAACCGAGAGATAAAAAGCATCTTGGAAAAGGTGGTACACCCTAACCGCAAGGATTGGAGTAACCATTTGGGAGACGCGTTATGGGCATACCGAACTGCTTTCAAGACACCCATTGGAATGTCCCCGTTCCGCTTGCTTTATGGGAAAAGATGTCATTTACCTGTGGAAATCGAACATAAGGCGTACTGGGCAATCAAGCAAATTAACCTCAGTATGACCCTAGCTGGAGAAGCAAGGAAGCTGCAGCTGAGTGAGTTGGAAGAACTTCGGTTAGAGGCTTACGACAATGCGGTGCTCTATAAGGAGCGAACCAGGAGGATCCATGATGCCAAGATCAGAAAAAAGGAGTTCTTGGTGGGACAAAAGGTCCTACTTTTTAATTCACGCTTCAAGATGATGGCTGGGAAACTTCGTTCAAAATGGTCAGGACCATTTGTAATTAAAGAGATCATTTCAAATGGGAGCATAGAAGTGTACGATCACAATGGAGTTGATACGTTCGTGGTGAATGGGCATCGCCTGAAACCCTACCATGAACTTGCTGAAGTAGAAAAAGAGAAGGAGGAATGCCACCTTCTCGACCCTGTGTACGAGTAAAAAGGAAGGGAGAGTCGAGCTCGAGACGGGAAACAAGAGCGCTTGCTGGGAGGCAACCCAGTGTTGATCAAACTGCAAACTGGCCATCTGCATAACACAATCAACATTAGTGAAAAACTTATTTTCAGAAAACACTGTATCAGTTGACTCAAATCACTGATAATAAATTTAATCTAAACTAAGTTGAAAACTAGATTTAAAAGATTTTGATTAAGGGAGCAACTTAACTAGCATATTTTGCACATATCAATTATTAGTCCAAGTGACCAGCTTACGAGCAGTCAGTAAGATTGCTAGCTAAAGACACAGTTAGAACATATTTTCTTGAATATTCCGTTAGCCTACCTTTTGGTCAACTGACCTATTGACGAGCCCATTTTCGTGCTCTTTTTGTGTGTCTTTTAGGTCAAGATCGAGTCTTCTTTTTGTTTATTTTGTATTTTTTGTGTTTGGGAGGACACATTTTAGGCATAAAGACAGGTGGGCAGGATCTTGGGGAAAGCAGACTGCATTCTGCAAAAGAGGAAGAGATTTGAGATCATTCATGGGCACAACAGTTGTACTCTTGTGCCCAGACCAAGTACCATGCGGGATCCAGTTGCGTTCAAAGGCACAATGGCGAGACAGGAGCAAAATCTGGCATTCCAAGGCAAAGCGGAAAAAACTGATGTTCAAGGGCAAAGCCGCAAGTCAGAGGTCGAGCAAAAACTAAGTAGAATTGTGATGCTGACTATAGGGCATAACCTGACGTACAAGGGCACAACGCGCACCCATCAACATAATGAAAGAAAAAGGCGGATATCCACTTACCATATATGGGAGGATTTGACCTGATTTACTTGCCAAAATTATGTGATGCATATCTGATCTCGGCTAAACATATATGGAAACAAATCTAAAAAACTTGGCTGCACCCAGAAACCCTAGCCGCCGTGCCCAGAAACCCTAGCTGCTGCGCCTAGAAGCCCTAATCTACATGGACCTGGCCCAAGGCCCACTTGGTGAAGCACGAACTCAACACCTAAACTATAAAGTGATAAACGAGACAAGATGTGCGTGGTTCGATCATAAATGATCTACGTCCACGGGAGTTCTTCGTTGGTTTCACTATACTTTGAGAGAGTATTTACATATTACAAGTGTTGCTCACAAAATAAACTATGATCCTAATGCCAATGCTAACCTTCTATTTATAGATGTGAGAGTGAGACCTAAAGGCCTTGGGCCCATGAACTTTAACAATTGGATTTAGGCCCAAAACTTAGTACAATGATCTTAATCCCCAAGCTGAACCATCATACGTGGCTGCGTGGAAAGGCACTTTGGTTGCGCTGCTCTACGCTGCTGTGCAGCGCAGCTCTGCGCTGCTCTGGTCTGCGCTGTTCTGCTCTAGCTGCGCAGCTCTGCGCAGCTCTGGTCCGCGCTGCTCTGCTCTGGCTGCGCAGCTCTGCCGCGCTGCTCTGCTCTGGCTGGTGGTGTTGCACTCTAGCAAGGCAGTAGCTTTGTACTTTGGTCAAGGCTGATTGACTCTTCATATTCCTTTGTTAGCAAGTCTTCTTAGTTAGATCTGCGCTCATTAGTTCCTGTGATAATAATAATAACAATAATCAGGTAATCAAGTAAGATGTTCTTGTGTTGCCAAGCACAGCGGTGATGAGTATTCTAGTCCTCATCAGCTACTCCCCCTAGTCTGGTTGAACTGTGTCTTCTTCGTTGTTCAACCAGTGGTGTGTGATATAGAGTCAGCGCTGTGCTGCTCTCCCTTGTCAATTAAGTGTACATGATTCCCTGCACTTGTTAGATAAGAACTTGTCAATCTTTGTAAGAATAGTAAAGACAAAGTATTTCAGCGCTGCAAAAGAACCAAGATAAAAGAAAGTAATTTTTCCTTCGAATTATTTGGATGTCATCAATGATGACTAACTTAAGGCTCAAGTATCTGCAGAGCGGCTGAGTTGCCACTTAAGGCTCATCCCCAGTCTAACTTTCGCGGCTTACGATGTTTCTGCGTGGAGCATAGACATTGAGGCCTTCGTCGTGCAATTAATGCCTTGAATTTTGCAATTAATGCCTTGAATTGTGCAATTAATGCCCTCGTCGTGCAATTAATGCCTTGAATTTTGCAATTAATTCTCTCGTCGTGCAATTAATGCCTTGAATTTTGCAATTAATGCCCCGAAGTTTTGCAATTAATGCCCCGAAGTTTTGCAATTAATGCCTTAGTTAAGATAACTTTAGACGATCTGTGTCGAAAGTGACTTAGGTAATCTGTGGTAGCTTAAACGAGACAATCACACTGACTGCACTGAGATAGCCGCACTGGTTGCACTGATACAATCGCACTGACTGCGCTGAGATAGTCACACTGGCTGCGCTGAGATGATCGCACTGGCTGAGCTGAGATAGCCGCACTGGCTGCGCTGAGATGATCGCACTGGCTGAGCTGAGATAGCCGCACTGGCTGCGCTGAGATGATCTCACTGGCTGAGCTGAGATAGCCGCACTGGCTGCGCTGAGATGATCGCACTGGCTGAGCTGAGATAACCGCACTGGCTGCGCTGAGATGATCGCACTGGCTGAGCTGAGATAGCCGCACTGGCTGCGCTGAGATGATCGCACTGGCTGAGCTGAGATAGCCGCACTGGCTGCGCTGAGATGATCGCACTGGCTGAGCTGAGATAGCCGCACTGGCTGCGCTGAGATGATCGCACTGGCTGAGCTGAGATAGCCGCACTGGGTGCGCTGAGATGATCGCACTGGCTGAGCTGAGATAGCCGCACTGGCTGCGCTGAGATGATCGCACTGGCTGAGCTGAGATAGCTACACTGGCTGCGCTGAGATGATCGCACTGGCTGAGCTGAGATAGCCGCACTGGCTGCTCTTGATATAATCACTCTGACTGCACTGAGATAGCCACACTGGCTAAGATAACTGAAATAACTGAGATAGCTGCGTCGGCTAAGATAACTGAAATAACTGAAATAGCTGCGCAGGCTGAGATAGCCTGTCCTGACTGTGCGGGGAAAGCTCAGATACATTCTGAGGCTTACAGTTCTGGATCATGGCTAAGTTACCATTTAAGGTTTTAATATCCGCTACGCGGCTGAGTTGCCGGCAAGGCTCAAATATCCTGCTAAGTTTTTCGAGAAAACACACATGGTGGTATATACTCCACTCCCCCCTTAGTAACATGTGCATGGTTCAACTAAACATGTTATGTGTATACTTGTGCTTGGTGTCCTCACTTGTGATGCTAGTGGCAGCGCTGACATGACTATAGTCCCGAAGTAAGTTGTTCAAATTATGTTTCAAGCCTTAGCATATATATGCAGAAAGTGTGCAGCTTCATGTACTTAGTCAATTTATATTTCAAGTCTAGGCACATATGCAGAAAGTGTGCAGCTTCGTACTAGTTAATATCAAATTCTCACATCCCATCAAAGATAATATAAATCATTAGTATACCCAAGTGTTCAAGTAGAATATCTTTCAAATCCCAACCATGCTCACGTGCCTCGATAACTAAGATCATGTAATAAGGGACTATAGTTCTGCGAAGTACCTGAGTCACCACTTGTTAGTGGGTGACCTTTCCATGTGTATGGTGTTTACCATATTTATTCAAGTCTTTCCCCAAAGTTGTTTATCCTGTGCTGTAAGAATTCTTAAGCAAAAGTATTAGTAAATTATGAGGGCCCTTTAAATAGGGCTGTGAACTCATTCATGACAAAGATATATATGATGGAAGACCTGCTTGATAAATCATATAAAAATGAAACCCGACAAGCAAATCAGATAACCCAATGAACAAATCAACACTATTCTGATAGTCAGAAAATCTTGAAGTTCTAAGGTCTGGAAGAATATATATATTCAGATTTAAACATAATAAATCCCCTCAATGCCCATGTCGAAGCATCGCCGTCAATAGTTAATGCGTGAGTGCGAAATGAGATTCCCAGAGTATAGAGTTATCTTGCTATGTGCCTGCAGGAGCGATAAGCTGGGCTGTCATTAACTTGACTTCGGGGCTGCTCAACGTCCCCTCCCATCTTATGGATAAATGCAGAGCTGGCAGTCCCCAGAAATTCCGGTCAGCGCTGTCGCGTACCGCCCATTAATTCGAGAGTTCTTGTGAATAAATATAAGTGTGGAAATACTCATTTTGATGGCCCTTGTAAAGAATAAAGTAAAAATAGAGCAAAATTAGTTCAAAGACAGATTCGAACCCAAAGATTATAACCAAAGCAAGTAGACGAAGATAAGGATGAGCCAGAGTTGGCTGCGCAGCTGAAGTGCTGCACTGCTGAACCGCGACGAGGGAGAGAGGCAGCTGCGCTGCTCTGCTGAACCACGATGAGGGAGAGAGGCAGCTGCGCTGCTGAACCGCGACGAGGGAGAGAGGCAGCTGCACTGCTGAACCGCGACGAGGGAGAGAGGCAGCTGCGCAGCTCTGCTGAACCGCGACGAGGGAGAGAGGCAGCGCTGGCCGCGTTGCTGAACCACGACGAGGGAAGAGAGGCAGCACTGGCTGCGCTGCTGAATAGCGGCGAGGGAAAGAGGCAGCGCTGGCTGCGCTGCTGAACCGCGGCGAGGGAAAGAGGCAGCGCTGGCTGCGCTGCTGAACCGTGGCGAGGGAAAGAGGCAGCGCTGGCTGCGCTGCTGAACCGCGGCGAGGGAGAGAGGCAGCTGCGCTGCTGAACTGTGGCGAGGGAAAGAGGCAGCGTTGGCTGCGCTGCTGAACCGCGGCGAGGGAGAGAGGCAGCGCTGGCTGCGTTGCTGAATCGCGGCGAGGGAAAGAGTCAGCGCTGGCTGCGCTCTTTGATTTGCTTCCTACGCCTCCTTCTTTTCAATTGACTACGAAGCTTGCGATCAGCATTTGCATCGTCTTCCTCTTTAACCATCAACATCATCAATCTCCTCCACCTCGTCAACACCTGGAAATTTCAGACCCAGTTCTGCAGCCTGTTGTGGGGTGCTTGCCAGGTAAACAGAAGCCCAGTGCTCGCTGCCAAAAGTTATATCTTCCAAAGATGACTTATCAGAGCAGATTTTACTGAAAGAATCCCGATCTACAGTCGTGGCGAGGGAAAGAGGCAGCTGCGCTGCTGAACCGTGGCGAGGGAAATAGGCAGCGCTGGCTGCGCTGCTGAACCGCGACGATGGAGAGAAGGCAGCTGCGCTGCTCTGCCGAGCGGCAACAAGAGAAAGAGGCGGCCAGAGCTGGTTGCGCTGCCGAACTTCTATGCTGGATTCCGATAGGAGGAATTTGAAATTTCTTGCAATGGAAACTCAAGAACGGCGGCGGTGCTCACCGGACTTCGATTGCAGAAAATTATCGGAGATCTGCTTTGAAATACAAAGAAATACAAAGAGATATCAGGCTTTATCAAGATTTGTATGAAATTGTTGAAGAATACGTATGAATAAGAAAATTGGGGATTTTCCCCTCTTCCAAGCAAATCAAGAGATTCATCCCAGAATCAGAGGTGTTTATCGATCCCTAATTCTGGATTTTTGTTGCCGATCAAATCGACAAAACTCTGGCAATGACGCTAGTAATCGTCGATTTGCTGTGAGAGACTTAGGATTCTCGATCTGGGCACGGCGGTAATCACCGATTTGAAGAGATTTGAAGAGATCTGGATATTGAGCAATTGGTGTATGACGATGAACAGTAACCCTCTCGATGAACAGGGATGAACAGTAACCCTTCGATGAACAGTGATGAACCGTAACCCAGCGAGGAACAGTACCCCAGCATCCCCAATTTCCTATTTTATTTTAGAGGCTCGTCGGAACTCACGACTTAGCCCCCGTTTCCCACAGATGGCGCCAGTTGGTGAAGCACGAACTCAACACCTAAACTATAAAGCGATAAACGAGACAAGATGTACGTGGTTCGATCATAAATGATCTACGTCCACGGGAGTTCTTCGTTGGTTTCACTATACTTTGAGAGAGTATTTACATATTACAAGTGTTGCTCACAAAATAAACTATGATCCTAATGCCAATGCTAACCTTCTATTTATAGATGTGAGAGTGAGCCCTAAAGGCCTTGGGCCCATGAACTTTAACAATGGAATTTAGGCCCAAAACTTAGTACAATGATCTTAATCCCCAAGCTGAACCATCATACGTGGCTGCGTGGAAAGGCACTTTGGCTGCGCTGCTCTACGCTGTTGTGTTGCGCAGCTCTGCGCTGCTCTGGTCTGCGCTGTTCTGCTCTAGCTGCGCAGCTCTGCGTAGCTCTGGTCCGCGCTGCTCTGCTCTGGCTGCGCAGCTCTGCCGCGCTGCTCTGCTCTGGCTGCGCAGCTCTTCCGCGCTGCTCTGCTCTGGCTGCGCAGCTCTGTCGCGCTGCTCTGGTCTGCGCTGGTGGTGTTGCACTCTAGCAAGGCAGTAGCTTTGTACTTTGGTCAAGGCTGATTGACTCTTCATATTCCTTTGTTAGCAAGTCTTCTTAGTTAGATCTGCGCTCAATAGTTCTTGTGATAATAATAATAACAATAATCAGGTAATCAAGTAAGATGTTCTTGTGTTGCCAAGCACAGCGGTGATGAGTATTCTAGTCCTCATCACCACTATCACTCTCTATATAAGGATGCACTATCCTACGCCCAGAACACGAATTTTAAGAGCTGCAACTTTAAATCATCTTTATTATCTTGTTCACTTTACTTTATCAGTATGTAGTCATTAGAGTAGTTTGGGTAGCCATGGCTTCGGCCATGGCCTAGTTTAGTTTGTTATTTTTGTCTTGTTTTTATTTGCTCTGCCCAAAGTTGGTTTTGGGCAGAGATGTTTTTTGCATTGAGCTTCAATGATAAATCCAAGTATGTTATTTCCTTTGCCTTTATTTACTTTATTATGCCTAGATGTTTTTTTCGTTCCTGGTTTGGGCATATCGAGTTAAGTTATAAGCATGAGAAATTGTGAGGTTGTATCTTGGCAAGGTAGTTGTGCATGTGTGTTCCCGAAGCGTTAGGCCTGAATCCAAACAACTAGGGTAAATCTGGAGCTTCATTAGGCCGATGACATTTTGGGAAAATTCAAGTTACAAGCAGTACGTGGGCTCAAGTTTGGAGAAATCCGGCTCCACATAGTGCGGCTGATGTAGGAGGTGGTAGTATGCTTCTGGCATGCCTGTGACCAATTAGGTCTGCGGATGAGGGCGGGGTAGGCATGTGCACGTGACGATTAAAAAAAGGGGCACAACCTATTGATGACTGCCCATAACCAATGATACATGGGCACGATGAATTTTCTGGAACCTATGAACGATGACTGTGCTCAGACTTAACAAAATTGTGCCCAGACCAGGCTATCTTTGCTTTTATTATTTTTCTTTATTTTATTTCAGTTTCTCCTTCCTAGGCATAACCTTTTGTCCCCAGCACTCTGACCATAGTGATTGATTGTGACTGTGACAAGAGAGAAGAATACACCAACTCCTCGTGGGATCGGCCCTATACTTCCGCTAGCGGAACCTAGCTGTGGGCATAGGAAAATTATAAATGTATTTGCACGGAGAGACTTCCGCACAACGACAAAGGCAACAATCCCTCTCCGTCACCTGTATCACTCAAGTTTACTCATAATCAGCTGAACATATTTAGAAGACTCACTCTGAAAAGTAACAAAATATTTGTAATCGGTGTATTTTCGTCATACATCAGTACGTGCTCGCTCTGGAGTTCAGCTTCACCATCATCTATGAGTTAAAGCTTATATTAATCAAGAGGACATTATAAATACAATGTTGGTGGATGCGTGAAATGCTGAAGCAAACACTTCAACTACTGCTCATGAAGCCCCAACCAAAGAAATAAAAGTTACTGCTTCTACTACTGATAAGGTACCGACCAAAGAACCAGAAGCTGATGTCCCTGAGATTCAACTGACAACGACCGATGAAGCTAAAAAAGCTCCTACTAAGACAAAGGCCCCAACAACTAACACCACAATGAACATCTTCATTAAGCCTACTTCAAATGATTCCATGGACCGACTTTCTGTTGAGTTTGAACGCCGCAAAAATCAAATGTCTGCCAACCTAATGGAGCTTCATGCCAAGCTTAACTATGTGGATATTACCGATGATAGCTTGCTCAATGCCATTTCAGATATAAACATATCCAGACGCACCATGTTTGATTTATTGAAGCTCATGATCGAAGCTGAAATGTAATCCCTGGAAGCAAAGTTGCATGGGGATATTACTACTCACGTATTGGCATAGCTTCAAGACAAACAGAAAGCTCACGATGAGCTTGCAAGCAAAGCCTTAGACGTCACTCTCAAAGCCTTCCAGGAAGCACAAAACAAAGTGATGGCCACCAGCTTTACTGAATTCCTAGTGTCCCAGTAGAAACAGCTGACGGAGGCTTTCAACGAATTCAAGAGAAAGCAAGCCAAGAAGATTGATTATATCTAGCTCTCCACTGAGACATTAGTGATGAGCAAAGTGCAATCTCTTGCCACCTCCACTGCTACACTAGAAGTCAATCGCCACAAGGAGCTCAAGAGAACCCAAAACCTGCACTATGTCTTGGAAAGATCCAGGAGATTCAAGGAGTTTGATGCTACAGTGCAGGGGGTGTTGGAGAGGATTGATACACAAGAATAAGATAATGAAAACGGTAAAGAAGAAAAGAAGAGAAAGGCCCCGACTAAAGCTCCCACTCAGTGAAAGAAGCCTGCTCTTGTTGCTCCCACTCCAGCTGGACCACAATCAAGGACTCCAACTGCTCAGCTACTTCACCAATTCATGATTCAGATGAAGCTGTCGCCGAAGAAAATAAAGCAACTATCCTGGAGACCAGAAAGATTAGGGCAAGGATGACAACTAAAGAGAGAGTTCACATTGAACAAGTTGTTGCTGACCAGGCTGAAGCTCAAAAGCATAAAAAAGCTAAAGAAGACATCAATGCCAATGCCCATATCATTAAGGCTACGTGGCTTGATGAAACGAACATTCACGATGAAGACAGAATGGCCCAAGGTTAATGCCTTAGGCCATTTCAGGGAAAATGCCACAATAGACAAGGTTAATGCCTTCAGGGAGAACATACTGAAGCTGAGAGGCTAGCTGAGAATGCTCGGAAGGACGATGAATGGGCAAAGAAACATATCAGTGACACAGCTACAATGGACAAGGTTAATGCCTTCAAGAAAATATAAACTCCGAAAAATTATTTGATGTTGCGATGGATAGGTTAGCAAAGATGCGTAAGAAGAAGAGTGGTCTGGGCACCAAGAATTATGAAGACAAATAGGTTATGGCGCATTTGAATGACAAGTGTGTAAAGCTAAAAGATGAGTTCATGATATGGTTTTATTACTGGCATGAACTCATAGAAGAATCTGCTGACAATAGATTTCGCCAGTTCCTCCGAGATCACAAGGATGAAGAGCTGACACTAGCTATCGCAAATGTAGCATGGAGGCAGGGAGTCTATTCCTCCAAAGAAAGAATCATTCCCTCCGCCCATGACGAGAGATGGTGAACTCGATAGAGTATTCATCGAGGACTTCGCTATTCATGCAGCAAACCAAATGCAGTTGAATCCAATCGCAAATTTTGAGGAATACAATGCTCTTCACAAGAGGATGCATACCTTGTTTGGCCAATTGATTGATGAGCAGATCGAAGTAAGATTGACTGAGACCAAAAACAAAAAATACAAAAAAAAAACTATCGGAAGCTACTGTCAAAGAAGGAGGCATTAGCGACAATCTCTACGTGCATATGTGTGAGAACAGAGAGAGTGAGAAGACAGAGAAAATAAGAAATTTTTTGTGAGGTTAGAAGTCGTGCGTAAAAAGCAAATGAGAAAGACAAAGAAAAAATGAAGTAGATGAAGATGAATAATAAGATATTTAAATGTCATTATCTTAAAATTGATTAGAAGTTGTTGAAATTAAATTAGTGACTTAACAAGAGTTTCACCCATCATAAACCCATGAAGAAAGAAAGGCGGTGAACATAAAAAATTTATGAGTCACGTATATTATTTCACAAAAAAAATTTGTGAAATCGGTTTTTTTTAAAAAAAAAAATTGTTTCACGTGAGGCCACCTCATATTATTCTGTGAGTGATTCAATGCAATATAATGATCAGTCGGCCATGTTATTTAATTACTTGTTTCAATGCCAATGTCGGTCTTTATTTGCTGCCTGCTACAAATTATTTAAATTGTAAGAAAAATCAGATACATCTTAATTTAATTATTTATAATTAATGTCGGTTTCTGTTTATTAATTTGTTTCAATGCTATTTCTAATTAATGATCCCTAATCGTAATTGTTCAGAACTAGTTCTACAATGTGTTATAGCACCAGCCTACTCTTACAAATTGCTATATATAGTAAATATTATATCAACGTTTTTAGTAATATATCTTGTAGGTTTAGCAATCAAAGTCCGTATCAGTCAAACAATACTATAGTAATCTTGGATTTAGAAGTGTATTAGTATACATCATATCTACACTAAAAAGAAAATTTTCAAAGAACACTACAAGAAAAATGCTAATAGACAACATGCGAAGCGTGTCATCTATTTGAAAATCGCATGTCATAAATGTGGGTGTTGTTTATTGGGGGCGTCAATAGACAACGCGCATGCGCATGTCGTCTATTAGCTAATAGACAACGCGCTTGCGCCCGTCGTCTATCAGCTAATAGACAACAGGCGCAAGCGCGTCGTCGATTAGAAAATAGACAACGCGAACATGCGCGTTGTATATTCGTTGAATTTTTCAATTTTTTATTTTAATTCTGCAGTTATACTTAAATTTCCAATTTTTTCAAATAAATATTTTATTAAATCTAAAAATTCATAATAAATAATTTAAAATATATACACGAATAATAAAAAGGTCATTCATTAATTTCAAATATTCTTTATCATCCTACATTGAAAAAGTATCCATCATACAAACATTCTACATCAAACCCAATAAAATATTGTTCATCATAATACATGTAAGTCAAAACAAACAAATGAGGTTACTTGAGTGTCAAAGTTACACCATCTGCATTATCAAAATATGAATGTATTAGTTTATAAATTTTAGATATAAAAATATTAAAGAATTAACTTTGTATGGAACTTACCATCATCAATCATCAATCGAACTTACAAACCCTGCCCACTCTATCCTCATTTCATCAATCTCTTTTTTGGAATAACATCCTCTTGTGAATTATAAATACAAAATTGTGATCAAACAAGTAATACATCATAAATGAAACCTTGAAATAAAATTTGATTAAAATTCTAAATTATAATTACCAATGTAGCTAATGGGAGAGAGTGATCAAATATAAGATTGTCAAAGACATCTCTCATGAATCGCATAACATAGAATCCACATTGCGATCCATCAGGTTGTTGTGGAGCATTTGTCACAAATAATATAGTAAAGATACTAGTTGATCGAAAAAAATGTCATTTTGCATAACCTATAAATTTCACAAATTTTTATGATTCCTTCTGCCCATTTCTTACACAAACAGTTAAACACACATAGCGCTATAATCGGCTCCAAGCCATCACCACAGCAACAAATGGAATGGAACGAGCCATTCCCCAACCTATTCTCCATATCACTGCCTAGATACATGCTTATCCACAGTGTTTATATAACCATGGCTGCCACTTGAACCATGGTGCAAAAATAACCTAGATAAATGCTTTTCTATGAAATAACCATGGTTGCCATTTGAACCATGGTGAAAAAATAACCTAGATACATGCTTATCTATGAAACCATGGTTGCCATTTCAACACTTAATTGCTACTAATCAAGCCACCATTTTTAGTTGCAAACATGATTACGGAGGAATCTTGTTAAAGATTAAAGACCATAGAGCAACAACTTCAACAAGGAATAATTGAATATACCTTAATCTTTCACATGTCCAAATCAGTAGCGATGACACAACCCAATCTTTCACATGACCAATCTATTTTGAAGAATCAATAATTAGAAATCAGTAGCAATGGCATATTAGTAGCAATGGCACGACCTGACTTTGAAAGATATATACTACCTGGATCCGAGGGCGATGGCAGCGTCGTTGGTGACGGGATCCGACAGCAACGGCAGAGTGCTTGCGCTTCGACGGCGGTTGGAGGAGAATGGAGAGATATCTCTGAAATTAAACTCCAATCGAATGGAATCGGCGGTGAGGCGAGGCACGGGAATTCGGCGCCGACAGGAAGAGATTCTGAACTCTGGAGGTGGGTGGGAGGCTAGTGCGAAGGGGGGTCTATGAGCGGCTAGGGCAAAATCAGTTCAGCACTTTGAAATTTGGCATTCGATGGAAATTGGAGGAGGATGGGGAGAAACCTCTAAAATGTCGAATCGATGGCGAGGCGTGGCACGGGATTCCGGCGGCGGCAGGAAAAAACAGTTTGAGCCTAATTTTAGTTTGAAGATTTGAGCCCTAATTTAGCAAAAAATCAAGTCCTGATTTGAACAACAAACAAATCAAGCCCTAATTTAACTTTTTGACGCAAGCAAGTGAACAAGAACAACTAACCTGGAGGCTGAATCGGATTTCAGAGGCCGGGGACAGCGATGGCGGGACGTGTCCGTCATATTTCAGGTGGAGGTTGGCAATTGCTGTTGTATCTTCGAATCGACGACCATCGATGGGAGTGGTGGTGCGGGACGCATTTAGGAACTGGCGTGGGGAGTGCTACAACTTATCCTCGTTGTCGAAGGCGAGTATCCCCATGGTGGCGTTTGAGTTCGGTGGCAGGAAGACGGTGGTGCTGCCGCCGAAGAGCTGTTGTGAATATTCGAGTTTGGTGGCGGAATTTGATTTTGGGAGCAGCGTGTGTTTTGGGGGAATGAAATCTGATTTTTTTGGGAGAAGACGTGTTGGGGATGAATTTAGGCGCTAATAGACGACGTGTGATAAATTATGTCTTCTATTATACAATAGACGACATTTTTGGGTGTGTATGTCGTCTATGACTGCCCTTCTATAGACGACGAGGCTCGGAAATCCATCATCTATACCTCTATTAGACAACGCGCTTGGTTAAATGTCATCTAATTTCATGCTTATAGACAACGCACTATCTACTGCGTGTCATCTATTGAGATATAGATGACAGTTTTTGATATATGTTGTCTATTTTATGTTGTCTATGGCCTTAATTCTTGTAGTGATTAGATTAAAAACAAGAGACTAAAAAAATCAAAGTAGACTTTTCCGAGAGAAAAAAAAAATCAAAAATCAAAGTAGACAATAACGTGTTAATGTGAAGATGCCGTTCATATATTGAGACCAATATTGCGAGTCGAAGCCCGGTCGTAGCCTCGACTAAGAGGATGTTTGGCTAAGCTTATTTTAAAGAGCTTATAATTAAGCTCTAGGCGCTTATAAGATGTAATTTCTTAAGAGCTTATAAGTTGTCAAAGTGTTTGGATGATTGAGTTTATAAGTTAGAGAGAGAAATTTTAGTTAGAGTGAGAAAATCTTAGTTAGTGAGATAAAATCGAAAATAGATTAAATTAAAATGATATATGATGAAAATAAAAAATTATAGTTAGGTTATTTTTATAAAATGAATATTGCTTATAAAATAATGAGAAAATAAGTTGAAGTGGACGAACTTATTATTTGAAGAGCTTATAAATTCTTAAAACTTATTTTACCAAACACTTTGAAGCAGCTTATAAATTGTTTATAAGCTGCTAAATAGTTTATAAACTATTTTAAAAACTTATAATTATGCTCTGCCAAACAGTCTCTAAGCTGACCACTTAAGCTATCAATCGGCCTCACTTTCCCTAAGACTAGCAATAACAACGACCCAAATCAAGAAGGTTGACCAGACAACTAGGATATTATGAATTTAAAAAAAAAAAAAATTAGTCTTCAGTTATAAAATTCAACCGACCTTGATATGGTCTCAACCCACAGTAGACCTTGTGGTCTCTTTCCACTTTAAACAAAAGATTGTACATGTGTCACAATTTGATTAGTTGTATACATTGAATTTAAATATTAAAATATATATATATATATATACATATATATATATATATATCAATATTGATTAATTTTAAAATTTGCATAAATAGCTACTTTATTTGTTATATTTCTACATACTAAAATTTCATATTATTATTTACATATTTAATCTATTTTTTATTTCTAAAATCTCAGCTTTCTCCATTCACAAAATCTCCTGTACACTCGAGTGCACAATACATGATATATTTTTATATATTGTTTAATTTTATTTTTTGACATTATTTTTTATTATAATTATAGCTACAATTTTTTATGAGTAAAATTTTGAAGTAGCCAAAATGAAGCATAAAACACAATTTATGGCCACACATTGAAAAAACACAAATTTTGGCCATTTTTATAGCTTTGGGACGTTTTTGCCCTTAATTGGGCGGACTGGGTAGGGTCAGGAGCGCGGGTCGCGTGCCGGGTAGGATCAGGCACGCGGGTCGGGTTAGGTGGCACTTATGGCACTATAAGTACCATAAGTGCCAACGAAATTTTTTTTTTACTCCCCCTGCCCTGTCTACCCCCCAGACCCCCGACCCCACCCACCCCCAAGCCAAAAAATTTTACTTTATTATTTTATTTTATGGCACTTATGGCACTAATAGTGCCATAAGTGCCAACGAAATTTTTTTTTTACTCCCCCTGCCCTGTCTACCCCCCAGACCCCCGACCCCACCCACCCCACCCACCCCCAAGCCAAAAAATTTTACTTTATTATTTTATTTTATGGCACTTATGGCACTATTAGTGCCATAAGTGCCAACGAAAATCCAAAATAAAATAAAGTAAAATGGTCTTTTTAGCACTTATGGCACTAATAGTGCCATAAGTGCCAAACATGCAGAACAAATATAGAAACAACAGCATCATCTAAATCCTAAATGGAACATTTAAACCCTAAATGGATAATCTAAACCCTAAATGGAACATCTAAACCCTAAATGGATAATCTAAACCCTAAATGGAATATCTAAACCCTAGGGGAAGTGTTTAAAAAGTTCCTTTTGGCTTGGGGGTGGGTGGGGGGTGGGGGGGGTAGGGTCAGGGGGTAGGCAGGGCAGTGGGAGTAAAAAAAAAAATTATTGGCTTTGGGTGGGTGGGTGGGGTTGGGGGTTTGGGGGGTAGACAAGGCAGGGGAAGTAAAAAAAAAAAAAAATTTTGCTTGGGGGTGGGTGGGGGGGGGGGGGTGGGGGATAGACAAGGCAGGGGAAGTAAAAAAAAAAAAAAAATTGGCTTGGGGGTGGGTGGTGGGGGGGTGGGTGGGTGGGTGGGGTCGGGGGTCTGGGGGGGTAGACAAGGCGGGGGAAGTAAAAAAAAAAAAAATTTTTTTGGCTTGGTGGTGGGTGGTGGGGGGGGCGTGGGTGGGTGGGGGGTGGGTGGGGTCGGGGGTCTGGGGTCTGGGGGATAGACAAGGCAGGGGAAGTAAAAAAAAAAATTTTTTTTTTTGGCTTGGGGGTGGGTGGTGGGGGGGGGTGGGTGGGTAGGTGGGGTCGGGGGTCTGGGGGGTAGACAAGCAGGGGAAGTAAAAAAAAAAAAAAAAAAATTTGGCTTGGGGTGGGTTGTGGGGGGAGGGGGGGTGGGGTCGGGGGTCTGGGGGTAGACAAGGCATGGGTTAATCCCTAAATCTGGATCCGAGTCAAATGAAGTTGTTGGATCTATTGGGTTAAAGGGTAAATTAGGTAGAGCACATAAAAGATGGCCAAATATTGATATTTTAAATTTTGTGGACAAAATTTAAGTTTCAATCACCAATAGGGCCATCCGGCCCTATTGTTTCATTTTTTATTATATGTAATTTTTATGCTTAAAAAACATATAATAATTATATAAAATTTTGTGGTTGAATGGTTGGAATGATCGCGGATAAATCTCTCAAAATGATGTGGTTGGGTTGGATTGAATATTAGTAATGTGAAAGAGAGAAAAATCAATTAAATATTGAAGAGATTGGATGGTTGGGTGATTGCTGTTAATGGTAGTCTAGTTGAAATATATATAGTCACTTAATGGTAGTCTAGTTGAAATATATATAGTCACTTTTCTTGGTAGGAGAAACCCTAACATATTATAGCAATATAGTATGTATGTGTGTATTTATAGGGGGGTATGTGTGTAGGTATAAAAAGACAGGGGGGAAAGTTAGTTGAGGCCATGTATAGGGGCTCGGGAAACTAAGCAAAAAATTAGTAAGTTTTTTGTCTCGTAGAGTGCATGACGGCAGACAAGCGCTAAACACTTGTATCTTCACCTCCACGTTACTAATGCACTTTCCAATTAATCCATTTTTCTTGCTATTTTTATTTCATCTTCTAAATCCACTGAATCATATATATTTTGGCTTCACATTTTAATTAATTAGTTGATTACTTACACTCATGATATGTAAATTATCATCTCCTCTTGACTTGCCCCTCATTTATATGTGGTACTAATTAAATTTTAATTGTAATGTTGATTGCATATAACGTCGGCCGTTTCAATTTGGATAAATCTCCATTCAGTGAACTAGTATGTAGATCACACAAGAAAGACTTGGTCTACGATATATAGATCAATTGCTAGGGATCAATTCAGAAATTCAATTCACACGGGCTAAAGGTTATTAAGATTTAAAGTAAATAAACATATTAAACCTCACTCAAGTTAGAAACAATGTAGTCAAATGGCCATAATGAAGATTGAAAATCAATTTTTGGCCCATAATCTTAAAACATCAAAATATGGCCATTAATTAGGTGGTATGCCTAATTTGCCCTTTTTACTCGGCCGCTGGGATGATTGCGCGACTGCTGGATGATTGTGCGGCCGCTGAAAGCTTATGGGTGAGTTGTGCGCTCGCGAGGAAAAGCCAGCGCCCGCTGCGCGTATGGCACTAATAGTGTCATAAGTGCCATACACATCATTTTATTATTTGGTTTTATTTTGGATTTTCGTTGGCACTTATGGCACTATCACTACTAAAAAAAACGCTCATACGTAACGGTAAATTTCCGTTATGTATGTACCAAAATTACCGTTGTATATAGTGGTGTTATGTATGAGGGCGCTCATACATAACGGTAATATACCGTTATCTATACTATGTATACATAACGGTACTAAGAGGATACATAACAGATGAAATACCGTTGTGTATAATTGTAATACGTAACGGTAAAATCTGTTATAAAATGTATTTTTTTCCGTTATGTATTGTAATTATACATAACGATTTTTTATATTTTTCATAACAGTTAATTACCGTTTTCTTATGATAGCATACATAACAGTTTTTTACCGTTATAAAACTTATTTTTTCTATTATAAAATGTATTTCTTATACACTTTGTTGTCGTTTATACATAACGTTTTTTTGTGTTTTACATAACGGTAATTTCCGTTATGTATTTTCAAATGCAGAATTCAAGCATTTTTTTTCCTGTTTTTGCAATTTTCTAAATACAAATTATACAATATACAATATCCTCAAACACAACATATGCTACAACCAAAACATATATTATATAAATATTTAATAATCCAAATAACTCCATCCATCCATAATCAAACTGTTAAATATTAACCAACCAAGTAATGTATCTAAGTAGCTAGAATAGTCAATTTACAATTTTCAACAAAAAATAAGTACTCTCAAGCGGCTTTTAGTCAACAACATTCCATTCATCCATCCAAACTTCCATCCTGCAAAAATGCGAAATGAAATATGAAAATCAAATGCAATCAATTCTAAGTCAGATGCATTGTGAAGGTGCTAAATCTTGATGATTTACCCAATTCATTGAATTGATCCCAAGCTTCCTATCCTGCACATCTCAAACATAACACAAGTCGAGAAAATAATAGAGCTGTGATTTTCATTACAAGTTAACAAATAATCTCATCATAACCTGTCCATAGTAATAGGTAAATCACCATATGCCCAAACAACTAAATATCATCACTTCATAAGACATTAATATTATATATGGACTTACATAAAAAGCCACAAACTGCCCAAACAAGAACATCTCATTTGAAGCAAAACCTGAACCTGCACAAAGTCAAGAAGCATAATTAATTCATACTAAGCAAAAAATTAATTTGGAGAAGTAACTTGCAGAGCAAAATCATAGAGAAGAGACTTATAATACTCAGTTGAAAAAAAGTAGTTCACCTGCTTGTCTTCTAGTGAATTCAGCTTACCATCCTATAATAGAACATACGAATTAAGAGTCAAACAATTATGCAATGTATGAACCAAGTACCTGAATTTGAGCTCTGTTACCAACAGTTATATTAGAGATTGTCCAACAAACTTCATTTTTCATGCTTTTTGACTAAAAGATTGACTTCCATATTCTCAAGAAAGTAGGACATCAGGAAAATTTGAATCCATGTCTGGTTAGCAAACTCAAAGAAATGATATGAATATTCACATAATAGTTTTAGAAGAAATATGGCAGAGTTCTTTACCACTAAATGAGTTGCAGATGTAGCATTTACTTCTATTGATTGAACAGGGGCTAAATCCTACCTAAAAAGTTTATAAAATATAGCAGACTTCTTTACCACTAAATGAGTTGCAGATACTCAAAATCAAGTAATACCTTCTAAGGAAATATATATTGATATAAATCTATTCATTCATATTCACTTGCTTACCTTTACTAATGAATTGCTATTGAACATAAGCCTCAGAAATAAAACAACAATAAGCAACTTCGCAGATGATATACAACTATCACAGAAAAGGGGAGTACAAAATGCTTAAAAATTGCAAAATTCAGTTTAATGTTTAAATATCTTTTCTAAATTCTCTGAGAAATAACTTACCAGTTCCTCTTCTTCAACAGCTTCCAGGTAATGTTTCATCGAAATAGTAGCCTCACCCTCAACCTCGTCATCAAACACGTCCATCATTTTCTGCGAAACCCAGCTCTTAATAATTGAATTCTCAAAAAACCTGGGGAAAATTCATAAGGAAAATGGAACATTCGTCATTGGAAAAAATGAGTATAACTTACTCTTATAAGTTGTAACAGAGTCCTAATTACAAACCCAAGACAGAGATCGTAGAGAGATTAGAAAAAAACCAACCACAAAATCCGACAAATATAATCAGGAAATGAGTTAAGATCTAATGAATAAAGCATCAACGAGATTACTAATTAGAATCACAAACTAAAAACATGAGATGGAACTGACCAGAGTTAAACACTAAACTGCTGAAAGCATCAAAATCAAAGCATACCCGACGATAAGAGAGTTTCTCAAATACAGCTCGAAAAGCTCTTCAATTTTTTACAGGTAATCAGGAACGATTCCGCAGAATCTGTTGGAGTTGATGCGGAAGGACGCCAGATCGGTCAGCAGCCGTAGCAGTTTTCACTATAGATTAAATTCAATCCTGAATACTACGAATTATTTCGGCTAATCAGTTTTCACACATAAGCAAATAAATCAGGTTCACACATAAAGCTAATCCAATTCTACAAATTGTTTCAGCTAATCGTGAATATTAGAAGTCAAGCAACCAGATAAACACTATAATCAATTCAATTTTCGCCAAATTAAAAGAGAACAGTGGCAACAAAAGAATTTGAACAAAAAACCCTAACCTTGGCGACAGATATGCAGCCATGAAAGTGAGGAATTTGACCTGAAATAGTGGAGGAGGAAACGGTGGTGGCGTAGTTGGCAGCGACGACTGCGATGCTGCTTGAGCCGCAGGGATCCGCAATGGCTGTCGTGAACCAGGCAGAAAGAGGGAGAGATAGAGCGAGAGAGAGATAGAACGATAGAGATAATTGAGGGAGAGAGACATAACAGAGGGAGAGGAGGAGGGACAGACGTTACCACCGCGCCGGAGGCATCGAAAACCGGCGAAATCGTCGGAGAAGGAAGAGCGAGAGAAAAAGACGGTAGAGAGAGAGATAGCAGACGATTAATGAAAGAGAGAGGATTATACCATTTTTATTTTTTAAAAAAATAAGCACATAGATAACATATTTGATACATATTTTTTTTATTTATTAAAATACACAAGTTAGTTTGAATGAATACTATATACTAATATTTTAATTTTAAAAAAATGATAATTTTTTCTTTAAAGGGATCTAATAATTTACTAGTTTAAAAAAATTGAAAAAAAAAAGCTCATAGATAACAGTAGGGAATAACGGTTGGAACTACCATTATAAATCACGCTCATATATAACAGTATTCTTAACGCTGAAACAACCGTTGTTAAATAGATGCTCATACATAACGGATGGGTTAACGGTTCAGTAATACCGTTATATATATCACCAATAGATAACGCTAATACGTAACGGTTAATTTGATACTGTTATAAATACATTTGGATAACAGTACATACATAACAGAGCTTTGTAAAACCGTTATGTATTATTAAAAGTGCGCTCATACATAACGATTTTTGACCAAAACCGTTATGTATGAACCGTTATCCCTATTCTTTTTTTTAGTAGTGTATTAGTGTCATAAGTGCCAAAAGAATCATTTTAAACACTTCTCTGTAGGGTTTAGATGTTCCAATTAGGGTTTAGATAATCCATTTAGGGTTTAGATGTTCGATTTAGGTTTTAGATTATCCATTTAGGGGTTAGATGATCCATTTATGATTTCTTGATTCTATTACTGTTGTTTCTGTTGCACGTATGGCACTTATGACACTATTAGTGCCATAAGTGCCAAAAGGACCATTTTACTTGATTTTATTTTGGATTTTCGTTGGCACTTTTGGCATAGTGCCAAAAGTGCCAACGAAAATCCAAAATAAAACCAAAGTAAAATCTTGGCACTTATGGCACTAATAGTGCCATAAGTGCCTAACCCGACCCGGCACGCGACCTGTGTGCCTGATCCTACCCGGTTCGCCTCATTAAGGGTAAAAATGTCCAAATCAATAAAAATTGCCAAATTTTATATTTTTTCAATGTGTGGCCATAAATTGTGTTTTATGCTTCATTTTGGCTACTTCAAAATTTTACTCCTCAAGTTATCACAAGTTCCCATTAAAATTTAGGGTGTGTTATTTTTTATGGATAAATTTATTATGGAAAAAAGGAGGGATAACAAAAATATACCTTTAAATGCCTCATTTTTCCCCCTCATTTTCTACAAAAGAGACCATTAATTTTTCATTCCTTCTTTTTACTTCAAGAAGGGATAATATTATCACATCATTTTTGGAGTGATAATATTATCCATCTTTGAAGTGAAAAGAAGGAATGAAAAATGATGAACTTCTCTTTTGTAGAAAATAAGAGAAAAGAAGTGAAACATTTAAAGGCATAAATTTTTGTTATCCCTCATTTTCCCATGATAAATTTATCCATCAAAGAGAACACACCCTTAAGGTTAATGGTTGCTTTTACCTATTCTCAAAGACCAAAAAAAAAAAGTCATTTATAAAAGAAATTATAATAACTATTGGCCCAATTTGAGTTTGAAAGGACAAAGTTGTCCTTACTTATAATCGCAAACTTTGCTTAAATCACGGACTTTGCTCGACATGTTGGATAAATGCAAGTCGAGCATGTCGAGCATGTGCGATAAATGCACTAATTAATGCGCTCGACCACTATGAGTCAAGTATATCGAAGCTTAGTGTACTTGTGATAAATTCATTAATGTTTGACATGCTCAACCTCTGCAAGTCGAGCATTAGTGGTAATACACCAATGCTCGACATAATTGACCATTGCGGGGGTCGAGCAATCATGCATTTAATTGTTGTGCATGCACATTTTTAGAAAATGCATAAATACTCAACATACTCGACTATTGCGAGTCAAGAAATTGAACATTAGTGGTCGAGCATCAATACAAAATACACTAATACTCAACATAAAGGTAATTGAGTCTTAAATAAATATAATTTATATATATTTTTTAAAAGATGATTAGCATTTATCTACAAAACTTATATCATGCTTTTGACTGATCAACATTCGTCGGCGCATATCCATTCCGCTACATGCATCCGGTCTCTGTTGTAAGCACATTGTTTTCAAAAATGTGACTAATTATATATCACTAGTTTTCAAGAATCCATAGTTATAACTTGTGTCGTGGTCCAGAAATTAGATCATTTTAATTTCAAATTCATCATTTGATTACAAATTGAAATAACTAATCTCGAGATCGTGACACATATGGATTGCCACAAAATGCTTAATATAATTTAACCTTATTGATATAGAATTGCATGCCAGTGAAATTTGGTCCCCCTTTATTTTAGTGAAACGTGAAATCTAAGTTAAAATAGTTTCAATATTTGCATTGGAACCCTAGTCTTTCGCTTCTGACTTGGGAATGTACAAACCTTTTTAAATTCTTTGAACCATATCTTTGACTTGCGTGCTCACAATTCTCTCTCTATAAATCCCAAGTTTATTTCAACCAACTTTTTCGCTTTGGGTGCTTCCAAAACAGACAGATCAAGAAAATGCTGCTCACTGTGAAAACTGCAAGGTTTCTACTCATCTTTTTCTTGGTTGCTGCAAGTCTTTCAACAGCCTACTTAGTTCAAGGTTTGTCAAATGTTTTCTGATTTTTATCCTTTTGATTAAATCAAGATGTAATCGATTAGGGTTTATAGATGCATGGTAATTATTCACTCTCAAATTTGTAGGTCGAGACCACTGTACAGATGAAGAATGCAACTTTTCTGTCTCAGAAAGAAAGGTATATATATACAAGTCACTGTTTTTGTGGAAATTATTCATAATCGTTTTAAGGAATTGATTGTCTAACGAGTCAAAATCCTCTTGTCCATTGTCCAATTCATTTTCTTCATTATTTGTTTACATTTCACATGCAGACTACTGAGAACAGGATGGCGTTTGATGATTACTATTTGATGAAGGTGGAGATGATGGAAGAACAATTTGAAAGATCGAAATATACAAGAAAATCAAGAATGATGATGCCTAAAGAAAATTATCGAGCTAGTTTTGTGGCGTTCAATGCAGATTATAAAGGGCCTAGGCGTCATCCACCTAAGAATAACTAAGCAAGAAAGAAAGAAAAAACTTCTTCTTCTTCTTCTTCTTCTTCTATTTTTGCTCTTCTTTACTTATATATTTTGAACTTGTTTTTTACTATAACTAAGTATTCTCCTAATTTAGGAAGTTAACTTCTAGTTTGTCAATGTCGTACGTCTACGTTGTACAATGTACACTTCTATATATGTAAGGTGCTTATTATATATCATGCAATAAATAAAAATTTTGTTGTGGGCTTTGCTAATTATTAATCAGTTAAATTTCGTTTTATGTATTCGTTTTTTGAGAGCCCGTTTTATGTATTCTGGATTCGCTTAAGAACCCGGTTTTTGAGTTCATCCGGTTTCACAGCAAGTTTGAAGTTATATATATGATCACTTATCACCTTAATTAAACAAATAATGATGCTTGCTATTTTGATATATATATAGCTAAAATATTATTCTCTCCATTCACAAACATCTTCCTAGAGAGTGTAGATACCGGTTTTAATACAAATAAGTTATGTATTTAGTGAGTAGAAATAAGTCCCACAAATTAGAAAAAATGATGATAATTAATATGGTTATTTTCAAAAATATATAGTGTCAATTACTGAAGTGTGCAACTATGTGAGAATTGCAAGGATGATAGAAGTTATTTTTAAAAATAGATTAGAAAAAAATATTTCATAAAAATATGAAATTAGAAAATTAGGAAGATGTTTGATGGAGAATGGAGAGATGCAGTCCTTTTTTTCATTTATTTACTGTTTTTACTTCCTTCTTGTTTTAATTTAGTTACTGTTTTTAATTAATTCCTTCTTGTTTTACCCCCACCCAAACACCACACACACACACATGTACCATCTCATGCTTATTTTGAAATCGTTTAACAAATCAATACATCAGGTTTAAACAAATTATTGTTTGAAAGTTTACATTTCTTCACAATAATGTTTACTTTTATTCATAAGAGCTTTTATTTTTAGTAATTTTCAATCATTAATACTTACATTCTTAACTATTTAGTTAAGTAATCATTGTCATAACAAAAAATAATTATTGTTACAATGAAATGTAATATTTCTAAAGTATTACAATATTTATTCACTATAAGTGTTACATTTATTCATGAGAACTTGTACTACAAAGTATATATTTGTGTGAACAAATGTATATCTTATGCTTATTAAAAATTAAATAATCGATCGCATAGTATGCAGCATGCAAGACCACTATGATCAACTATATAAATAATTACAATTCAACTATATATGCGCGTCACCATTCAGTAATACAACGAGCTTTTCACCAAAGTGGAAAGCTTATCCAAATACTAAAAAGAAAACTACGAAAAAGAACAAAGCCTGATACAATAATATTTCATTTGCCAAAAAACTTTAAAAAAAAAAAAAAAAAAAAAAGAAAATTAAAGAAATTAACTATGCCATGACGACGATCAAATTAATCGTACTTTACCAGAAAAATGTTTCGCTGCATTCACCATTGCGGCTGCCTCTGGTGCATGATACGAAGCACAAGACTTCACATATTTTTCGTCATCATTTGAGACATAAAAGCAAGAAAAAAATGAAGAGAGCCAATCTTTAGTTCCTCCTGCGTGCTTCTTCATTCTAGCTAACTAATTCTTCGTCAAGAAAGAAATCTGATATTTCACTGAAAATTTGATGCCTTTTCTTCGAACTTCACTCGTTTTTCTTTTCTTTTCTTTTTTTGTTAGTTTTGTGGAAGAAGAAGCTACTTTATAGGCTGCAGAAATTTCTTGGTGAACAAGGTGGATTAATTTGGAGAGGATGCATGAACCAAATGAAGTTGCCTAGAAAAACAGAAATGAACTTTCACAAAAGAAAAAGAAAAAGAAAAATAGAAATCAAGAGAGTATTTGAAGTCAAATTTAATAAAAATATCGCTATGATTATTACATGTTCAATACCACGTCACCTTTGTTGGTTGTCTTGTTGTGTCAACAAATTAAACTTCTTTTTGACCAATATATTTTGAATGTTTTGAATCTATATATGTGCGCGTGTTCATCAAGGTATTGGCCCTTGCCCTTCAATTAGTTATTGATAAGTTGCGTGAAAATTTATTTTGATGTGACAACTTCGACTTCACCTTACACGTATTCATTTACCTGTATACAAAATTTAGAAACTATGTTTGATAGGGAATATAAGACTTGATTGTTTATATTTCTAGCATTATTGCATGTTTGATATAGACTACATTTGCTATAACTGCGGCCCGTAGATAAGTGAAGGCCCGCAGTAAAGTTACTGTTACACTTGGTAATTGTGTACCTGCTCCCCCCGAGTTCCCCAATAGCTTCGCCAACAGTACATGATATTAATTTTGCCATCTTCCAATTTTAGCCTCCCTCATCTCCTCTCACCGTCCTCCTCTTTCCTTCACTCAGCCATGCTGCCGTCTCCCTTCCCTTCCAACTCGGCCACCTCTGTCGCCACCAGCCACCAGCCACCACCACCACCACCACCACAGTACCACCCCCCTCCGTTTCCCTCGCATCTACCTCTCTCTCACATCCCTCTCTAAAAAAAATCCCCAAAAATCCCTAGCTTCCACCCCGCTTCGATTACCGGCGAGTTTACTGTCGGAACCACCGCCTCCTTCCCTTTTATCCTTTCGGAACCACAGCCGCAGTCAGCGGGACCGCCGCCATCATCGCCTCCCTCATCCTCTCTGTTTCCAAATTAGGAAGATGGAAAATTGTTCCTTCTCTGTTGGTAGAAATGGATATTTATTTGCAAGTACTTAGCCGATGGTATTGGGTAAGTTCGATTAATGAATATTTGTTAAAAAAATTGGAGGTGAATGATGGCTTCGAACTTCCAGAGTATGAGGGATATGGCGCCTATGGTGATATCAGTTTTCCACCGAAAATGAGCGCAAGAGATAGAGGGAATTTTGATGTTGCTTTGGGGGTAAAAATGTAATCTCCCTGCTTAAACTCAATCCCCATCCCCCGTATAAAAAAATAATACACCTTTTCTCAATTCTAAACTACCGCTATCAAACACAAATTTCGTGTAATGCCGTTATTAACAATGATCTATCAAACATGAGATGTGCTAATTAACCACATATTATCTACACTACTTTCTTCCACAAAATTAATATTTGCTTATCTCTAGCATGCTATCAAACTGGCCCACTTTACCGATTTCTTATGTACGTGACGGAATGAGATTCAGTGTACCATTCTTTATGTCCCACTTATTGTCTCATTTTCAATTTTATTTAATTTCTTATGTATATTTTCATCAATTTCAATTTTATATGTTTTAGTTTAATTTTTTGATTATTAACTAGGTTTTATTCCATAAATTTAGGGTATATAATTATTTTTTATCATTTAATTTCACTTTTATTAGCTAATAATGGGTTGATAAATTCAAAGTCATGGTATATACTTTTTAAGAAAATTAATTTTTTGATATAAAACTTCAATATAATTTATAGTATTATAATAAATTTTATTTTTATAAAAATATTTTTAAAATAATAGATATAAGCATAAGACACAGTGACACACATAAAATTAATTGTGGGACACTGGATCTCCATCTCCGAATTACATATTTACATACGACGATATATACATCTATTGCGCCTTGATATTTATTAATTTTACTCATTTAGTCAAGGTCACGAAAATTCAGTTGCTGGATCGGAATACTAATTAAGAACTAAATAGAATGATTTCGTTATTCAACTAGAAGAAATAAAATGTTTGATTATTTTTTCGATCAATTTACAAACTGGTCGTTTTTTATAATTTCGCGTGTTGCACTACGAAAATTGGTTTGGCTACGAAAAATGTTTGGCTACGTTTTCTTACGAATGTTTGGCTACGAAAAAGTTTTTTTTCTTTTAAGATTAATTAAAATGGTTACAATTTTATTAAAAACGAACAAATAAACATAAAGGAAAGTACTATTTTATTAATTTGTTTTAATATTTATCAATAATTTAAAGAGATAATATTCGATTCTATTCCTTGTTTATATCAAAAGGAAATATAGTCATGTAGATAAAAAAGTTGGTGTTAGGTCCGGGGGGTCTCGAATAGGTGTATGGGGGGGGGGGGGGAAATACACCTATAGGCTATTTTTGCAACAATCTACCGACCTTAATCAGAGGGATTTCAGTCAGAGATTAAAGCGAAACTTTACATGCAAACAAGACACCTGTTTTACCGAAATTAGTTTTGACCAACAGGGTTGACGACTGATACTGAAAACTCTTCAGTAAAGAGTTATCAGTTAAGTCACTGGAACTTAACTGATCCACGTAAGGGCTTCAGTCGTGTTTGCAAAGATAGAGATGATATCACTCTTCCTTACTATCAGAGGATAGTTCAGTCAGATTGATATCATACGCAGCGGAAATTAAACTTAGTTTCGAATAGCCTTGGTGGAGCAGATAGTTGGATTAAGGTTTCTCTTTCCTGTTAGTCAGTGTTCAGTTTTATCAATTGAAAACGCACAAGTATTGAATGTAAAACTGAAAGCTGTAAATAACACAGAGACTTTTACGTGGTTCGGAAAAATCCTTTCCTACATCCACGGCTGGTTGATCAGACCGATAATCCACTCCGCAAGTGCTTGCCTGGTGCACTGCAAACCGTACCCGTGTGCTTGCCTGGTGCACACAACCGTAAACTGAAGATAAACTCTCTTCAGCACCCACACACCTCGCGTAGGATTTCCCTGCTAAGCACACCTCGTGCTCAGACTTCCCACTCAGAGTTCAGAGTACCTTCCTGAACTCTGAATCACTCAAACACTCTTATGGAGGAGAGGTTTAAACGTGTGTCAACTATACTTACAAAGAACAAGTTCTTTGAAGTAAGTTTGACATTTGGCTTCTGGGTAAACAGATATATGCCTAGGGTCTAAGAGAATGTATGTAATCAGTAGAGACTGATTTTGGCTTTGGAATTATCTTCTTCGATTCAAGCTTTGGGCGGTTAAGCTTTAGGCTGAGTAGCAATTTCGGCAGAGCTTCAGCTTATGTCGTTGAATCGGTGAAGATTGAAGTGATCCTCGAGCGCTATTTGTAGGAGAACTCTTGAATAGATCCGTTGGCGTAAATCGTCCTCAAGATTTCTTCCGTTGGAGAGCAATTCGAATTTGGGCTGAGGCTTCAATCTTCGAGGTTCCTTGTCTGTGTGGAAACGGCTCTCTTTGATGGACAGGAGAAGTGACATCTCTGAAAAGTAACCACCCGATAGGAATGACCTCTGCAGAGATAAGATATTGTGATATCTCTGCATTTAATGCGGTTGTACTTGTGCGTACGTGGCTTCCTCTGAACGTTGGAAGATCAGTCCTAGGAGGAATGTTCAACTGATACTTGACTTTAGTATCAGTCCATTGCGCGCATTAAATAATCAATCTTCAACTGATTCTTCAACTGATACTTCAGTTGGTAACTCCAGTCTTCAGTCTTCATTCTTCAGTCTTCAGTCTTCGACACCGCAACTAAACTAATAACGAACTCTAACACTTGAGTTCAAAACGATTCTAGTCTATTACAAATAAGTCCTATGATTTTTGGTATCATCAAAACAAGGGTTAGGATATTCCACAAGGTTCCCAACAATTTCCCCCTTTTTGATGATGCCAAAACCACACAGCAGTTCTAGACAACAAAAAGACTGAACTCATAGTACAAGTTCTAAACAAGAGGTGAAAACAGTTCCCCCTTAGCAATAGAACCTAAACAACTTGTACTTAGAGCAAGAACGAAAACAGTTCTAAAAACATAACTTAAAGAAGACAGAAAAACCATAATCAGAGCCTGGACAAAGAGTCATTGTCTTCAGGTTGAGATCAAAAAGAAGTTCATTTCATTAATAGGACTGATAAGCCATCAGTCGAGGTACAGAGCAAAACTTACATTGGAGTACAAAGAAAAACAAAAACATCATGGATAAACCATGGACTCCAGCAGTCTGCTTGGCTGCGCCTTGAACTTCTTTGTTTTAATATTTATCAATAATTTAAAGAGATAATATTCGATTCTATTCCTTGTTTATATCAAAAGGAAATATAGTCATGTAGATAAAAAAGTTGGAAATATTAACTATTTTTTATTATTATGCCCTTACACACTTATACGATTTACACAAATTTTATGTGTAAACAAAATTCGTATAACAATATAATAAATCTGAAAGTGCCACTACAAAAAAAATGCGTAAATAGCGACGAAATTTACCGACGGCGATTTTGCCGTCGGTAATTACCGGCGGCACGGCGGCGGCATTCCAGCCGACCCGCACTTTCGCAATTACCGGCCAATTACCGACGGTAAAATCGCCGCCGGTAATTAGCGACGGTAACGCCGCCGGCTATAATGCACGGATTCGCCGGAAATCACCACATTGCAGTATCTGATTCGCTCAAGGGTGCGATTCGCGTGGGATACGCACGGGATTCGCCACATGGCGAATCCCTCAAAAAAAAAAAAAAAAATGGGTGCGCGAATCCGGTGCGCCAATCTCACGAATCCGGCGGTGGCGAGGGAGCGCGACTGCGTCTGAAGATGGAGGTTGAGCGCGGCGGCGTCTGGAGCGCGGCGGCGTCTGAAGATGGACTTCGTCGAGGGAGCGTCTGGAAGTCGTCGAAGCTCAGCCCGGAGTTGGAGCGCCTGGAAGTCGTCGAGGGAGCGGTGGAGCGCCTGCCCCAGCTCATCCACCGTGATTGGGGAAAGAAAAGGGGGGGGGAGGGAGTCGGTGGAGCGCCTGGAAGAGAAAGAAGGAAGAAAAAGAAAGAAAAGAGGGGGGTGGGGGAGTCGGTGGGGTTGGGTAAGGAAGAAAGAAGAAAAAGAAAGAAGGGGGGAGGGAGAGAGAGAGTTTGTCGGCTGAGTGGGGGTGGGGTAGGTAGGGTTTTAATTTTTTTTTTGTTTTGATTTTTAAAGTATTTTTATTTAAATTTTTGTTTCTTTTTTTTAAAAAATTTAAAATAGAATCGTATAAATGAGATTAAATGAAAATGAGGATTTAAGCACCTTCTTATTACAAATTTATATATATATATATATATATATATATATATATATATATATATATATATATATATATATTTGATTGGTTATATATAATAAAAATATATAATATAATAGACGTATCCTTCACGAATCGCACCCTATAATTTTTAAAAATCCGTATCCCTGCACCCGAATCGTATCGCTCCCGCACCCGCCCCCTCGCACCCGTGCAATCTAGGCCGCCGGTGATTTTTGAATTTGCAATAAATCTTTAATTTTACACAATTACCGACGGCGTTTTTGCCGTCGCTACATCGGTAATGTGTAAAATATAGATCACGCGTATTCCTTCTTTTTTCAGTTTTGCGCCGCACAACACAGAACCCCCCCACCCCCGCTTCCCCCTGCTGCTGCTGCTTCCGATCTCCACCCGCCGACCGCCGCCGCCGTGCCCAGGTAACTCTCTCTCTCTCTCTCTCTCTTTAGATATATATATATATATATATATATATATATATATATATATATATCTCATTTTAATTATATATATAATTATTTAATTTTCACCTATATTCTTTATTGTAGTTCGACGACCTCGTTTCGCCGCCTTCTTCACGACACCCGCCGGAAACCACCACCGTACGCTTCTCTTATTTATTTATTTAATTATTTATGAATTTATTTATGTATTTATATGTTAATTAAATAGATTTATTTGTTATATATAGTTAATTAATTTATAATTGGCTTTGTTTATAAATAAATTATATGAAGCATGAATAATATTAAATTATATTAATCAATTAATATATGTTGTTAGTTTAATTTTAAATTATGAAGTGATGAGGAGTAATATGTGCAGAATAGGGAAAGGATACAGATCAGAGGAATCGACCTCATCAGCAGGACGAATATGACAGAAGAAGTATACCCATCAGAGAAACCGTCCTCACCAGAGGAGTCAAGCGGGTCAGAAGAATCATTCTTACCAAAGGGATTTCACCCATCAGAGAAATCACTCTTCGTCAGAGAAGTCTACGTCGCCAGAGAAGTCATCTTCGTCAGAGAAGTCTACGTCGCCAGAGAAGTCATCTTCGTCAGAGAAGTCTACGTCGTCAGAGAAGTCATCTTCGTCAGAGAAGTCTACGTCGCCAGAGAAGTCATCTTCGTCAGAGAAGTCATCTCCGTCAACTGAGTCACCAGAAGCGCGGGAAACCTCCCGCGTAAAGACAAAATTCCTTATATGCCCTTCGATCACGCCAAATGCATGCGCTAGCACCGATTTTACTATTTTATCCTTCCATGTACTCTATAAATAGAGCATGAGCTCGTGTCTTGTATTTACGCTATCATTCACTTTTGAATACAACAGTTATATTTTCTCTCGTGCTCAATTCTCCGATCGTTACTTTGCTCTTTCCGATCATCCATACTAGGTATAGCTTATATTTTGCACTTGGTAGTTTAGGTGTTGGTTTCGTGAAACACCATGAAGCATGATTAATTTTAAATTATATTAATTTTAATCAATTAGTTTAAGTTGTTAGTTTAAGTTGTTTGTTAGAATAATTTATATATGTTGGATAATTTTGTTAAATTAAATGTTATGTGCTATGTGTTTATGAAATGTTATGGATAGTTTAAGTTGTTAAATTAAATGTTATGTGCTGATGATGATGCTTAGGACTCTCCCTGATGATGACCATGCTAGACTTATATTTATGTTTTCAAACAAAATTACATTTGCACTTTCTTTTCAAATTTATGTTTTATTGAACTATATATTTCAAGTGTTTTATTAAAACTATATATGTTTTATATATTTATGGCAATGATTATGACGATTGCATTTAACATAAACAAATAAATTCAAATCACATTACAATAACCAAATTACAACACTTTTGGTGTATTAATTTTTAAATATATATATATATATATATATATATATATTTAATTAATAATTAAATATTTTACCGACGATAAAAATAAGGACGGAAACGAACTCGATCAATAATTAACAACATCTTTCAGGTATTATCTCCACATATTCAAAGATTATAAATATACGAGTGAGTATATAGCATTTAAATGAATTAATAGGTGTAGATATATCAATAATACGAGTGTTTTGTACTGGAGACTACTCGAAAAGAATTTCAAAGTTAAGCCTGCTTGACACAGAGCACAAGCAAGATGGGTGACCCACTGGGAAGTCGGGTGACCGACTGAGAAGTTCGTCTAAATTAGCAAAACCGTATAAATACGGAAATAAATTGTGGATATACAATAAAATAAATAAATAAATAAATAAAATAAAATAAAATAAATAAATATAAAAAAATTACCGAGGGCAAAATGTCGTCGGTAATTATCGACGGCATGTTGCCCTCGCTAAGAGCATGTCCACCTCTGGCGATGCGCCACCGGACGGCGGTGGCGCATTACCGACGGCATTGAGGTAGCGGCGGCCACCGTTGTCCGGCCAACTCCGGCGATCGCCACCGGACGGCGGTGGAAATCACCGACGGCATTAATGCCGCCGCTAATTAGCGGCGGTAACCGCAGCCGGTAATTGTCCGGCATTTCTCCGCCGTTTAACGGCGGAAATTCCGGCGGCTTTGCCGCCGTTAATTGCCGGCGGCGGCCCGTCGCCGTCGGTAATGTCGTTACCGACGAGTCGATTAGCGGCGGCAAGTTGCCGACGGCACCGCCGCCGGTAGAACAATTTACCGGCGGCCGTCTTTTATTACCGATGGCATTCTGCCGTCGGTAATCACCTGATTTTTTATAGTGTGCATAATAGTAAAAACTAATTACTATTTTTATATTTTTATCTCATGGTATAATTTTCTTTTCCTATATATTTTTGGTTAAAATAGGTGTTGTCTCTTAATTAAAATTTAAAAACCATAATTTTATCTTAAAAAGATGAAATTTGGAGGGGGGAAAAAATTAGTAGTCGCCTCCTGCTTAGGGGTGGAAATTTGGGTTGGGACGGGTACCCTACCCAGTTTTGGCTGGGTACCGAACCCCGAAAATGAGCAAGAAATAGCATCCGTACCTATAGCGGTTTATAGAATCGGATACCCTAATAGCCGGAATGGGTATTCGGACCTGGGTATTTGTAACACCCCGTTATTTCTTAGCTAAATTTAGAATTATTTTAAACTTAGATTTAAGATGATTCACGCCGGATAAAAGAAAATGAATTTATTTTTAATTCCAACAAAAATGATTTACAAAAATATTTGTAAATTTAGTAATTAAATTTATATGCATTGAATATTTATTTAATTTAGCATTCAAGCATTTTCATGAGCTATTTATTTAAGCAAATATTGAAAGATTATTACAGTTTTCATAGTACAACCCGGAAGACTTTTTATTTTATTTTATTTAATTCAATATCTACCTACTCCCATACCCACTACACCCACCTACTCCCATACCCACTACACCCACCTTTTCGCAACTTACATAGCTGGGTTGATGCTTCCATCTTCCAACCCACAACAATCAATTCAAGAAATGCTTTGCAGATCATCCCAGGCCCCCAGCTCAAAGAACCATCACAAGGTTTCATCTTTTAAAAACTTCATTAATTGTTTTGCTGCGTGTTTAAGGCACATCCATTTTATGCTTCATAATAGAAAGATTTAAACTTTCCCCAAGCAGAGATACACCAACTCACATTCGTTGCATCATTCCATCAAGATTTATATACATATGTGTATTTCGCTAAAAACAAAATGATGTTTTATATAGAAGAACAATATACTTATATTTATGTTTTTAAAACAAGAAAATGAATAGAATGAAGCATGAGTTTTTGAGTCTTGAGCTTGTTTTGCTTTTAAATCGGGGCTGAGGTGGTGGTGAGCGGCGACAGGCGGCGGTTGTGGCTTGTTGCTGTTCCACGGTCTGTTGCAGGGAGTCGGGGGCGACAATCGTCGTTACCTGAGAACTGTGAGAGAGATGGGCGGCTGTGGGTTCTGCGGAGGGAGGCAGGGCACGGCGGCGGTGCCGCTGCTGCCCGGCCACGGCTGGAGAGAGAGAGGTGGTCTGGTCCGGGCTGATTTGCGTCGAGGTCAGGACGGCGGCAGCTATGGGTTGCTGTCGCCGAGCGAGAGGCCGAGGGAGGCGGCGGCGTTTTCGTCGTCGCCAAGGAGGAGAGAGAACAGAGGGAGATCGACGGGTGGCTAGGTCAGAGGGAGATGAGGCCGGTCGCCGGCTGTCTCGCCGGAAGGAGCCGCGGCCGTGAAATGTGACCGAGAGAGAGAGTGATATTGTAGTTGTTTGTCTATGTGTGTGAGCGGCTGAGAGGGGGGAAAGAAAAGGGAGAAGAGGCTAGGTGTTGGGCTAGGGCTTGTTTGGGGTGAGCTTGAGTGTTGGGCTTTAGGTTTGGGTTTGGAGTGGGCTCGAGTTATGGGCCGAATTTCAATTAGTCATGGGCCGAATTTCAAATAGTTTTGGGCCGAGTCATGGGCCGAATTTTTATGAGTATTTGGGCCGAGATTTTTATTTATTTTTATTTCAGTTGGGCCTTTAATTATTAAATCTATTGGGCCTTTATTAATTTATTTAATTGGGCTGTGCAGTTTCTTTATTTAAAATGGATTACATTATTTAATTAATTAGACTTATTAAGTTTGATTAATTATTTTCAAAGACTAGTTTTCATAATAATATTAAATTATTATTATGTGCATATTATAAGTAATTACTTATTATATGTTAAGCATGACATGAAATTGCATTATATTTTGCAATAAGAGTATTTATGATTTAATTGGTTTTAATTATAATTCCAATTATTAAAGAAAGACGAGTAAGAATATTGTTGGTGTTCTTAACTCAAGAGAAATGTTTTCAATTATTTATTCATTAAATTTTGAAAACCCGGCTAAGTGAATCATAGAATGTTAAGCACTTCACCATGACGTAAGATTAGCTTCACGAGTCCTATTAAGAATAGAATTTCTTGTAGGCTTTGTGACCAGGGGGATTAGCGCTGCTTTTCCAAGACAGGTTTTTATGTGTATGATCTTCAGGCTTTGCCTATCCAGGTGGGCTTACTTTCCAAATGTACAAAGTATGATTGAGTTATTAAGCTCTAAATGTTTCAATGAACTGCAAATTGTTTATTTAATGTAATGAAAACTGTTTATCCAATAAAAATGTTTATGTGCACTCTGCTCTGTTTAAGGCTCGCAATAATGAATCGATCGAGGTTCTCTCTTGACCTAACACGTTATTTGAGAATTGTGTACACCTATTAGCTGACCTGGTGGGTTGATCTCCATCGGGCACTAATCATGTATGAGGCGTTATAAGGGTGCTCGACGGGATGTGTTCCGGAGCATTGGGTCCCAAATGGGAACTTGGCTGGGTTACGCCCTCAGTCCAAGTAAAGCAGGAGTAATGGATCCGTCGGTGGCTAAAAGGTCCGGGATCACAGCGAGTAACAGAAAGGGAGTGTGACATGTGCGCACAAATGAAAGAAAATGTTTTAACATGCTTAGAAGTTATTTCTCTTTAAAACCTTCTAAGTCATGTCAAGTATGATTGGATAAACTGTCTTTATTAAAATATGAGATGTTTCAGAAAATGCATGCCCACTAAGTACATTAGTACTTAGCCCAAAAATACTTTCAAATGTTTTCAGGTTGGCTGGCCGGTGCTGACGGGACGGAGCTGAGGCTAGCGATAAATTCCTATGTTAGACTTCCGCTGTCACAATTACTCATATCAGTCTTTTATTTTCCCAACTTAAGATCTTCATGTTAAATTACAAATGATATACCTGACCGAGCTTAGACTATTCACTACTAAATTTATGCCAATGAATGTCGGTTATCAGAAGCATGAAACAAAACTTGTGATCCAAAGGGGCCTAGCCCGACTCGTTATCTTATTATTCGAGTCTTAACAAGGTTGTTCCTTGTTTATTTCTATGAATTAGTTGCACCTCGATTATATTTATTCCTTCAAGAATTGGGGTGTGACAGAATGGTATCAGAGCACGAGTTTTCTTTCATGTCTCTGATAACCATAAGCTTTTTGGTGTCGAGTCTAGAATAGTATCTCTAGACTTCTAAGAATGTCATTAGCCCTCAACTCGCCGTCACACTGCCGCAATTAAGGTATGATAATAGTTTCAAAAATATACATATATGTATTTCAGATGTTATGAAAGTTTTCAAGAAAATGTGCGCCTTATGTTTACGATGCTATGTGAATGCTTTTTGTCGTGTTTGGGACTACCCGAACCCATAACGACTCAATGAATATATTTCGTGTTTGGGACAACCCGAGCCCTTAACGAATCAATGTATGTATGTATGTATGGTCGAGTTAGATTCCTTGAATCTTTCCGGCATAAGCAAAGTTTTTCATGAAAGGGGCATTTAATGTCCATATGACTCAAAATTTCAAAGAAAGCAAATATATGTATGTATGTATGTATGAATGAATGATGAGAAAGCTTTATGTTATCATTTTAGCTTCACTGCCTATATGATTAGAATGATGAGTTCTTTTACAAACCGTTTGAGAACCACCCAAGAATGTCTTAAGAATGTTAGTCACCGCTAAAACGGCATAGAATGGATTTATATGGTACCAATGATTTATGATTGAAGTACTTAGAAGTAAGTGCTTAAGTTAGAAGTTCAATTAGAGCCTTATAAGAGATAAGATGTTGACATGATTGGGAGCGAAGCTCCCATTTGACTGAGTGACTCGCCGTGCTGGGTCTGGCCAGCCCACATGACTAAGATCTCGGTGATTGTCAATTTAGTCATCCCAATGTATAAACTCGTACTATATAGTTGTCCCAATAAGATCTTCTTTGATCACGATAAGCATAGTATGATTAGAATGAGTTTGTTTGTCAACAGTTCTCGAGACATGAGACGTAGCATTCTCACGATTAGAAAATGTGATAAGCATCAAGCTATGTAGGTGCACTGATAGTGAATGTCTAGTACTCCAAACTAGATTTCCCAAGTATGCAATTTCGAGGACGAAATTTTTATAAGGAGGGAGGGATGTAACACCCCGTTATTTCTTAGCTAAATTTAGAATTATTTTAAACTTAGATTTAAGATGATTCACGCCGGATAAAAGAAAATGAATTTATTTTTAATTCCAACAAAAATGATTTACAAAAATATTTGTAAATTTAGTAATTAAATTTATATGCATTGAATATTTATTTAATTTAGCATTCAAGCATTTTCATGAGCTATTTATTTAAGCAAATATTGAAAGATTATTACAGTTTTCATAGTACAACCCGGAAGACTTTTTATTTTATTTTATTTAATTCAATATCTACCTACTCCCATACCCACTACACCCACCTACTCCCATACCCACTACACCCACCTTTTCGCAACTTACATAGCTGGGTTGATGCTTCCATCTTCCAACCCACAACAATCAATTCAAGAAATGCTTTGCAGATCATCCCAGGCCCCCAGCTCAAAGAACCATCACAAGGTTTCATCTTTTAAAAACTTCATTAATTGTTTTGCTGCGTGTTTAAGGCACATCCATTTTATGCTTCATAATAGAAAGATTTAAACTTTCCCCAAGCAGAGATACACCAACTCACATTCGTTGCATCATTCCATCAAGATTTATATACATATGTGTATTTCGCTAAAAACAAAATGATGTTTTATATAGAAGAACAATATACTTATATTTATGTTTTTAAAACAAGAAAATGAATAGAATGAAGCATGAGTTTTTGAGTCTTGAGCTTGTTTTGCTTTTAAATCGGGGCTGAGGTGGTGGTGAGCGGCGACAGGCGGCGGTTGTGGCTTGTTGCTGTTCCACGGTCTGTTGCAGGGAGTCGGGGGCGACAATCGTCGTTACCTGAGAACTGTGAGAGAGATGGGCGGCTGTGGGTTCTGCGGAGGGAGGCAGGGCAAGGCGGCGGTGCCGCTGCTGCCCGGCCACGGCTGGAGAGAGAGAGGTGGTCTGGTCCGGGCTGATTTGCGTCGAGGTCAGGACGGCGGCAGCTATGGGTTGCTGTCGCCGAGCGAGAGGCCGAGGGAGGCGGCAGCGTTTTCGTCGTCGCCAAGGAGGAGAGAGAACAGAGGGAGATCGACGGGTGGCTAGGTCAGAGGGAGATGAGGCCGGTCGCCGGCTGTCTCGCCGGAAGGAGCCGCGGCCGTGAAATGTGACCGAGAGAGAGAGTGATATTGTAGTTGTTTGTGTATGTGTGTGAGCGGCTGAGAGGAGGGAAAGAAAAGGGAGAAGAGGCTAGGTGTTGGGCTAGGGCTTGTTTGGGGTGAGCTTGAGTGTTGGGCTTTAGGTTTGGGTTTGGAGTGGGCTCGAGTTATGGGCCGAATTTCAATTAGTCATGGGCCGAATTTCAAATAGTTTTGGGCCGAGTCATGGGCCGAATTTTTATGAGTATTTGGGCCGAGATTTTTATTTATTTTATTTCAGTTGGGCCTTTAATTATTAAATCTATTGGGCCTTTATTAATTTATTTAATTGGGCTGTGCAGTTTCTTTATTTAAAATGGATTACATTATTTAATTAATTAGACTTATTAAGTTTGATTAATTATTTTCAAAGACTAGTTTTCATAATAATATTAAATTATTATTATGTGCATATTATAAGTAATTACTTATTATATGTTAAGCATGACATGAAATTGCATTATATTTTGCAATAAGAGTATTTATGATTTAATTGGTTTTAATTATAATTCCAATTATTAAAGAAAGACGAGTAAGAATATTGTTGGTGTTCTTAACTCAAGAGAAATGTTTTCAATTATTTATTCATTAAATTTTGAAAACCCGGCTAAGTGAATCATAGAATGTTAAGCACTTCACCATGACGTAAGATTAGCTTCACGAGTCCTATTAAGAATAGAATTTCTTGTAGGCTTTGTGACCAGGGGGATTAGCGCTGCTTTTCCAAGACAGGTTTTTATGTGTATGATCTTCAGGCTTTGCCTATCCAGGTGGGCTTACTTTCCAAATGTACAAAGTATGATTGAGTTATTAAGCTCTAAATGTTTCAATGAACTGCAAATTGTTTATTTAATGTAATGAAAACTGTTTATCCAATAAAAATGTTTATGTGCACTCTGCTCTGTTTAAGGCTCGCAATAATGAATCGATCGAGGTTCTCTCTTGACCTAACACGTTATTTGAGAATTGTGTACACCTATTAGCTGACCTGGTGGGTTGATCTCCATCGGGCACTAATCATGTATGAGGCGTTATAAGGGTGCTCGACGGGATGTGTTCCGGAGCATTGGGTCCCAAATGGGAACTTGGCTGGGTTACGCCCTCAGTCCAAGTAAAGCAGGAGTAATGGATCCGTCGGTGGCTAAAAGGTCCGGGATCACAGCGAGTAACAGAAAGGGAGTGTGACATGTGCGCACAAATGAAAGAAAATGTTTTAACATGCTTAGAAGTTATTTCTCTTTAAAACCTTCTAAGTCATGTCAAGTATGATTGGATAAACTGTCTTTATTAAAATATGAGATGTTTCAGAAAATGCATGCCCACTAAGTACATTAGTACTTAGCCCAAAAATACTTTCAAATGTTTTCAGGTTGGCTGGCCGGTGCTGACGGGACGGAGCTGAGGCTAGCGATAAATTCCTATGTTAGACTTCCGCTGTCACAATTACTCATATCAGTCTTTTATTTTCCCAACTTAAGATCTTCATGTTAAATTACAAATGATATACCTGACCGAGCTTAGACTATTCACTACTAAATTTATGCCAATGAATGTCGGTTATCAGAAGCATGAAACAAAACTTGTGATCCAAAGGGGCCTAGCCCGACTCGTTATCTTATTATTCGAGTCTTAACAAGGTTGTTCCTTGTTTATTTCTATGAATTAGTTGCACCTCGATTATATTTATTCCTTCAAGAATTGGGGTGTGACAGTATTCTGGTATCCGATTATTTGATTTAGCTATTAAAATTAATGTTTCATTATAAATATATGTAATTTCATTGACTATGAAACATGAAGGGTGTAATATATAAAATGATCTCAATCCCCACTTCTTCAGTGACTGTACGACCATTTCACCAATGTCTATCCCTTTATGGCTCTCAATCTAGCAAAAACAAATGATCTTCTTATGCAAGATCCAATCTTTGCCTATAAAGTGTGCGGTAACACAAATAAAATTTGTGTTATTTACTGCAGTCCAATAGTCGGTGGTGATCGAAACTCTCCCCATGCCTTTTTGTTCTGAAAAAATGACTTCAAACCTTCTTTGTGTTCGAGGAAGAGCTTCACACAATCTTGTCTTATTGTTTTCCTTGATGGAATTTGGAACTGAGGACAAGCTCGATCAATAAATTTTTTAAATCTCTCATGCTCTACAAACAAGAATGGAATCTCATCGAGGATTATCATCTCACATAGTGCCAGTCTGATTGCCTTCTGATCAAATTTTCAACTCGTCAATGTTCCACTTCCCCCAACACCACTAGCTGTGTAGTTCAGAATTGTTTGACCACCTTCTGTTGTTGGATTTTTTTCTAGAGCATGAAGCAAAATTGTTTTTTAAACCATTCGTACCAGCTCGATTTGAGGCTGCAATTAATGCATTACAACGTTTGCATCTTCCTTTGCGCGTCTTGACTGGAGGGTCACCTTCTTCCATCCACACAACAGTACTGATTTTGTTTGACCATCACCTTCTTTTCTTTGCAACTCTTTTTGTACTTTCTTTTTGTGCTTCTGTCTCATCTAACTATTCGACAATCTGGACATCTTCTAACATATTCGTGTCGATGTCTTGCTCATCTGACAATCTATTGATATCTTTATGCGCAAGAGAATGAGTTGGTTGAGAAGAAGACTCCATCTAAAAAAAAGAGATAAATAGTAAATGATAAAAAGAATAGTCATGAATCCATGTATGTCATGCCTTGAATAATTACGTTTACTCAAGGAACATAGTTATCGTAATTAAATATATTATAATTATTTTTCTTAAAACTGAATTAAAAATATAATACTCAGATTCGCAATTAAAATGCAAAGTACCACAAAATACTTATCTACAATTCGCATGGGTAGAAACATGTACTTTTACTGTTTCTGAAGCAATTAATAAAATAACAGTAAAGAATTTATATTTCTTCTGGCCTTCTACTGCTTCCGTAGCAATTAACAAAATATAAATAATTTTTTTTTCTTCTAGATTTCTAATTGCTTCAAAGAAATTAACAATATTATATCTTGTGTCGGTGTTTAACTATAAAACTCAATATTGGAAATCTCAAATACAACTCAGACAAGCAACAATAGCATTTAACTATAAATACAACACAACACTACGTAATATGTTGCATGCATAATCGGAATCAGTAATCAGACTTCGTAGTTGTATTTCAACAACAATTATAGATTTATATTTTAGCATTACCAGTTAAAATTTTCAATTATAAATTAGAAGTTTAGAATTTAGAAGCAGGCAACGTACCTTGGAAGCGGGTGGCAGCAACCAGGGACGGAGCCAGGAATTAAGTTCGGGGGGGCTGAACTTGCACGGGGGTTCGGGGGCGGTAGCCCCCGAGAAATTTTTTTAGGCATTCTGTATATTTAAGGTATTTTTTTTTATTAAAATACGAGCATAATACTAATAATAAAGAACAATATTTTCATAGATTATATAGTTTCAATATATCACAAAACTTTTTTTGGACATTCCGTATATTTAAGACATTTTTTATTAAAAGGCAAGCATAATAATAATAATAATAATAATAACAAACAACATGTTCATAGATTATATATTTTCTATATATTACAAATTAGTTTCAATACATTATAATTTTTTTTAGCATTTCATACATATTAGGCATTTTTTATCAAAAGACAAGTATAATAGTAATAATAAAAAACAATATTTCATAGATTATATAGTTTTAAATAACAAAATTATCCTTAAATTAAGTATATATGAGAGAATATAATAACCAAATATTCTTTTATAAAACAAAATTATTTTATAATAGGTATAAACATATATCTATATATATTTTAAAAGTTAAAAAATAAAAAAAAAAAAAAAATTGGGAGGGGGCTCTAGCCCCCCCTAGCCCCCCTGGCTCCGTCCCTGGCAGCAACCACGTGAGAGACGTGAGAGAGAGGAAAGCAATATACAATGTAACAAAGGCAGCGGTTATTACTAGTTTATTCAAATTATGATTGCATTTATAACCCTAATTAATACATGCATAAAACCCTAAAAAATATAACCATTAAAAGATATGCGGGTAATCGGGTATACCCTATACTTGGAAAATAATAGACTTCTCTACCCGATACCGCCCCAAATTTCCACCCCTACTCCTGCTTGCAAAAAGTAGAAGTCGCCTCATTCAATAAGTTGGTAGGCGCTGCAACTAAGTTTTTAACATGTACTCAATAAAGGAGGTTTCCCTTGGATGCTAGTTATCCTACCCGGAATGTTGGCTCTATTATCTTCGGAAGCGTTGAAGCTTAACTTCTTCACTAGTATTGCCCACGCGCATTGTGTGGATATTAGGTCTTTTTTTAATATAAAAATTTATAATTATTTATATAATTAATACAGATTGTGCTATTTGAGATATTTTTTTAAAGGTCTAAAAGATAAATAAATACTTGCAATTATGTTATTATATATGATTGTTTGCTCCATGAACTTGGGTCCATTTTAAAATGTAAATCTACGCAAATGTAGTTAATTCAAAATTTTAAATAATTCAAGCATTAGGGCACCTAACATAATATGAAATTAGACCAATCAAATTATTTAAGTTATCCATGGTTTGCAAATTAAATTAAAATACAAAACAATTCAAAGTTATAACTATATATAAATTAATTTATATAAGTTCACCGCATACGTATATAGTGTAGTAGTATTCCTCACTCATTTAAGAATGGGTCACTTCCCACTCTACTCATTTATATAAATTCATAATCTAAAGAAGTTCAATAAATAGTATGATTGAAAATGTATTTTATTAGCGTGTAAATTAATTAATACAACGAACTTTATATTTATTTCATTAAACAATAGTTGTGTATCATGTTTATGAAATTAACATGAAAAATGAATCGGCTGAAAAATTAATGTTGGGAATTTCATAGGAAAACTAAAGGGATGTTAAGATTGTTGGAAATGTATAAGATCATCTCCAGTAAAACATCCTCATTTACAGGTTTTTGCTGACATCTTCGAAGACACATCACCATATTCTCCTTCTTTATTTTCACCCTCAACAATAGCTACTTAATTCAGATTTTTGCTGACATCATTCTAGACCCACATTTCATCAATTTTTAACTCACTTAATATTTATTCACATTTAATTTAAATTTCATATTTATTGTTTATAAAGTATATAAATTTATTATTTTATAAATATATAGCAAATAATAAATATTTTTTTAAAAATAAAAACATAAAACACAAAAGTCAATTTAAATTTAAGAAATTAAATAAATTAAATTGGCAACACAATAAAAATAAAATAAAAAATTACATTAAAAAATGAAATAAAATGAAGGAAAAAAATGAATATAAATTACAAAGTAAAAAGATGAAATAAAAAAAAAAACAAAAGAAAAGCAAAAGAGAAGAAAAGAAAACAAAACAAAACTAATCTCCTCTCTCACTCTTACGTGTTAGAGGTGGTAAAACCAACTCTCCTCTCTCCTTCAATCACCTTCCCTAAATTAAACCCCCCAATAATTATTTTTGGGATGCATCTCCAATGCATCCCATGGTTGGAGATGCTCTGATTGGAGAGAAGTTGAAGAGACATGTAATTATTGACTTATTTTAGCATAACTTTTATAAAAAAATAATATAAAAATACTTAATGTAAATAATGAGAGTATTATTTTTTTGGAAAGGAAATAAAATATCATTGCATGGGAGAAAGAGTTTTAGGCGGGAAAAATTCCTCCACCACTTTGCTTTAGTATAATATATAGATATAGATTACAGCAATCATATTGGACACCGATGAAATACCCTCCCCATAATGTTGGCTCTGTTGTTTTCGGAAGCGTTGAAGCTTAACTTCTTCACTACAACAATCATGTCGGATAGCGACAAAATATTTCATTGCTAACATGAAACACCGACCGTCGTTCGACGATCATAATCTGTCACTTAGCTCTGTGTCATTTACTGCTTTCAATATTTCATATTTTATCTGTGCACAAAGCTCCTACACTGAAACTGTTAACTTCAAAAGAGAAACCTTAAAATTGACAATCTGATTCACTAAAGGCTATTTCCTTAAAATTGTTTCCGCACATCAAGTGTTATCAGTCTAACTGACAAACCTTTGGGTAGTCAGTAAGATTTATAACACTCACTCTGATTTTCAACTGATTAGACTGAAGTCTTAACTGAACTATCAGTTTGTCGACTTGTTCTTCATACTGAAGTTATCCACTGAAACAATATCAGTATCAGTCTACACCTTTTTTCAACTGATCTTGATTTTCACTGATCACGTCAACACTACTAACTTCAGTCAACGAAAAAAGTTTTAATTTTAAAATAGCCTACTGGTGTATTCCTTTTCCCCCTCCCCCACACCAGTTCAGTGACCCTCCGGGACCCAACATATATAATTTTAACTATAACTATTATCATGCATCGCACGATGAGCAAATCTAGTTGGATGAAACTAATAACAATCTATGTAGCCTGATGAGGAGTAAATCCTCATCAGCGTTGGATACCATCTCATTTATATTATATTATTATTATTATCATCAAATTAGATTTCCAGCGCAGACATAATTGAAGACCTTAGATAAATAGACAGGAAACCTACCTGCGCAGGCGAATAAGGAGTCAACATGGTAAAAACATACGTGTCGAATGAAGAGAAATCTTATCCTTTTATGTGAATCCCAGGAGCCGCTTCAGGGTACCTGCGCAGTCATGAAAGATCTACCTACGCAGTCATAAAGGATTCATCTGCACAACAACTATATGAACATCCTAACCGAAAAGTTGCAAGTTAGTTGATCAGAAGATAACGACAGCTATCAACACCTATGCATGGGGAGTATGTGAAGAATAGAAAAGTCTAATTTATCATTTGCCCTTGTAACCTCTATAAATACTTCATATGACTCTTTGTAAAAAGGATGGAAAATCAGCAATGAAAAATATAAAGTGTTCTGTAAGTTTCGTTCTTCTCTAGATACTCTCGTTTAACTAGATTTGGGATACTCATGTCTCATTTCCGCTCTTTTATCTCATAATTGATATGCAGTGTAGTTTCTTGTTTCATCATAGCCGTAAATTGGATTTGTTGCATTACCTCATACCTACAAAACACGCCACAAATAATAGTAAATTGAAATAAATTTACGTAAGATATTATAATTAACAAAAAACACAATAAAATAAGTTCAACTAAAAATAAATTTCGAATGTAATTAAAGTTATATATACATATATGAATATACAAAGTTAATTTATCATCGAATAAAGGAGTGTATGCAAAATACATTTAAAAAAAATTGTTTTTCGCTTTATCGTATGATAACAAATACTAATAACAATACACTTTTATCTAATATTTCTTAAAACCCGTGTTATTTACAAATGTTCATGTTTTTATGAGATGGATGAAGTATATTTTTACGAACAATAGAAGACACTATGATGACGCATCAAACAAAATATACACGCCCTTTATTAAAATTAATATTTCTAAATTCATCACCATAAAATTTTGACTATTCTGATGCGCATTAAATGTGTTGCATGGCTTACTTTACTTCTATTTTTTGGTAGATGATTCATCTTAAAATTATAAAGTACAATAATATATTAATTGTATTCTAATATCTTAGTATCAAACTCAATTTAATATCATCAATAGCCTCACAAAATAATAGAGATATAAAGAAAATCGAACAAAATATGAATTAATATTAATCAATGGAATATTTTTTGAAAAATGATTTACAAAAACATCATTAGATTGTAGTATGTATCTTTTAAAAGGAAAATAGCACAATTATAATTCTTACCTAACATTTTGTTTTTTTATATGTGTAACCGTCTAACAGATAGGAGGTAGAGACCATTAATATCGGTCCATGTAGGCCCAAGACAACCCAATATAAACTCTCCTTTTGGTGGGCCGTTACGGATTAGAACTCTTGCATGGTTTTATATACTAAGCTAATACACAGTTATTTACTTATTTATATTGATTACATCATGAAAAAACTAAAAAAAAGGTGTAGGTTGTGAGAAATTAAAGTCATCAAAATGTTGATTAAAAAAAATAAAAAATCATCAAAATGCAGTGTTCAATCAATTCCATAATTGATTCAAAAAAATCAATTCCATAATTAGATTTGAAATTTTCATCCGTCAGTGCTCATATGCGTCGTATCCAAACTGAGGAGCTGCATATCGAGCTCCCTCTCTTTGAGTTCGTTCTTCTTGGCGTACTCGGCGGTGATTTTTTTCAAGTTCTGGTCGGACCGCTCCAATGCCTCTTTGTATTCTGATGATTGCTCGGAGCTTGCCGCCTTCCTCTTCCCCTTCGCTTTCGCCGCTCTCGCCGCCGCCTTCGCCGCCTTGTTCCCAATCGGCCGGGAAGACGAGATCTCCTCGCCCGACGCTGAGGTGGTGAAGCCGCCCTCCTCTGTAGTCTTTGTCCTCTAGGAGGAATGCAGGTCTCCCTCGAGGTACATCGACTTGAACTTGTGGTTGTGCCGGAGAATTTTTCACGCGTTCCAGTAGTTGAAGGAGGCCTTATTTGCGCTCGGACTTTTGAAGATGATTTGGGCCTGTCCTGAAGCATATCGTCAGAATGGCCGGAAGGCTACCGGGTGCGCGTCTCCACCCAAATACTCTCACAGAGCCGCACATCTTAGGCCACTCGGGTCCAGTGCCCTTGAATTTGGCAGTGCTTGAGGTTGGCGTTGATGAGTGGGTTGACACGGGCGACAATCCTCTTCCAGTATTCGTGCCCCTTTTGATTGGTCCCACGGATGGCGTCGTTGGTCTCCTCCGTCCAAATTTGGACGATGAGGTCCGTCTCATCAGGGGTGTAGGTATGACGGATAGTATTTTCTCCTTCCTCCTCCTCCTCCCCCGCCACCAGCGCCTGCCTGTCATGCCGGATCTTGTGAGCGATTTTCTTTCTCCGGCTGCCTTTCTTCGGTTTAGCGGCACTATGGGCTACCGAAGGCATCTCCTTGCCGGTTGGAGGATTATCCCCCAAGTTACATCCCTCCAAATCGGGATGATAGTCGCTGGATAGATTGGCGCACCAATTTAGATCATAGTAATTTCGGTTGTGTGGATCCATGGAAATTGTAGAGAGAGGAAGAAAGGAAGAAAGTGAGGAAGAAGAAGAAGGAAAAGAGAAGATAAAGAAGAGAAAAAAAGGAAACAAAAATCGAACGATCAAAAAATGGCACGCAAATCGAGGCAGTCAACGTCAACGCTGCCAATTAATTCAAATTCGATTTTTTTTTAATTCACGCGCGCCTGATTTTAAGGGGCTAGAACATGTAGCCTTCGTGTAAGGGGGCTGCATCGCCCTACACGATGCCGCTTCTACTCGAGTAGGCCGCATCGTGTAGAGTGATGCGGATGCTCTTAGCTTCGGAATTACCACACAATATTAAAATTAATTATTAAAAAATGTAGACTGGGTCCGTATGTTAATCTAGTATTGGTTAATACATGAGGTCAACAATCTCAAGTTTGAACCCACCCTCAGCGCTAATTTTAAAAATATTTTGTTTATTGACCCAAAAAAAAATGTAGATTGTAGTGTTGATAATCGGTCTATTTATAAAATGATTAATGTCATAGTTAAAGGTTTCAAATTTAAGTCCACCATCACGCGATCTTTAAAATTTATACTCAACTAACAAAAAAAAGTCTAGGGTAAAGCAGCTAATGTGTAGCGATAAAGTGGTTAGCGGTGAAGATCAAAGATCTTAAATTTGAATCCATCGTCACACAATTGCCACACATTTTAAAATTAATTGTTTAACTATATAAAAACAAGTTTACGTAGATTAGAACAACACCAAGTAGAAAAATTCCACAGGACGTTGGTGGCAGTATAAAAATACACCATGCTTCAGGTGGGAATTGAATTAAAAGTATATAGAAATAAATAAATATATAGACAAGGAAAAATGATTGAATGTAATTATATTATAAAATAAAATATGATCAGAAAAAAGGTTCTAAAAAATTACATTCAAAGGAAGACTGTTTGGCATTGTATAAAATAAAAGGTCGTTATCAGCCATGTAGCAAGAAAATTTAGCACTAGATTATTGTTACTATTTTTAAGTTTAAGTAAGTAAGACTGATCTTTCCCCCTTGGAATAATGGTGGTCTATACTTTCAATGATATAGTTATTAACTTTATCAAATTTTGAAGGAAATAATCAGAAAAATTTATTAAGCTAGCAAACATATTTAAGTAACTTTGATAAGCAACTACTTCTTCCAACTCGTTTATCCTACTGAAAATACGACTACATTACAAATTTTTGAATTTCTAATTCGAGGACAATGTACCTAGCCAATAGCCATGAAAACTAAGATGAGATGTCTATATCCATGTTGGCAAAGTGTTTGTTTCATTCCTTAATCCTAGAACGAGTGGGGATTAAGTTTATCAAATATAATGAGAGCCAATTGCAATTCTCTGAGATAAACAGTTCAACTGTATGATACAATTATTTTATAGTTTTACTAATTAATTAATCGTGTTTCTAAGATATATAGGGATACTTCACTCCTATATATTTTTTAGTTTCTGGAGAAGCCAAAAAACATAAATTCCCTACATCGACAAAAATTGTATGATGAAATGAAGGACATAAATTTTAATAAAATTATTGAAAGATGTATTTTTTTGTGTAAGAATGATCCCACAAAAATAGTTATTCTTGTATTTTAGTAATATTGGGCACACCAAAATCGAAAAGTAATGGGTGATTTTTTTGTAAATATTATATAAAAAAAGTTTGACCATGCGAGGGGTGGGGTGGGGGGGAGGGGGTAGCTGACGAGAAATATCAGATCTGTCGCAAAATGGAATGCCTTTTTGTGTACAATGTTATACATTTTTGTTTGAAAAATTTATGCATAAAAAATATGTCAGCTTCAGAAAATCCAAAAAAAAAATCAACAATAAACAAATAAATAAATTGATTTTTTTAATATCCGAAATCCTTATTCCAATTTTACTCCTTCGCGGAATTTGCCTTAGAAAGCCTTGGAAGCCCTCTACCACGTGTCATATATAATCTTAGTGCGTCATATGGACAAAATGTGTGTTCAAAATTGGTACTACATATTATCTAAGGCTTGGGCACTACATGAACTCACTCCTAGAGAGAGAGTGAAAAGTTCAATAGGGAAAGACAAATATGTAGAGAATAACGAATGAATCTTTGGTATTCATATTTCAAATCTGATGGATGAGTAACCGAAAAATTATATTTTCAAGATATTGAAAGATTTTTTTTCAACCCTAATTATACGTGAACAAGAAAGCAGCCGTTTTAAAGTTCTCATATATTTTTGGTTCTTATCTGTACAATATTTTTTATTTAGATGTTCGTAATTTTGTTAGGCTTGTTCAAAAAGTTCTATGTTAAATATTTTATGTCTGCAAAATTAATTCGAATATTTTATTTTATATGTTCGTAATTTTTTTAAGCTTGTTCTAAATATTTTATGTCAGCAAGAAAAATTTGAATATTTTATTTATATATTCGGAATTTTTTAACACTTGTTCGAAATATTTTATGTTAAAAAAATTTACAATTCTGAATCAAATATCATTAATATTATTCAGGAATATAATATGTAACGAATAATCACAATTTTTCAATGAACGAAACGTGATTGTTCAATGAACAAAACACAGTTTTTACTCATAAAGTATGACTAATAAAAATGTTACAATTGATAAAGTATATTATTCATGAATATATTATGTACAGAAAAATCACAATTTATAAATGAACGGAACACAATTTCTTAATGAACATAATATATTCAGATTTCCTGGACGAATGAATTTCCCCAAAATTCCAGTAATTCAGCTCAAGAGAAATTTTAGAATACACAAATTTTCCCAAAATTCCAATAATTCAGCAAAAGAGCAATTTTTGCATATTCAGATTTATACATCGCAATGCTGCCAAGTAAAAAAGATGGTTCAGAAACATATTTAATCAAAATATGAAAAAAAAAAAAAAAAAGGTTACACACAGTATCTTTGTTCTATCACCTAATTACCCAATGAAAAATGTTTGAATCAAATGTAAAAACAAGTGATTCCAAAAGTTTTGGTGTCGGCTGCCTACTCTCTCCAATCGAAAAAATAGTGTGAAGACTAGAAGCTGAAAAACTTCGAAGGACAGAGGAAGTGGCAGAGGTAGTGGTCGTGGCTTTGCCTGTGACAGCAGAGGGAAGCGGAAGCGCCTCGCCACGTCGGAAGCGACGAGAAAGAGAGAGACGCCGTGGAAGAAAAAGAGAGATAGATGGAAGAAAGAGTGTGAACAGTTGGGAAATGAACAAAAATGACATGGAATGTGGAAGAAAATTAGGGATATGGAAGATTCATGATGAAGAAATATACATATTGGGAGGGGCTACACTATAAACACTTGTTAAAATATAAAATATAAAATATGAAAAAGCTAAAATGTAATAATTCTATGTAGAACGCGTATGAATTTGTTGTGAAACTGTATGAATTGCGAAAAATAATTTTTTTGCTACCTATGAGATTCGAACTCAGGACCATGAATTCATCCAACAAGGTGATGAATCAACCGTAGATCTTGATGATCTAATGACTGAAAATAATTCATATTTTATATTTTAAGAAGTGTTTTTATTTTAGCCCACCCCTATATATATAGGGATTAAGGCCAAAAAATACACGAACTTTGAAAAAAGTTGTATTTTTCACCTAAACTTTCAATTAAGTTAAAAAAGTACACAAGTTTATATTTTTGTTGCAATTTTCATATAAATTTGACTTTTAACAAAATTAGAGCTTAATTGACACTTGAAATTAAGTCAAATATGTTAATTTCTGTCTTCTTAGACCTCTAAGCTTCTAAATACTCCTCATCATCAGAAGTTAGACCAACATCAGGTGAACTTTCGACTGGAAACTAAGTTACAATTTCGTTGAAAGTCAAACTCAGGTGAAAATTGTAACAAAAATATAAATTCATGTATTACAAAGTTCGCGTAATTTTTTCTTCATAGCCCCATATATATATATATATATATATATATATATATATATATATATTCCAGAAGAACTCTTCCCTTAGATAGTATATAAATCCAAATTTGGGCCATTAATTGAAAAATGCGGACTGCACAGATGAATGACACGTGGCGCTGATATTAAAAGATTCCATTTAAAAAAAAAACATGGAATGAAATAGTCATTTTTACGTTTTTTGCAATTAGTCGTGCATGGTTCTATTTTATAATATGCATTGTTGTGTTATTCAATATGAAGTGTTCTGTTTTGTCGTATGCATGGTTCTTGCAATTAGTCATGCATTATTCTATTTTGTTATTGTAGGGTTCATTGACACAATATGCATGGTTAATTCAGTTTACATGAATGCATGATTCAGTTTAAACATAGCAGATTTCAGTAAAAATGATGTTTGGTTCATTGACATTAGATGCAGGGTTCATCAACACAATGATACGATATACATGGTTCAGTAAAATAATATGCATGATTCATTGACACTATATGCATGAGTCAGTTTAAATATAGCATATTTCAAGAAAAATATGTATAGTTCATTGACATGATATGCAAAATTTATTGACATAATATGTATGGTTCAATTTTGACAGCAAAATCCTTTCCAATTTTCTTCCATCAGTTTTGCAACCTTTTTTTTATTGTTTTCGGCGAACTTCTCTGTAATCCACTGCCCCCTTCCCCGATTTCCGATGAACTCCACCATAAACCACCGCCATAGCCTTCATATCTATCGATCCATCAATCTTCTATCAAAATTTCATTGTCCACCATACCATAACCACAATATATCTTCGAATCATTACGTGAGAACTCGTCGGTGATTGTCGTCGCTGCCACCGTTGTTGTGCATCAGCCACCATCGTCTACCACCACGCCGTGATGCATCGTGCAACTCAAGAGGAGGAGGAGGAGGAAGAAGAAGAAGAAGAAGAAATCACGTGAAGGAAGGAAACAAAATCAGCTGACCATAATATTCTTACTACAAGATTCTTAAGTTAAAAGGATAAAAAAGAAGGGGTGAATATTAGCCCTAAGATCAAGGAGATGGATAGATGAAATTGGTAACTACATACTCCCTCCGTCCCACGAATCTTGACATGTTTTCCTTTTTGGGCCGTCCCACGAATCTTGACACATTTCCAAATAAATTAATGATTATTACCTTCTCTCTCCTACTTTATCATTTTTATTGTCTTCTTTCTCTCATACTTGATCACTTTTATTACATTCTCTCTCCTACTTTATCATTTTTATACTTTATTAACTACATACTTAAAACACTAATATACAACTCCTTAATTCCCGTGCCGAAACCAAATGTGTCGAGATTCGTGGGACGGAGAGAGTACTACTTAAGGGAAGAGGTTCTATATGATCCATTTCCTATATATATATATATATATATATATATATATATATACACACACACACACACACACACAGTTGATTCATCATCTTGTTGATTCATTCCCTATTAGATCATCAAAATCTACAGTTGATTCATCATCTTGTTGGATGAATTCATGGTGCCAAGTTTGAATCCAGTATGTAGCAAAAAATTTATTTTTCACAATTCATATATTTACACAACGAATTCATACGTGTTTTATACATTTTGAGTAGTTCGTATTTTATATGTTAAGAAGTGTTTATATTGTAGCCCTCCCATATATATATATATATATATATATATATATATACATACGTATAAATCGAACAATAATTTGAAATCAATAATGAAGTGCTACTTTGTTGATAAACTATTAGGTCGAAAATTCAAGTTATCATAGAAAAAAAATGAAAAACTATTATTGATCCTTAAAAAAATAGTCTGAATTGTTAGAGTAAAATTAGTACTATATCATATTATCATTATGTAGACAAATGATAGTATTCGCAGATTACTTGTCTGAATTGATTTTTTATTGTGTTCTTGAGCGATCAGTTTGGGTTGTGTGATATGTATTTGATTATTTCACTAAGTGATTGGTGAAATTATTGTAAGGGTTTAGGTGGTGAATGTGTCGTATTCACGTTTAGGGAGTGAGTTGTCGTCTTAATTTCAACTGTCCATTGTTGGTGATGTTTTGGAAAGATTGAGAGGCTAAGTAATTAAGATTGAATCTTATTGTGTAAGTCCTTGTATATCTTAACTTCATATAGTGGATCGTTTACCTTGGGTGAGGTCCCCCAGACGTAGGTAGAGATGGCAATGGATCCGAGACCCGGTCCAGATCCGCGGGTCTAGACCCTGTTTTTCGGATTTGGATCTTGCAAAATTCGGACCCGGCGGATCTGGACCGGATCTGGACCACCCTATAAAAAACCGGATCCGGATCTGGAGTAGAAGATGTAAAACCCATATCCGGTCCATATCTGGTCCAGATCCGGATTTGGACCCGCTAATATTAAATATATAATATTTTTATTTTTATATTTTGAAAACCCTACTTCTAATGATCTAATCCCACCACCTGCGCCGCTAATATTTCCATTTCAATTTCAAAACCCTACTTCTAATCCCAATTCCCACCTGCGCCGCTCGGACCTCGCCTATCAGCCCTCGATCCCTCCCAGGTTCCGACCTCCTCAGTGAGCAGCAGCCTGCGTGAGCAGCAGAGCAGTAGCAGCAGCCGGCGTGAGCAGACCTCCTCCGTTGCAGCAGCAGCCGGCGTCGTCGGCCGTCCACCTCCGGTCTCCGTCCACCTCCGTTGCAGCAGAGCAGCAGCAGCAACCGGCGTGAGCAGCAAAGCAGCCGGCAGAGCGCAGCAGCGCCGACGTGAGCAGCAGAAATTGATCGTTTCAATATTAGGACTATTACGATTTTTATTTTAATGTATAATTAGCTTAGAATTTATTTTGTAAAAAATTACTATGGATCCGGGTCTGGACCCGAGATCCAATGGATCTCATGGATCTGGGTCTGGATCTCATTTTTTTGGATCCAATGGATCTGGACCGGATCTGGATCTAAGTATAAAAACATGGATCTGGATCTGGACCAAGCAGGATCCGGTCCAGATCCGGCCCATTGCCATCCCTAGACGTAGGTGTTTTATCACCAAACTGGGTAACTACTCTTGGTGCATTGTTCTTTACTGTTTTAGTACAATTTGTGACATTTGGTCACTAATTTTATAGCAATGAAAATACTACAACTGATACGATGTAATCGTAGTATAAATAGCAAATCGAGTATCGTATCAACATGGACTGATAATTGAAAACACCCTAATAATCCTAATAAATACTATAACAACATCCAAACAAGCGCAAAAATGATGGATAATCAAAACTAGACTCAACTAAGAAAATAAACTCAGGAAAAAAATGTCACAGCCCACTATCCCAATGACGGGTTAACCGGGGTTATGACTTGGGATGAACAATAAGAAACGGAAATTAAAGGGGATTTACTAAGTAACCAACATTAATAACAAACTAGTGGTATATATATATATAACCACTTGGGTAATTCACAAACGAGTCTGCCATAACGACTAGACCCCAACTGAAAGTTAATTAAAATGAAGTAGTAATAAGTTCAAGTAGAAATGATAAATAAGTCAGAGTGTTTGCAGCGGAAAAACGTGTGAGTTATGCATATGGAGATGCATACTCAAGGTTTCATTACATAAACATCAAAAGGGAAATCCGCTCAACACCGATCCATTCCATCGCCTGCTCAACCTGCACATTTAGAAATACATGCAGGGCTGAGTATAAAAATACTCAGTGACATAAGCCGAAAATACAACATGCATACATATATAAATTGAACTGCCAACAGTAACACACAGGGGTTTTCTTGAATGACCTGCGCTTACTAAAACATTTCATTCATTTTCATAAAGGTGGATGCGCATCCCATTTTCAGTCTATATGATCCATATCTGTCCTTTCTGTCACGCGCCGGGAAGGAGGCCTCCTTACCACGGACGCCAAGACCGGTCGCAAGCGACTCGCGGTCTCCATGAGTGTACACGTTAACCCTAGCTAGCGACCTTTGTCTAGCATAGGATCCCAATTGGATTTCCTTTAAAGTTGGCGAACCAACACAGATAGGATACATATAAAAACATAAACATTTTTGGCAGTCAATCATTTCATAAACATTTCATTTCATTTCATGAACATTTCATTTTCATTTCATAAGAGTCATTTATCATTTGGGCATAATAATAAACTGAAATTAACAGTTAAAATCATCTCATGCATATATTCGTATAAGAGGCCTACGACACGCAGGGGATCTCTATATACGTATAGTAAAAGTAATGCCCACCTCAATTGTTCTTAAAGCTGGCGTGGAGTCGTTTCTTCTTCGGCTTCACTTTCTGTCGCCCGGACCTTCATTGATGAAGAGTCGATAAGTTCGTGAAGAAATTGTCATAAGACAAAGTCTAATTCTACGTGCCTAGGGTATCTTTTAATGTTTTAGGGTTCTAGCATCCATAATTCGTTACATTAAAGACAGTCAAAAATCAATCATACCTCGTCTAATCTCATTCAAACACATAGGCAACACAAACACATAAGGCACATAAGAATCACAATCAAACATCATCAAAACATGCTCTGTTTTTACACTGACTCAACTTCAAAATTTAATCTGTTCTGACTCCGACATCTCCTGGACTCTAGACTCATACCAAAAGAAAGATCTTCGAGTCTAGTTTCATATAAAAAAAAGTAGAGTCGAAAACTCCAAGTGGTTTGAGAGATATGACGTTTTTACCACGATCTACCATGTTCGGCAGTTTTGAACAATCGAAAACTTGGATTTTTGAAAAATAGTAAACGTTGTCAAACTGGGCTCAACTTTGGTGGATATCTAGCTAACACAATAAGGTTAATACCATAAAAATTTGGAAATCTAGATCACACAGGAAGCTACTGAAATGAATGACTCTTTCCTCTGTTCTCTGAAATTCTCGGTAGTAATGTGCAGTTTAGGTTTTGCATTTTAAAGAAGTATCAAACGAAGTTGTAATGGCTTGAAATTTTACCAGGGTACTCAAGACTCATGTAGGGACTTGCTATAAAATTTTCAAAGCTATTAGACATCGACAAACCGTCGATCACAGTAGGTCAGTAGGCCTACGAAATTCATATTTATAAGTCCTTAAAAAAATAATTTATATAAATCAAGAAATAAGAGTTTAATCCCAAAAATATTCATTAAAAGTCCATCATAATTTAAATAAAAGAACGGACCTCATTTAAAATAAATAGTCCCAAACTCGTTACGCACATATACTAAATCTTTCATGAAACATCCTTTAAAATAAACTTTGATACATAGAAAATAATTCAACAACTTGAGCTCTTAAGAGGTTGTTTTGCAACAGACATCAAATCTGCCTCGGATCTCCAAATGAGGCTCCAAAAGACATTCTGGAAACTAGACATTTCAAGGATCATTCTCCAATTTGAATCGAATGAAAAAAAATTCAAACGAGCAAGATATGCCCTCTCAAAGATGGATATTTAACAAGCAAAAATCTGAAAATTTCAGATTTCCAGATTACAACCAAGTCAGTGGGCTTTCTTTAAAAATTCATATCTCCCTTTACAAAACTCCACTGGGAACCCCAAGGGTCAATCTGGAAACTAGGGAGAGATCATAACACTCTACAGTTGGATTTACTCCAAGAACATTCATGGTTTAGAAGATATGACTGTCTAAAGTTCAGTGCACAAAAAGAGTTCAAGTTTGGCAGATTTAGAACATAAATCGGAAAAACCACTTTAGGCTTCACCAAAAATTCTAAAACTGAACAAGTAAGTTCCCAACATGTCAGTGAATATTCAGTAGAAAGATAGGCTTGAGAATCAAAGATTTAAGTCGGCCTTTGCCACCTCAAAGTCGTAGGTTTGTAAAATCTACTGGATGGTACAAGGAATAAGAACTAGATTTCAAGAATTTATACCGGTTGTTTCCCTTACTCAAAAATGGTGAGACCGATGTCAAAAGAAAGATACGGGAGTCTAGAGTGACATATTCAAGTTTCAAAGGTTTTCACCGATTGAAACTTTACTTATGGCCTCCCAAAGATTGTTTACCAAAAATGTATTCCAGATGGGCAGTGATGTTTACAAATTCATAAATAAATCATAAGAGCTCCAAACCTTCTGAAATTTTACCAAAGTATAGAAAACATATGAAAGATGATACACAATTAATTTGGGAATTTTTGGGAACCGTTTGGATGGCTGTAATCGCCTTGCAAAACACTGCCGAGCAGTGTGCTTATGGCAGATTCGCTGCCTTACCTCATGCACGGTTTTTCACCCAATAAACTCTACCAAAATAATCATCCAAAATCATAAAACATATCCTCACATAATATAGCACACAAATGTGTAAAAATCCATGGCCATAAAGCATTTTCAGTTGAGAAAAAGCAAAGAAAAACTCCCCCTCGAAGCACAACCTTCACTCTATAGTTTTCCCACACTCTCCCTTGCTTTGCTACTTCTCTTGGGGCTTCAAAGGCTTCTATGGAGTGTGATAATGGTGGGAGAAAAGTTGTGAGAGTGGGAGAAAGAATGTAGTGGTGGGGGAAAAGGAGTAGTAGTGGGTGGAGAGGTAGGAGTAGTGGTAGGGAAAAAGATTAGTGGTAGGGAAAAGAAAATATTAGTGATGGTAGGGAAAAAAGATTAGTGGTAGGGAAAAGAAAATATTAGTGGAGGATAATGGGGTGTTACATTAAGTAAATATAAAAATGTGGTGTAGTAATAACCCATGTGTAAGAAAAAAAAATATATGTAAGACTAATCATCAATTAATAAAATGCTAGAGCATAAAACTCTTTTGATCAAAATTAGAATAAATAGCACTAACATTAGTGCACTCTCTCAATTTATAAATACATCATAGGAAAATAATTTGAGAAAAATATTGATGGAAAATTTTTATAACTCATCATTCCTAAATTTCTCGGTAAAAATAAATAAATACATAAATTTTTTTTTTTCGATTTGAAAACTCAAAATAAATCTTTAAGCTCCATCATTCTCTTAATGGACTCAAAATATATTTTGAGTGCATCATCCGTTGAAATAAAAATAAAAATAAATTATCACGTATGTAATCATCAAATTCACATAAGTCCGTATTTTATTAATGGATGCTGAACCCTAATTACCATAAGAAATCCTTAAATCAATAATTAAAAGTCTATAATCCTTAATAAAAAGTCGGGGCATTACATACTATCCCCCTTAACATAAATTTCGTCCCGAAATTTGTACCTCAGAAAATAACTTTGAGTACTTCACTTTCCTGTTAGACGGTAGTCTATTATTGACCATGATATATTCATAGGTCCCTTACTATCGGTATTGACTTAGTCCTTAGTACCTGAACTTCCCGATCTAAGATAGATTTGGATCTTCCTTCGTAACTCAAATATTGACTAATAATAATGTTGTTCTTATGGATCATATGCTTTGAATCGTAAACATACTTCTCTATATTGCGACACATGGGATACATTACGCACATTCTCAAAGCTTAGCGCTAACGCCAACCAGTAAGTTATTGGGTCTATCCTTTCTACAATCTCGTATGAGCCTATAAAACGGTTTAGGTTTACCCTTTACACCGAATCTAACGATTCCACTTGATGGAGAAACCTTCAGAAAAATTTTCTTTACATCCTCAAACTATAGGTCCTTTCGGCGCTTGTCAGCATATGACTTCTGTCTATCCTGGGCCTCCTTGATTCCTTTTTCTGATTTGACGGACGATCTCAATCATCTCGCCATTTCATCCCAACAAAGTGGTGATCTATATTTCCTCAGGTATAACGCCTCATTTGCCAATCTATCGATAGTCGATTGATAACTGGTATTATATGTCTCACAATGAGTGGCAAAAACATGTTCTCAGCTTTCACCCCGGTTTAGCTCGGTCGTCCTCAACATACCTTATTAATAATTTCTATGTCGTTTAAGCGGAACTATAATGACTAATATCTCTAGAGCATTCTTAAGGCAACTTAAACAGTTTGTAAGGAGACCAACCATTTCGAGCATGTAGGCAATCAGCCTAAAACGCCGTTATAAACTTTTATTCATTCATCGAAGGAATCTCGAGTCATGTGGGCATTGACTGCCCCCTTTCGTGACAACCTTTGCTTAAGTATGATGGATTCGAAAAAAATCCATCTCGACAACGAAATTCATTGGTTCGTTAAGGGCTCAGTTTGTCCCAAACACGACATTAAGCTTGACTTTATGAGCTCGAAGACTCAAAGTAACAATGTGATATGTTGTAAAACCTTCACTTGCTAGCACGCAAGACATATTTCAACAAATGAGGTTACATCTCGTTTCATTCCTCCTAACTAGAATTTTCTAGATCTTAATACATCTTAGTACTTCCTGGTGACAGTATATGGGTGCCATGGCTTTATCTTATTCTTAAGTTCATTGTCATGGACATGCATATCTTCCCTTCAAAGAAGATAGTATTATCTGATTCGTCGTTTGTAATTCTTGAAACTTCTTATCCTTATTCTTCCTCGTAGCTTCTCCATCTTTTTGTCCTTCCTTTTTGCTTCTACCACCATTTTTCTCAAACTGGGTATTGTCGCAATAACACTCGCTATTGTATTAGGTGGTTTAATCACTTCTATCCTCATCTTGTCAAAGTTTTTAATGAGTTCATCTTCCCTCGTGAGAAAGTATCCTAACTTAGACGAGACTTTAGGACTCAATGCATCGGCTACTACATTGGTCTTGCCTGGGTGGTAGTTAATACCACAATCATAATCCTTTACTAGTTCGAGCCATATTCTTTGTCTCATGTTCAGATCCCTTTGCTTGAAAAAAAATATTTCAAGCTTTTATGATCGGTGAATATCTCACACCTAACTCCGTATAGGTGATGTCTCCATATTTTCAGTGCATGCACCACTGCAGCTAATTCTAAATCATGGGTTGGATAATTCAGTTCATGTGGTCTAAGTTGTCGCGATGCATATGCTATCACCTTTCCCTCTTGCATTAACACACAACCTAGTCCATTTTTCGACGCATCCGTGTAGATCACATATTCCCTGTCTGGTTCTGGAACTGCTAGCACTGGTGCAGTAGTAGTTAACATGTCCTTGAGCTGCTGAAAACTTCTCTCGCACTCATCAGTCCAAGTATACTTGATTCCTTTCCCAAGTAACTGCGTCATTGGTCTTGCTATTTTTGAAAATCCTTCAATGAATCTTCGATAGTAGCCAGCTAATCCTAAGAAACTTCTTATCTCATTTGGAGTTGTTGGTGACCTCCATCCTTGTACTGCTTCAACCTTGATACCTTCTGACCTTAAGCCAAATCTCACATTTAGTGAATTTGATATAAAGACATTCACCCCTTAGTGTTTGCAACGCGATTCTCAATGTTTCTTATATTCTTCTTAATCTTGGAGTAGATAAGGATATCGTCTTTGAATACCAAGATGGACTTATCCAAGTAAGGATAGAATGCTCTGTTCATGAGGTCCATGAACACCACTGGCGCGTTTATTAATCCGAACGGCACAACTACGAATTCGTAGTGATCATATCTTATTCGGAAAGCCGTTTTGGGTATATCTTCATGTCTAACTTTTAACTGATGATACCCAAACTTCAAATCGATCTTAAAGATTACACTCACCCT